>NC_061511.1:149439644-149474331 GCF_022539505.1 Lolium rigidum | reverse complement strand
AGATAGGCAATCTGTGCCTATTTTCTTTGTTTGTCAACGGTAAAGCTCACTGGAAATCCAACAAGGGATTGTCCAGTGATGTATTCATCAAGCCATAGCCAGCCAACGAGGGTGGGAGCTTCCAGAGCGACCAAGAATGGCCGTTGAGGCCACCTCAACCACCAAAACAACCAAACCACCAAACCCGGCACATACATCATCACCCGGAGGGGTTCGGTAGTGGGCTAGGGTACCCAACCAGATGGTTGGCATCCATCTAGCCCTGTCTCAAATCATAGGATGATCACAACTGCAAGCAGTTCACATCATTTATCCATCTAATAAAGCAAGGAAGTACAGATAAATGAAACATACAAGTAATCAAAGCACTAGCATCTTGCCAGTGATCCAAGGGATCACTGCAAGCATCAGTTGATGCTTGAGCAAGCATCACCATGCACCAGCACAAGCTATGGTGTCACACAAGCCCAAGAATAAGCATTAGAGAGGCACAGACAGTAGGATAGCAAGCAACCAACAAGCAGCTGATGATCAAGGAATCATCAGAGCTTGACAGAGTATGCAAGTGCTTGTCAGAGACAAGCCTGGCATCAATCCATGAACCATATAAATGAAATAGCCACAATTAAGCAATAACTGTCTCACGTGAAAATCCAATCAACCTTATTCAGAAGCAAACCATCCAAGGATAGAGCTATCTGGAAGCAAGCATGCTCAACAGGGAAATTTTGTGAATAATAGCACAAATGATAGCACACCAGGAACTCTGGCACTTGCTACAAGCAAGAATCATTCACGAGTAATGAGCCGGGGATGCCGGGACGAGTAGCATAGCACATGTAAGCAAGCAATAGCAAGGGCTAGGGATGCTCAGATGAGTATCTAGATCAATAATAGCATGCACAGACCATAGGATTGAACAGAGACAGTAAGCAAGAGCATGAATGCGCAACAGCAAGGATGACACAGCTTAAGCTAGGCCATGGGGAGTAGAGTAGCAGCAACTAGCACACAATGATAGCAGCAGAGAGCACAGCCATAGCAGCTAGCAGCACCCAGCAGTAGCAGCAGCAGCACGGCACGGCCACATCTCCAAGAGGAGGAACAGCCATGGCTGGGGCGAGGCGAAGAAGATGAGCAAGACAGAGAGAGAAGGAGGCGAACGCACCTGGAGCAGAAGCACCACCGCGTGCCCATGGCGGCACAACGGCACGGCCGACCATGGCAGCGCCAGGCCGCGGCCAGGCCAGGCGTCGCAGGGCACGAACGCTCCAGCACCACCACGGCGTGCCCACGGCAGCGCCATCGCGTCTGGAACACCGGCGTGCGATGGAGCATCGCAGATCCGTGCGCCATGCGTGCAGATGTGTTGGAGGCGAGCGGTGTGGGCGACGCAGGCCAGATCGACGCGGAGGATTGATGGCGTGTATTTCACACGTTCGTTGGGCAACCCCAAGAGGAAGGTATGATGCGCACAGCAGCAAGTTTTCCCTCAGAAAGAAACCAAGGTGTATCGAACCAGGAGGAGCCTAGAAGCACGTTGAAGGTTGATGGCGGCGGGATGTAGTGCGGCGCAACACCAGAGATTCCGGCGCCAACGTGGAACCTGCACAATACAACCAAAGTACTTTGCCCCAACGAAACAGCTGAGGTTGTCAATCTCACCGGCTTGCTGTAACAAAGGATTAACCGTATTGTGTGGAAGATGATTGTTTGCGAGAGAAAATAGTAGAAACAAGTATTGCAGCAGATTTGTATTTCGGTATTAAAGAATGGACCGGGGTCCACAGTTCACTAGAGGTGTCTCTCCCATAAGATAAAAGCATGTTGGGTGAACAAATTACGGTCGGGCAATTGACAAATAGAGAGGGCATAACAATGCACATACATGACATGATAAGTATAGTGAGATTTAATTGGGCATTACGACAAAGTACATAGACCGCCATCCAAGCTGCATCTATGCCTAAAAAGTCCACCTTCGAGGTTATCATCCGAACCCCTCCAGTATTAAGTTGCTAACAACGAGACAATTGCATTAAGTATGGTGCGTAATGTAATCAACAACTACATCCTCGGACATAGCGCCAATGTTTTATCCCTAGTGGCAACAGCACAACACAACCTTAGAACTTTCGTCACTCTGTCCCGGTGTCAATGCGGGCATGAACCCACTATCGAGCATAAGTACTCCCTCTTGGAGTTAAAAGTAAAAACTTGGCCAGAGCCTCTACTAGAAACGGAGAGCATGCAAGATCATAAACAACACATGTATAATAACTTGATAATTAACATGACATAGTATTCTCTATCCATCGGATCCCGACAAACACAACATATAGAATTACGGATAGATGATCTTGATCATGTTAGGCAGCTCACAAGATCCAACAATGAAGCACAATGAGGAGAAGACAACCATCTAGCTACTGCTATGGACCCATAGTCCAGGGGTGAACTACTCACTCATCACTCCGGAGGCGACCATGGCGGTGTAGAGTCCTCCGGGAGATGATTCCCCTCTCCGGCGGGGTGCCGGAGGCGATCTCCTGGATCCCCCGAGATGGGATCGGCGGCGGCGGCGTCTCGGCAAGGTTTTCCGTATCGTGGCTCTCGGGACCGGGGGTTTCGTCACGGAGGCTTTAAGTAGGCGGAAGGGCAAGTCAAGAGGCGGCACGGGGGCCCACACCATAGGCCGGCGCGGCCGGGGGTGGGGCCGCGCCGCCCTAGGGTTTGGCCACCCCGTGGCCCCTCTTCGTCTCGTCTTCGGACTTCCGGAAGCTTCGTGGAAAAATAGGCCCCTGGGCTTTGATTTCGTCCAATTCCGAGAATATTTCTTTACTAGGATTTCGAAACCAAAAACAGCAGAAAACAGCAATCGGCACTTCGGCATCTTGTTAATAGGTTAGTTCCGGAAAATGCACGAATATGACATAAAGTGTGCATAAAACATGTAGGTATCATCAATAATATGGCATAGAACATAAGAAATTATCGATACGTCGGAGACGTATCAAGCATCCCCAAGCTTAGTTATGCTCGTCCCGAGCGAGTAAAACGATAACAAAGATAATTTCTGAAGTGATATGCCATCATAACCTTGATCATACTATTTGTAAACATATGTAGTGGATGCAGCGATCAAAACAATGGTGATGACATGAGTAAACAAGTAAATCATAAAGCAAAGACTTTTCATGAATAGTACTTCAAGACAAGCATCAATAAGTCTTGCATAAGAGTTAACTCATAAAGCAATAAATCAAAGTAAAGGCATTGAAGCAACACAAAGGAAGATTAAGTTTCAGCGGTTGCTTTCAACTTGTAACATGTATATCTCATGGGTAATTGTCAACATAGAGTAATATAACAAGTACAATATGCAAGTATGTAGGAATCAATGCACGGTTCACACAAGTGTTTGCTTCTTGAGGTGGAGAGAGATAGGTGAACTGACTCAACATAAAAGTAAAGAGAATGGTCCTTCAAAGAGGAAAGCATCGATTGCTATATTTGTGCTAGAGCTTTTATTTTGAAAACATGAAACAATTTTGTCAACGGTAGTAATAAAGCATATGAGTTATGAAAGTTATATCTTACAAGTTGCAAGTCTCATGCATAGTATACTAATAGTGCCCGCACCTTGTCCTAATTAACTTGGACTACCGGATCTTTGCAATGCACATGTTTTGACCAAGTGTCACAATGGGGTACCTCCATGCCGCCTGTACAAAGGTCTAAGGAGAAAGCTCGCATTTTGGATTTCTCGCTTTTGATTATTCTCAACTTAGACATCCATACCGGGACAACATGGACAACGAGATAATGGACTCCTCTTTTATGCATAAGCATGTGGCAACAATTATTATTCTCATATGAGATTGAGGATATGTGTCCAAACTGAAACTTCCACCATGAATCATGGCTTTAGTTAGCGGCCCAAAGTTCTTCTCTAACAATATGCATGCTCCAACCATGAAGGTGGTAGATCTCTCTTGCTTCGGACAAGACGGACATGCATAGCAACTCACATGATATCCAACAAAGAATAGTTGATGGCGTCCCCGAAACATGGTTACCGCTCAACAAGCAACTTAATAAGAGATAAAGTGCATAAGTACATATTCAATACTACAATAGTTTTTAAGCTATTTGTCCCATGAGCTATATATTGCAAAGGTGAATGATGGAATTTTAAAGGTAGCACTCAAGCAATTTACTTTGGAATGGCGGATAAATACCATGTAGTAGGTAGGTATGGTGGACACAAATGGCATAGTGGTTGGCTCAAGTATTTTGGATGCATGAGAAGTATTCCCTCTCGATACAAGGTTTAGGCTAGCAAGGTTATTTGAAACAAACACAAGGATGAACGGTACAGAAAAACTCACATAAAAGACATATGGTAAACATTATAAGACTCCATACCGTCTTCCTTGTTGTTCAAAACTCAATACTATATGTTATCTAGACTCTAGAGAAACTAAATATGCAAACCAAATTAGCAAGCTCTAAGTATTTCTTCATTAATGGGTGCAAAGTATATGATGCAAGAGCTTAAACATGAGCACAACAATTGCCAAGTATCAAATTATCCAAGACATTTTAGAGTTACTACATGTAGCATTTTCCAATTCCAACCATATAACAATTTAACGAAGAAGAAACTTCGCCATGAATACTATGAGTAGAGCCTAAGGACATATTTGTCCATATGCAACAGCGGAGCGTGTCTCTCTCCCATAAAGTGAATGCTAGGATCCATTTTATTCAAACAAAACAAAAAACAAAAACAAACCGACGCTCCAAGCAAAGTGCATAAGATGTGGCCGAATAAAAATATAGTTTCGGGGGAGGAACCCGATAATGTTGTCGATGAAGAAGGGGATGCCTTGGGCATCCCCAAGCTTAGACGCTTGAGTCTTCTTAATATATGCAGGGGTGAACCACCGGGGCATCCCCAAGCTTAGAGCTTTCACTCTCCTTAATCATATTGCATCATACTCCTCTCTTGATCCTTGAAAACTTCCTCCACACCAAACTCGAAACAACTCATTAGAGGGTTAGTGCATAATAAAAATTCACATGTTCGGAGGTGACACAATCATTCTTAACACTTCTGGACATTGCATAAAGCTACTGGACATTAATGGATCAAAGAAATTCATCCAACATAGCAAAAGAGGCAATGCGAAATAAAAGACAGAATCTGTCAAAACAGAACAGTCCGTAAAGATGGATTTTATTAGGCCACCAGACTTGCTCAAACGAAAATGCTCAAATTTAATGAAAGTTGCGTACATATCTCGAGGATCATGCTCGTAGAATTGGCATAATTTTCTGAGCTACCTACAGGGAGATAGACCCAGATTCGTGACAGCAAAGAATTCTGAAACTGCGCAGTAATCCAAATCTAGTACTTACTTTTCTATCAAAGACTTTACTTGGCACAACAAAACATAAAACTAAGATAAGGAGAGGTTGCTACAGTAGTAAACAACTTCCAAGACACAAAATAAAACAAAAATACTGTAGTAAAAACATGGGTTGTCTCCCATAAGCGCTTTTCTTTAACGCCTTTCAGCTAGGCGCAGAAAGTGTAACTCAAGTATTATCGAAGGGTGGTGCACCTACAGCGGGGTTTGGAGTTTTCTCAACCATGCATAGTATATTGGATACATAAGTTTCAGCGTCTCCCTTTTCATTAGTCTTGGGCTTGCTACTCTCATCAAACAAATTTTCAGGAACAAGCCAAGCATAGTTATGTTCTAGTGCATCATTCATAGCTAGGAGTTTACATGGTATTGGTGCTTTGATCTCCCCACCATCATTAATATTATTAGTGTATCTTATTCTATCCATGTCCATCTTTTCAAGGAGACTAACAAAATTAGTATGAGAACCAAGCATATTAAATTTAGCAAAGACCTTCCTAGCTTCTCTTGCTAGACCACCAAATTCTCTAAGAAGGGTTTCTAAAACAAAATCTTTCTTTTCCCCTCTTCCATATCACCAAGTGTAAGAAACATGTGTTGGATTATAGGATTGAGATTAACAAATTTAGTTTCCAACAGAGCGAACTAAAGCAACGAGCAGCAATTTCATAAGTGGGAGCAAGGTCTACCAAGTGTCTATCTTCAAAATCTTCAACGGTACTAACATGGGTGAAAAATTCTTCTATATTGTTCCTCCCAATTATAGACCCTTGTCCTACCGGTATGTTCTTTGCGGTAAAGTCAAAAGGAAACATGATGAATCAAGTAAAGTAAATGCAAGTAAACTAATTTTTTTGTGTTTTCGATATAGCAAACAAGACAGTAAATAAAGTAAAGCTAGCAACTAATTTTTTTGTGTTTTGATATAATGCAGCAAACAAAGTAGTAAATAAAATAAAGCAAGACAAAAACAAAGTAAAGAGATTGAGAAGTGGAGACTCCCCTTGCAGCGTGTCTTGATCTCCCCGGCAACGGCGCCGAAAAAGAGCTTGATGGCGTGTATTTCACACGTTCGTTGGGCAACCCCAAGAGGAAGGTATGATGCGCACAGCGAGCAAGTTTTCCCTCGGAAAGAAACCAAGGTTTATCGAACCAGGAGGAGCCAAGAAGCACGTTGAAGGTTGATGGCGGCGGGATGTAGTGCGGCGCAACACCGGAGATTCCGGCGCCAACGTGGAACCTGCACAACACAACCAAAGTACTTTGCCCCAACGAAACGAGTGAGGTTGTCAATCTCACCGGCTTGCTGTAACAAAGGATTAACCGTATTGTGTGGAAGATGATTGTTTGCAGAGAAAATAGTAGAAACAAGTATTGCAGCAGATTTGTATTTCAGTATTAAAGAATGGACCGGGGTCCACAGTTCACTAGAGGTGTCTCTCCCATAAGATAAAAGCATGTTGGGTGAACAAATTACAGTCGGGCAATTGACAAATAGAGAGGGCATAACAATGCACATACATGACATGATAAGTATAGTGAGATTTAATTGGGCATTATGACAAAGTACATAGACCGCCATCCAAGCTGCATCTATGCCTAAAAAGACCACCTTCGAGGTTATCATCCGAACCCCCTCCGGTATTAAGTTGCTAACAACGAGACAATTGCATTAAGTATGGTGCGTAATGTAATCAACAACTACATCCTCGGACATAGCGCCAATGTTTTATCCCTAGTGGCAACGAGCACAACACAACCTTAGAACTTTCGTCACTCGTCCCGGTGTCAATGCGGGCATGAACCCACTATCGAGCATAAGTACTCCCTCTTGGAGTTAAAAGTAAAAACTTGGCCAGAGCCTCTACTAGAAACGGAGAGCATGCAAGATCATAAACAACACATGTATAATAACTTGATAATTAACATGACATAGTATTCTCTATCCATCGGATCCCGACAAACACAACATATAGAATTACGGATAGATGATCTTGATCATGTTAGGCAGCTCACAAGATCCAACAATGAAGCACAATGAGGAGAAGACAACCATCTAGCTACTGCTATGGACCCATAGTCCAGGGGTGAACTACTCACTCATCACTCCGGAGGCGACCATGGCGGTGTAGAGTCCTCCGGGAGATGATTCCCCTCTCCGGCAGGGTGCCGGAGGCGATCTCCTGGATCCCCCGAGATGGGATCGGCGGCGGCGGCGTCTCAGTAAGGTTTTCCGTATCGTGGCTCTCGGTACTGGGGGTTTCGTCACGGAGGCTTTAAGTAGGCGGAATGGAAAGTCAAGAGGCGGCACGGGGGGCCCACACCATAGGCCGGCGCGGCCAGGGGTGGGGCCGCACCGCCCTAGGGTTTGGCCACCCCGTGGCCCCTCTTCATCTCGTCTTCGGACTTCTGGAAGCTTCGTGGAAAAATAGGCCCCTGGGCTTTGATTTCGTCCAATTCCGAGAATATTTCTTTACTAGGATTTCGAAACCAAAAACAGCAGAAAACGAAGAATCGGCACTTCGGCATCTTGTTAATAGGTTAGTTCCAGAAAATGCACGAATATGACATAAAGTGTGCATAAAACATGTAGGTATCATCAATAATATGGCATAGAACATAAGAAATTATCGATACGTCGGAGACGTATCAAGGATCCAGTGCGCCATCGAGCGGCGGTCCTTTTGCGACCAACCACGCCGCCAGAGCCGGCCGGAGATGGCTGGATTAATTCGGCGACGATGACGGCGACGCGAGTCGCCAGAGCACGGGGAGGAGAAGGGTTTGGCGAGGCGGCACAGCGAGAGAGGACTGGGGAGCGACCGCGCCGGTCGGTTGGACCGGGCGGGTTTAACCCAACCCAGTTGGGCTCTCCGACGAGTGGGCCCAGGGGTAAATGTGTCATTTCACATTTTAAAATAAACAAGAAACTTTGAAATTGAATTGAAAATGATTCAAAGCTTTAAAAAAATAATTAGAAATATGAAAATAGATCAGCATAAAATTCTCTATCATAATAAAATACAAAAGAGAATTTTTAAAGACAATTATGAATAAGTCTTAATTTGATGATTTAAATAATAATCCAAAGCACACATATTATTTACAATAATGAAAATAAGTCCATTAATATCCTTGGACTTTAAAAACACCTTGACAACATTTCAAGGTTGTATCTTATTTTAAATCAAGTATCCCCAAATTACTCTTAGTATTAACCTCTTACCTGAAATAATAACGACATCGGAAGGGGGGAACAAACCCTAAAACTGGAATCATGCATAATTGCTTCTTTAACCATTGCCCTTATCGGACAATGATGCTATTTTTCAGAAACAGAGGACAAGGGTCAGTCCACACCTTCCAACTGCAAAACTTTGCAGTGTTCGAGCAAGTTCATCACTTGCTCATGTCATTTGAGTATTTCTATCAAATTACTTGCAAAGTATTATGGTTATCACTATTGCATAAAAATCAAAACCACTACTTTCATAACTATGAATATGACTATGTGGTGGGCAATGGAACCATGGATTGTGTTGATATGGTGGAGGTTCCATTGCACGGGTTTATATCCATCTAGGATTAAACAACAAATGTCGCCAGTGATTCTTGTGCCGTAATACCCGTGTTAACCATAAGATCCGGAGTGGGACGGAGTAGTCAAAAGTGTTTCCACCTCTCGTTCATCAACGGATGCGCTTTACCGTAGACACTTGTATCTGTCAGGGCAAGCGGTTGGCCGGGGAAGCCTTAAGTCCCCACGACATAGTCCGTAGACACTTGTCGCTCGAAGTGCAAGCGGTTGGTCGGGGAAGCCTTAAGTCCCCACGGTATTGCGGTCTATGATGGGTTGCAGCTACCGGCGAAGGAGTTTGGTTAACGAGTCCCAAACCGTTGTCGTGGTCGGGGTCCACCCGTGAGTGGGAATAATGGGACCGGCGAGGACCCAGGGTCGGGGTATGCAACAAAGGGTGGGTGTTCGAGGTAGCGGAGGAACATGATTGGCTAGACCTTATACCGGGCCTCACACCAAAGGAAGTGTGGACGGGAAAGCTGCCCGGTTGGCACCAAGGTTAAGATCTCTTATGGGTAAAGCAACACACCTCCGCAGAGTGTAAAGAACTGTGACCTATCACTCCCTGTTCCGGGATGAGGAACTGCGAACGCGGCCGGAAAGGAGCTCCATGAAGTTCTAGTAAACCGGTGAAGGCTGACGGACATAGCTCTTTGAAATAAAAGCAATCTCTTGAAGAAATGTTTACCAAAACCTGCATTGGTATTAGACTTTCTGGTCTAATATCGTAGCTGGTGCATTAAACACCTCTTATCTATAATGAACTTGTTGAGTACGCTCGTACTCATACCACTCTTAAATCCCATGCTTAGATTGTCTGAATCGTCTGGAGGAGGACTACGACAACAATGAAGGAGCCGAGATCATCGGCTATGATGAACCTGACCTCTCGGGAGGTGTTGAAGGAGTAGACTATCTCATAGTCTACGGATCCGGGGAGGCTTCCGGAGGAGAACAAGCTTAGAGAGATCCGATAGTGGTAGTAACCGAGCAGCCCGAACTCTAGTATTTAGCTGCTCGATGAAATAAATGTTTAGTTTAATGAGACTCTTGTATTGTAAATTAAGTTGGGTTCGCCTCGAACCCAGGAGTATTCCTCTTAGGACCCAAGAGGAGCTCCAAGATGACATGTGTATGATAGTTGTAATAATAAATGAATGAGTTATGGACCCTGCTATGTTCTGTTGTACTACTCTGAGGGATGTAATATTTGCGGAATGGTACTTCGTGAATGTTATATCCACGACTGGCATACTACAACATGTAGTGGTATGCAGGGTCACCACAGATCCCTGCATAACTGACCATCTGTTCCTATACATGCTGGTATCTAACACATGCAGGTAACGGAAAACATGCTCGTCCTCCTCTGTAATGCGCCGAGCTACCACCTCCTGGGGGGGCCGGCTCCCTCTGAAACGAGTGTGGCCCACGCGACCTCCACTAGAGAAGATCCAGGTCGACGACGGGACCCGGATTCCGCACCAAGGTGCGCGCCCTAGAAGATAACACCCCCCAGTGTCACCCCGGTGGAACCTAGTCTCGAACCTCCCCCATCAACAACATATGGTCCAGAACGGTCCCAGACTCTCCACGACGCGGCGGGCGCGGCATCGTAGTTACGAAAACTAAATCATATATGTACTAACATAATTAAACAAACATAATATTTAATGAATAACTTATGAATATATATTACTAACAAATATTACTACCTTTCACTACTTTTCTAACATATAAATTTTTATCTAACAAATATTTCTAACATATAAATTTCACTACTTTTTTTATCTAACAAATATTTCTAACATATAAATTTCACTACTTTTTTTGTCTAACAAATATTTCTATCTAAATTTTTACTAACAAATATTTCTATCTGGCAAATACTACACACTACACTACACTACTTTTTTACCAACAAACACTTCTATATTAATTTTTACTAACAAATATTTCTATCTAACAAAATACTACACTACACTAACAAATATTTTACTAACAAATTTTTACTAACAAATATTTCTATCTAACAAATAGTACACTACATTACTAACAAATACTACACTACATAATTACTAACAAATATTTTTACTACGCTACATTACTAACAAATAATAGTGCTAAAATTAAAAAAAGAAGTTACAAACATGGAGGAGGCCGGACGGCGGTGGAGGAAGATGCTGGCGGCGGAGCGGCTCGGTGGCGCGGCGGCGTTTGGTCGACGCGCGGTAGGAGGGGCCAGTGGTGGCGGTGGACACGCGCGTGCGAGAGAGTGGCGGACGCACGCGGCAGCATCGGATCGACGCGCGGCATGAGGGGGCGGCGGCGGGGGTGCACAGCGACAGTGTCGGTGAGAGCAGCAGTACGGCATCCTGGCGACGTTATTTCTGCTTCTCTCCGCGAAGACGAAGCAGAGAAGTTATAGGGGGACCCTTTGGTCCCGGGGGCCTTTAGTCCCGGTTCGTGCCACCAACGGGGACCTCAGGCCTATTTTTACTGGGCTGTTCACTGCGTGCGCAAAATAGCCCTTAGGTCTCGGTTCGTACCACGAGCCGGGACCAAAGGCAAATTTGTATGTGCCTTTTCAAATAGTTTTGCTTCCCACCTTATTTCAAATCAAAAAACAACATATGATATATCAAAATGTTCAGAAAAGAAATCTCTATGTAATAAAAGTATAATTTATTCATTATGAACATTTAAATATTTACATATGAATTTGAATAACTGATGAATATGAATTTGAATAACTTATGAATATGAATTTGAATCCATGTACCAAAGTGTCGGCGGGATAAGGACGTGCAGGCAACCATTATTCCAGGCTGGTGGTAAAGTTTCCCGCCACGGCGCCGCGCGGGAGATTTTCCGCATACACGCCTCTATAAATAGCTCCTACGTCCCCTCTCCCACTTCACTCACCGAACCCTGGCCCATTTCACAATGCCCCCAAAGACGCACCGCCATCGGTGGAGGTGGACCTACAGCTCGCGGAGATAGAGGAGTGGGAGGAGGCGGCGCTAGCGGCTACCATAGAAGCATTTGAGAGGCAGAGTATCCAGGAGCTGCATAAGCGACGGCGTGTGGCGAAGCTGGATAGTGAGGATATGCATAAGCATCGTCGTGAGGAGAAGCTGCAGAAGCAGCTACGGCAGGAGGCGGCTGCCAGGAGGACAGCAGCAGATGCGCGGAAGAACTAGTCGAAGTCGTTATTTTAGTTTAAATTGAGTTAGCGTATCTAGTTAAATTCCAATGAAGTCTTAGTCGTTACTTTGGTTTAAATTTAGTTAACGTATCTAGTTAAATTTTAATAAAGTCGTTGTCGTTGTTTTAGTTTAAATTTAGTTTATATACCCCTTTTATCCTGGGTGGGGGCTCAAACCGAGACAAAAGATGTGGGGGCTTAATCTGGGGGATGCTTATCTGGTATTTGCCTTATCTGGGGGAGGGGCTTATTGGGGGGGCTTATCTAGGGGGGGGGATTACCTGGAGGCATGCCAGTATATATAGCCCCTCCGGGAAGAGCAGAGAGAGCAGCCCGGGAGTAGAGAGAGGAGAGGAAATGACCAGGATGGAAAGAGCCTCTCCGGTGGTGCTTCTCGAATATGTCTTAGATGGCCGGCCGTTTTAGACATATTCGGAAGCTCCGCCCGAGCGAACTCTTTCCGTAAGCAGGACTCCCGCCTGGAAGCTTCTCGAAGATGTTGTTGGTGCTCACGCCCTAGGACATCTTCGGAAGCTCCGCCAGTGTTGGGGAAAGGGTTGGGAAATCTCTCGTGGAGGAACTTCTCGAAGATGTCGTTGGTGCACATGCCCTACGGCATCTTCGGAAGTTCCGCCTCGGATTTTTTTTTTGGCAAGCCCGTGAAAGACTCCATCTCCTCTAACAATGTTGGGGAAAGGGTTGGGAAATCTTCCGTGGCGGAACTTCTCAAAGATGTCGTTGGTGCACACGCCCTACGGCATCTTCGGAAGTTCCGCCTCAGATTTTTTTTTTCATGCAAGCCCGTGAAAGACTCCATCTCCTCTAACAGTGTTGGGGAATCGGGAGTAGTTCAATCAAAAAAGCATAGCGAATATATTGGATTTTATTAGCGGGAGATTGTAGCGCTTGACAACAATTTTCAATTTGGCTGGCGCTAAAATAATACTGTATTAGCAAAATATGTTGCTTACTGTAGTACTACCTTCTTTGAGGGATGCAAGGACAAGGAATCATCAACTAAAAAATGTATGAAAATGGTCACCAATGGGCCAACTAATACCTATGCTTTTCACCATGCAACGCAATATAAACAATACTACAAATCAGATTAAACCTTGATTAATTATTGGTGCATCCAGTCCATTTATTTTTCATTAAATCCACATCACCAAGGAAACAACCACCAGGTACATAACAAGTGCAGATAGAAGCACCAAAAAAATAGTCCAGCATCAAAAACCCTTTCACACAACCAAGGGACACCTTTGACTGTCAGTGTTTACTGTGGTATTCAGCATCTCCCACACTTTCTCAGGATGTTGCCTAGGTGGGCTTGACTTGCTTCTAATCATGCAGTTATACGGTGGATGACTACTCTTTGTGCAGCCACTGTTGCTCGTTCTTCTTTGAGTTGTTCCTTGAGAACATAAACATGTATTCATCATGTTTTTATTCATCTTCCAAATTAAATTGTGTCATGAGAAAATTAGTTTGTAAGGCTCTCACGAACTTGATGGCACATTTACTTTCTTGCACTTAATAAACTTGAACCATTGTGACTATCTTATGAAGATTATATGCTTGCAAAATACGAGTTGGGAGTTAGCACAACCATTCTTTCATGGGGCACGCTTTCAACATTGCACTTATTACTATTTAGTTGATATCATGTTCTTTTGTTTATGTATGCCTAACGGTGCGAAATAAAATGGAAACTTGTAAGTCCATGGAGTTTCAATATATGTTAGAGAAATATCTGGGCGGCCAATTTAAGCCATGCATCATTCATGGTGGAAATTTATAGCGAACCATAGTGAGCAATCTATGACGCATCTTCAATAAAAAGCTATGCCCATAGTAAATAAAAAGATTGTTGCGATACTCATTGTCTATTTTTCTTGTAATTTTGGTATGGGGTTGCTCCTATATCTGAAGGAGTACTTCTATAACATGGGGCAGGAGGTACCCCGTTAGCGTTCTCAATAATACATATATACTTACAATGACAAGAACTTACCTGGGACCTAAGTTGAGTAGCATGAGGTTTAGGTACTCGTATTCAAGGGGCACGAGATTTTCAACTTGTGATTTGTCAAGCATATAACTCATATTTGCCCTCACATTAACTTTAACCATTCAAGATGCTTATGATAGGGGTAATGAGAGCTCCAAGCTAATGAGTACCATACTTTTTGGAAGGTTTATAAAACTTGTTAAGCTTACTTCCTTCTGCGAAGGACCCTTTCTTTTACTTTTATGTTGAGTCATCATCTTCTTGCTTTATGCACCAATTAAGAGAGTATAGTTGTCATTCTGAGTATTATATGCATAGTCCCAAGACTTATTGATTGGTTCATGATTATGCTATTGCGTGTTCTTAAATTACTTGTATCTAGTCACCTTTGAACTTTAAAGGTGTCCTGGCATTTATGTTTTACCATTTCATGAAGGACAAGCTGAGTACCACTTTGCTATGTTTTCTCTATGCTCAAAAACAAACAGTTGCTTTCAGTGCACAATTATTCATGATCCTTTGTTTGAGTTACTTTTCATGTTATAACATAGTTACTCAGTTCTATTGTTAGAATTATATATATCATGCTTATGTTTATAGTACTTTGATCCCATCTTACAATGCTTTACAATCGCTTGATCAAAATTGTTTTGGTTGCATGCTGATGCGTGCAGTCGACACGTCCGTTGGGAACCCATAGAGGAAGGTGTGATGCGTACAGTAGCAAGTTTTCCCTCAGAAAGAAACCAAGGTTTATCGAACCAGGAGGAGCCAAGAAGCACGTTGAAGGTTGATGGAGGAGGAGTGTAGTGCGGCGCAACACCGGGATTCCGGCGCCAACATGGAACCCGCACAACACAATCACGGAACTTTGCCCCAACGAAACAGCGAGGTTGTCAATCTCACCGGCTTGCCGTAAACAAAGGATTAGATGTATAGTGTGGATGATGATGTTTGTTTGCGAAGAACAAGTAAAGAACAATTGCAGCAGATTGTATTTCGGATGTAAAGAATAGGACCGGGGTCCACAGATCACTAGTGGTGTCTCTCCCTAAGATAGCGAGATGTTGGGTGAACAAATTACGGTTGGGCAATTGACAAATAAAGAAGGCATAACAATGCACATACATATATCATGATGAGTACTATGAGATTTAATCGGGGCATTACGACAAAGTACATAGACCGCTATCCAGCATGCATCTATGCCTAAAAAGTGCCCCTTCAGGTTATCATCCGAACCCCCTCCAGTATTAAGTTGTAAACAACAGACAATTGCATTAAGTATGGTGCGTAATGTAATCAACACAAATATCCTTAGAAAAAGCATCGATGTTTTATCCCTAGTAGCAACAGCACATCCACAACCGTAGAACTTGCTGTCACTGTCCCAGATTTAACGGAGGCATGAACCCACTATCGAGCATAAATACTCCCTCTTGGAGTCACAAGTATCAACTTGGCCAGAGCCTGTACTAGCAACGGAGAGCATGCAAGAACATAAATAACATATATGATAGATTGATAATCAACTTGACATAGTATTCAATATTCATCGGATCCCAACAAACACAACATGAAGGATTACAAATAGATGATCTTGATCATGATAGGCAGCTCACAAGATCTAACATGACAAGCACAATGAGGAGAAGACAACCATCTAGCTACTGCTATGGACCCATAGTCCAGGGGTGGACTACTCACACATCGATCCGGAGGCGATCATGGTGATGAAGAGACCTCCGGGAGATGATTCCCCTCTCCGGCAGGGTGCCGGAGGCGATCTCCTGAATCCCCCGAGATGGGATTGGCGGCGGCGGCGTCTCTAGAAGGTTTTCCGTATCGTGGCTCTCGGTACTGGGGGTTTCGCGACGGAGGCTTTAAGCGGGCGAAGGGCAGGTCGGGGGCCACACGAGGGCCCCACACGCCGGGGCCGCGCGGCCGGCACTCGGGCCGCGCCGCCCTGTTGTGGCGGCGCCTCGTGGCCCCACTTCGTAAGTCCTCCGGTCTTCTGGAAGCTTCGTGCAAAAATAGGACCATGGGCGTTGATTTCGTCCAATTCCGAGAATATTTCCTTACTAGGATTTCTGAAACCAAAAACAGCAGAAAACGAAGAATCGGCTCTTCGGCATCTCGTCAATAGGTTAGTGCCGGAAAATGCATAATAATGATATATAATGTGTATAAAACATGTGAGTATCATCATAAAAGTAGCATGGAACATAAGAAATTATAGATACGTTTGAGACGTATCAAGCATCCCCAAGCTTAGTTCCTACTCGCCCTCGAGTAGGTAAACGATAACAAAGATAATTTCTGAAGTGATATGCTATCATAATCTTGATCATACTATTGTAAAGCATATGAGATGAATGCAGCGATTCGAAGCAATGATGAAGATAATGCGTAAACTAATGAATCATATAGCAAAGACTTTTCATGAATAATACTTTCAAGACAAGCATCAATAAGACTTGCATAAGAGTTACTCATAAAGCAATAAATTCAAAGTAAAGACATTGAAGCAACACAAAGGAAGATAAAGTTTCAGCGGTTGCTTTCAACTTCAACATATTTATCTCATAGATAATTGTCAACATAAAGCAATATAACAAGTGCAATAAGTAAACATGTAAGAATCAATGCACACAGTTGACACAAGTGTTTGCTTCTAAGATAGAAAGAATAGGCAAACTGACTCAACAATAAAGTAAAAGATAGGCCCTTCGCAGAGGGAAGCATTGATTACTATATTTGTGCTAGAGCTTTTCATTTTGAAAACAATAAACAATTTTGTCAACGGTAGTAATAAAGCATATGTGTTATGTATAAGACATCTTATAAGTTGCAAGCCTCATGCATAGTATACTAATAGTGCTCGCACCTTGTCCTAATTAGCTTGGATTAACACGGATTATCATTGCATAGCATATGTTTCAACCAAGTGTCACAAAGGGGTACCTCTATGCCGCCTCGTACAAAGGTCTAAGGAGAAAGCTCGCATTGGATTTCTCGCTTTTGATTATTCTCAACTTAGACATCCATACCGGGACAACATAGACAACGAGATAATGGACTCCTCTTTAATGCATAAGCATTCAACAAAAGTTAATATTCTCATAAGAGATTGAGGATTAGCTGTCCACACTGAAACTTCCACCATGAATCATGGCTTTAGTTAGCGGCCCAATGTTCTTCTCTAACAGTATGAATACTCAAACCATTTGATTGTGAAAACCGCTCTTACTTCAGACAAGACGAACATGCATAGCAAATCACATGATATTCAACAAAGGTAAAAGAGTTGATGGCGTCCCCAGAAAACATGGTTACCGCTCAACAAGCAACTTATTAAGAAATAAGACACATAAGTACATATTCTTCACCACGATAGTTTTTAAGCTATTTTGTCCCATGAGCTATATATTGCAAAGACAAAGAATAGAAATTTAAAGGTAGCACTCAAGTAATGTACTTTGGAATGGCGGAGAAATACCATGTGGTAGGTAGGTATGGTGGACACAAATGGCATAGTTATTGGCTCAAGGATTTGGATGCACGAGAAGAATTCCTCTCAATACAAGGCTAGGCTAGCAAGGTTGTTTGAATCAAACTCAAGTATAAAAGGTGCAGCAAAGCTCACATATGAAAATATTGTAGCTATTATAAGACTTTACATTGTCTCCTTGTTGTTCAAACACCTTAACCAGAAAATATCTAGACTCTAGAGATCAATCATGCAAACCAAATTTTAACAAGCTCTATGTAGTTATTCATTAATGAGTACAAGGTACATGATGCAAGAGCTTAAACAAGATCTATATGAGCACAAAAATTGCCAAGTATCACATTATTCAAGACATTAAACCATTTACCACATGCGGCATTTTCCGTTTCCAACCATATAACAATGAATGAACTAGTTCAAATTTCGCAATAAACATTAAAGATAAAGCTAAGAACATATGTGTTCATACGAAACATCGGAGCGTGTCTCTCTCCCAAACAAAGAATGCTAGGATCCGATTTATTCAAACAAAAGCAAAAATAAAAACAAACAGACGCTCCAAGTAAAGCACATAAGATGTGACGGAATAAAAATATAGTTTCACTAGAGGAACCTGATAAGTTGTCGATGAAGAAGGGATGCCTTGGGCATCCCCAAGCTTAGACGCTTGAGTCTTCTTAAAATATGCAGGGATTAACCACGGGGCATCCCCAAGCTTTGACTTTTCACTCTTCTTGATCATATTGTATCATCCTCCTCTCTTGACCCTTGAAAACTTCCTCCACACCAAACTCGAAACAAACTCATTAGAGGGTCAGTGCATAATTCATATATTCAGAGGTGACATAATCATTCTTAACACTTCGGACATTGCACAAAGCTACTGAAAGTTAATGGAAGAAAGAAATCCATCTAACATAGCAAAACGAGGCAATGCGAAATAAAAGGCAGAATCTGTCAAAACAGAACAGTTCGTAAAGACGAATTTTAAAGAGGCACCAGACTTTGTCAGATGAAAATTCCCAAATTGAATGAAAGTTGCGCACATATCCGAGGATCACGCACGTAAATTGGCAGATTTGTTTGAATTTTCTACAGAGACTACTGCCCAAATTCGTGACGAGCAAGAAATCTGTTCCTCGCGCAGTAATCCAAATCTAGTATTGGCTTTACTATCAAAGACTTTACTTGGCACAACAATGCAATAAAATAAAGATAAGGATAGGTTGCTACAGTAGTAAACAACTTCCAAGACTCAAATATAAAATAAAGTGTAGAAGTAAAATAATGGGTTGTCTCCCATAAGCGCTTTTCTTTAACGCCTTTCAGCTAGGCGCGGAAAGTGTGTATCAAGTATTGTCGAGAGATGAAGCATCAACATCATAATTTGTTCTAATAATAGAATCATAAGGTAACTTCATTTTATTTCTAGGTAAGTGTTCCATACCTTTCTTGAGAGGAAATTGATATTTAATATTACCTTCCTTCATATCAATGGTGGCACCAACAGTTCGAAGAAAAGGTCTTCCCAATATAATGGGACAAGATGCATTGCATTCAATATCCAAGACAACAAAATCAACGGGGACAAGGTTATTGTTAACCATAATACGAACATTATCAATCCCCCCAAAGGTTTCTTTATAGCATTATCAACAAGATTAACATCCAAATAACAATTCTTCAATGGTGGCAAGTCAAGCATATCATAAATTTTCTTAGGCATAACGAAATACTTGCACCAAGATCACATAAAGCATTACAATCAAAATCATTGACCCTCATCTTAATGATAGGCTCCCAACCATCTTCTAACTTTCTAGGAATAGAGGTTTCAATTTTTAGTTTCTCTTCTCTAGCTTTTATGAGAGCATTTGTAATGTGTTTTGTAAAGGCCAAGTTTATAGCACTAGCATTGGGACTTTTAGCAAGCTTTTGTAAGAACTTTATAACTTCAGAGATGTGACAATCATCAAAGTCTAAACCACTATGATCTACAGCAATGGGATCATTATCCCCAATATTTTGAAAAATTTCAGCAGTTTTATCAGTTTCAGCAGTTTTAGCAGTTTCAGGCAATTTTGCACGCTTTGCACTAGGAGTAGTAACATTGCCAACACAAATTATTTTACCATTGATAGTAGGAGGTGTAGCAACATGTGAATCATTAACATTACTAGTGGTGGTAATAGTCCAAACTTTAGCTACATTATTCTCTTTAGCTAGTTTTTCGTTTTCTTCTCTTTCCCACCTAGCATGCAATTCAGCCATCAATCTAATATTCTCATTAATTCGAACTTGGATGGCATTTGTTGTAGTAACAATCTTATTATCAATATCCTTAGGTTTAGCAGCCATTTTATTAATTAAGGAGGATTGTGACGCAGACAGGTATGAGATTCGGTTTTCAGCATTTGAAATCTTAGTTTGCAAACCCGAGATCGCCATATTCAATTTTTCAAGTTGATTTCCTATATTTTTCAACAAGGTAGATTGTTCATTCATAGTTTTAGTAAAAAAATTATTTTGCTCATATTGTGATTGCATAAAGCTCTTAGTGGATCTTTCAATTTCTAGCATCTTTTCCTCATATCTACCATAAGAATTACCATGATCATTACCACTAGCAGGATATGGCGTATAGTTGTTACCTAAATTATTCCTATAAGCATTGTTGTTGAAATTATTATTTTTAATGAAATTCACATCAACATGTTCTTCTTGGGAAACCAATGAAGCTAAAGGAACATTATTAGGATTAATATTAGATCTACCATTCACAAGCATAGACATAATATCATCAATCTTATCACTCAAGGAAGAGGTTTCTTCAACAGAATTTACCTTCTTACCTTGTGGAGCTCTTTCCATGTGCCATTCAGAGTAGTTTGTCATCATATCATCAATAAGCTTTGTTGCCTCCCCCAAAGTGATGGACATAAAGGTACCTCCAGCAGCTGAATCCAATAGGTTCCGCGAAGAAAAATTCAATCCTGCATAAAAGGTTTGGATGATCATCCAAGTAGTCAGTCCATGGGTTGGGCAATTCTTTACCAAAGATTTCATTCTCTCCCATGCTTGAGAAACATGTTCATTATCTAATTGCTTAAAATTCATTATGCTACTTCTCAAAGATATAATTTTAGCGGGAGGATAATATCTACCAATAAAAGCATCCTTACATTTAGTCCAAGAATCAATACTATTTCTAGGCAGAGATAGCAACCAATCTTTAGCTCTTCCTCTTAAGGAGAAAGGAAACAATTTTAATTTTATAATGTCACCATCTACATCCTTATACTTTTGCATTTCACATAGTTCAACAAAATTATTAAGATGGGCAGCGACATCATCGAACTAACACCGTAAAATTGCTCTCTCATAACAAGATTCAGTAAAGCGGGTTTAATTTCAAAGAATTCTGTTGTAGTAGCAGGTGGAGCAATAGGTGTGCATAGGAAATCATTATTATTTGTGCTAGTGAAGTCACACAACTTAGTATTCTCAACAGCACCCATTTTAGCAGTAGTAAATAAAGCAAACTAAATAAAGTAAATGCAAGTAACTAATTTTTTTGTGTTTCTGATATAGAGAACAAGACAGTAAATAAAGTAAAACTAGCAACTAATTTTTTTGTGTTTTGTTTAAGTGCAGCAAACAAAGTAGTAAATAAAGTAAAGTAAAGCAAGACAAAAACAAAGTAAAGAGATTGGAAGTGGAGACTCCCCTTGCAGCGTGTCTTGATCTCCCCGGCAACGGCGCCAGAAAAATAGCTTGATGCGTGCGATCGACACGTCCGTTGGGAACCCCAAGAGGAAGGTGTGATGCGTACGGTAGCAAGTTTTCCCTCGGAAAGAAACCAAGGTTTATCGAACCAGGAGGATCCAAGAAGCACGTTGAAGGTTGATGGCGGAGGAGTGTAGTGCGGCGCAACACCGTGGGTTCCGGCGCCAACGTGGAACCCGCACAACACAATCACGTAACTTTGCCCCAACGTAACGACGAGGTTGTCAATCTCACCGGCTTGCCGTAAACAAAGGATTAGATGTATAGTGTGGATGATGATGTTTGTTTGCGAAGAACGAGTAAAGAACAATTGCAGCAGATTGTATTTCGAGATGTAAAGAATAGGACCGGGGTCCACAGTATCACTAGTGGTGTCTCTCCCATAAGATAGCGGATGTTGGGTGAACAAATTACAAGCTTGGGCAATTGACAAATAAAGAAGGCATAACAATGCACATACATATATCATGATGAGTAATATGAGATTTAATCAGGGCATTACGACAAAGTACATAGACCGCTGTCCAGCATGCATCTATGCCTAAAAAGTGCACCTTCAGGTTATCATCCGAACCCCCTCCAGTATTAAGTTGTAAATAACAGACAATTGCATTAAGTATGGTGCGTAATGTAATCAACACAAATATCCTTAGACAAAGCATCGATGTTTTATCCCTAGTAGCAACAGCACATCCACAACCTTAGAACTTTCTGTCACTGTCCCAGATTTAATGGAGGCATGAACCCACTATCGAGCATAAATACTCCCTCTTGGAGTCACAAATATCAACTTGGCCAGAGCATCTACTAGAAACGGAGAGCATGCAAGAACATAAATAACATATATGATAGATTGATAATCAACTTGACATAGTATTCAATATTCATCGGATCCCAACAAACACAACATGAAGGATTACAAATAGATGATCTTGATCATGATAGGCAGCTCACAAGATCTAACATGATAGCACAATGAGGAGAAGACAACCATCTAGCTACCGCTATGGACCCATAGTCCAGGGGTGGACTACTCACACATCGATCCGGAGGCGATCATGGCGATGAAGAGACCTCCGGGAGATGATTCCCCTCTCCGGCAGGGTGCCGGAGGCGATCTCCTGAATCCCCCGAGATGGGATTGGCGGCGGCGGCGTCTCTGGAAGGTTTTCCGTATCGTGGCTCTCGGTACTGGGGGTTTCGCGACTGAGGCTTTAAGTAGGCGGAAGGGCAGGTCAGGGGGCCACACGAGGGCCCCACACGCCAGGGCCGCACGGCCAGCACCTGGGCCACGCCGCCCTGTTGTGGCGGCGCCTCGTGGCCCCACTTCGTAAGTCCTCCGGTCTTCTGGAAGCTTCGTGCAAAAATAGGACCCTGGGCGTTGATTTCGTCCAATTCCGAGAATATTTCCTTACTAGGATTTCTGAAACCAAAAACAGCAGAAAACAGCAACTGGCTTTTCGGCATCTCGTCAATAGGTTAGTGCCGGAAAATGCATAATAATGACATATAATGTGTATAAAACATGTGAGTATCATCATAAAAGTAGCATGGAACATAAGAAATTATAGATACATTTGAGACGTATCACATGCCACCTCAAAAATTATTTTTGTTATCACTTACCTACTCGAGGACGAGCAGGATTTAAGCTTGGGGATGCTTGATACGTCGCAAACATATCTATAACTTTTTATGCTCCATGCTTGTTTTACACCAATTGCAATATGCTTTATTTACATTTCGTTGCACTTTTATACATTTTTCGGCACTAACCTATTAACAAGATGCCACAGTGCTAGTTTCCTGTTTTCTGCTGTTTTTGTATTTCATAAAAGTTGTATAGGAAATATTCTCGAAATTGTACGAAACAAAAGCTGAAGTCAATATTTTACCGTAACGAAGACATAGTCCAGAGGGAGGACGAGGAGGTGCCACAGGGCGGCCAGACCACCCCATGGCGTGGCCAAGGGTGGGCTCGCGCCAAGGGGTGGTATCGCTCCCCTAGGCGGCCACCGACCTCGCCCTTCCGCCTATTTATTCACGATATCCGAAAAACCCTAAACACCAGAGCTTTCGTCCTAGAAAAGTTTCATCGCCGACGCCATCGTCCAAACAAGTTTCGGGGGTCAGAAGTTCCTGTTCCAGCACCCTGTTGGGACGGGGATTGACCCCCGGAGCCATCTCCATCGACTCCACCGCCTCCACTTCGACTCCATGATGGTTCGTGAGTAGTTCCCCCTTGGACTACGGGTTATCGGCTGTAGCTAATTGGTACTATCTCTCCCATGTACTTCAATACAATGATCTCATGAGTTGCTTTACATGATTGAGATCCATATGATGTAATCGGTGTTGTGTTTGTTGGGGTCCGATAAATTATGGAATTGTGATCAGATTGTTCATCATATTATCATACTATTGTTTATTTAAGATCTTGCATGCTCTCTGGTACTTGTAGTTACCCTGATCAAGTAGTTGCATGCATCTCAAAGAGGGAGTATTTATGCTCGATAGTGGATTCATGCCTCTAGTAATCTGGAAGAGTGACAATAACTTCTAAGATTGTATATGTGTTGTTGCTACTAGGGAGAAAACAACAATGTTTTGTATAAGGATAATTCTATTGTTTGCTTTACACACATTGCTTAATGCGATAATTTGTTGCTTGCAACTTAATATTGGAAGGGATTCGGATGATAACATGAAGGTGGATTATTAGTCATAGGCGCAGTTGGATTACGGTCTATGTATTATGTTGTAGCGCCCAATTAAATACTACAATAAACTTTATCTTATCATAGAATTCATTGTCACGCCCTCACAATGTTATTTGGAGAGTTACCACTAGTGTAGATAGCTGGGAACCCCGGTCCTTCTGTCATCATCATTGCTCTACAATCAACCCCGCAATGGAATGTTTTCTGGTGCCATTGCCTCTGTGTTACTGCTACTGCTGTTGTGTTACTATTGCTCACATATTACTGCTTCTTTCACATCACCCCTGTTACTAGTGCTTTTCCAGGTGCAACTGAATTGACAACTCAGCTGTTAAGGCTTATAAGTATTCTTTGTCTCCCCTTGTGGCGAATCAATAAATTTGGGTTTTACTTCCCTCGAAGACTGTTGTGATCTCCTATACTTGTGGGTCATCAGCTGACACAAGCTGCCAGCAGATGCGTCATAGACGACATCAGCGTCTGCCATGAACCACCACTTTAATCAGCCATGGACTATGTCCACCTTGTAAAAGGCGGGGAGTTTCCCGCCCTCAGTTTGGAGATGTGGAAACCCTCCCCCCTCAAGATATTTCGAGGGAAAGAGGACCAGCTCCTCTATAAAAGGACTAGCCTTGCTAGCATAGAGGGGGACGATCCTGAGCGATCAGAAACCCTAGATATATGTACCGTCATCTTCTCCATTGTGACCTGCAATACATACACCAAAGCAGGACGTAGGGGTTTTACCTCTCTGAGGGCCCTCACCTGCGTAGCTGCCGTGTCTCTCTCTGTAGTTCCCGCCTTCTGTAAGGCGATGACTTGATCTTGAGTCCCCTGTGTTTGAACCTTCCGGGTTCGGTGATACCCGTGTTCCTTCGCGGACACGAATCTCCGACACGGTGGCGTCCCCCCATCTACGGGAAGTCCATCTGCGATAGCGACGATGGCTCCATGAAGAATGTCAACGATGAGAGGGGAGGTGCTCCTTGAAAAGGTGGCGGTGGCGCTACTGCAAGTAGTACCGGCTCGTAGTTTCAGACTGCATTATGTGGAGGATGAAGCATACCTACAATATTGCCACCGCCTGCGTCTCCGCCGCAACCTAGCTCTCCTTCCAGGCCTCGCGGCGCCTTTTACGGTCCGCCATCACGATGGCGCAGTGGCCGCACTCGGCCACCCAGTCGTCCATCGGCATGGTCGGTGGCTTATCCTTCAATGGAGCTTTGTGCGGCTTAGCTGACCCCTTTGCTGACCGGTTCGCAGGCGCGCAACTTCTTCTTAGGAGGCATGCTGGAAAAATTAAGTGGCGGGCGGGAGGGGTAGGGAATTGGGTAATAGTTGTAGGGTTTTTGGGCTAGTGCCTGCTAGGTGAGTTCCGCGGGCGAAACCTGACGTGTCACAAGGTGCCAACGTGGTTTATTTACGCCTCATCTATTGAGGTCGACACGGGGTGGCCGGCGGTTTTATTAGGCTCCAAAATTGGCCGGCTACTTTTGGGGTGCACCGGTGTCAGCCTGAAATCCAACCGGCACCCAAATAGGCTTTGGGGATCGATCTAGAATGCGGGAGTGGAGATGCTCTTAGTGAGCGGACGGTAAGGAGGAGGTCCCGTTTTGTCAAGGAAACAGATCAGACAGGAGACCCTAGGGCTCCAAATTTCTATCTACTTTTGAAAGTGACTCAAAATTAAAATTAACGCATTGTTCAAAAGTTCCTTAAAATGTTTTTCAAGTCATTAATTTGGATGAAGGGTTTTTAAGCTATTTTGTTAAAAAAAACAAATCTAAAAAAAGGAACTCGCCCTCCCATGTCCCTTCTCTCTCATCCCTATTTTGCCCCTTGCGATAAGTGGTGAGCAGGTAGACTGCTTTGAATAAATTTTCTATCACCACAACACACCACATATCGCGCACAGGTAAAATGTTCATACCTTCGCTAAGGTTGTCCTTTTTAGCCATTTCGGAGGTTCCCTTTTGTTAAGGAGATAGATCAGACAGGAGACTTGGGCCTCCAAATTTCTATCTACTTTTAGAAATGACTTAAAAATAAAAGTAAGGCATAGTTAAAATTTGCCTCAAAATAATTTCAAGGATTTTTCTATGTACTTTTAAAATAAAAATACAGCCATTGAGGCAATCCTGAAACAACCTTAAGCACATACTGCATGTCCCAACAATAGTAAACGTTCCCTCAAAGAAAAAACAATAGTAAACGTAGAAGTATTTTTTCTGCATTTAAATACATTTGGTGGCAATTTTTTACATTATTTGAGGCACGTTTAAGTATCGCCGATCAAGCGATGTGACGTAGTATAGCTCTCGATTTATCACAAAATGTGTTCTTACACACATATTCATACAATATTGGGAAAATAGAAGCCGAATTATCGGCTTCTGATTTTTGGAAGACTTTCGGGTGTCAGATCTGAAAATTCAATTTATAAAAAACCTGAATAACCAAACCCAAAATTTTGGGTAAACTTAAAGGGATTTGCTAGTTCTCAGCTAGCTGAGAACTAACTTTGTGCTCAGTTAAATCTTACATTATTTGATTTGCATCATGATTCATGTCAGTCATGAGTTGCAACATAACTTGTAACTAAGGTTTGATAACATCATCTGACTGAGAACAAAGAAATTGTCACACCCAAACTTAAATGCCCATCGTAATTTGAAAACAATACAGTTGTAGCGTGGAACTATAAAGTTTAATTATAAATCTGGAAATATAAATAATATTAATTTATTATTGCCTCTCTAGGGCATATTTTCCAACGGGATGAAAAACTAGCGACGCAGGAAATAAGAGATACGGTTTTCGAAAAAAAAGGAATAATGGGAGAAACTAGTAATAGCTTTGTGATCGTCGACTGATCGAGACCTACTACCAATTTCTCAGTCGACTACACCCAGCCATGCACTCCCGTACGTGAAGTAAACCATGCACGCTAAGCGAACTAACATTATTCCACCGTGGATCTTAAACCCAGCCATGGATGACGGTTGACATCGGCAAGGGCCTGTTCCGGTGCAGGTTTTAAGCAAGGTCCGGTCCGGACGAGGCCTTGGTGACGCCGATGAATTCAACCGTGGGGGCAGCGGGGCCCTTAGCGATGTCGGCGGTGAAGGTATCGTACCGGAGGAACACCTCGACGAGCAGGAGCCTGCCGACGAGCACGGCCAGGTTCTTTCCGGGGCACTGCTTGTTGTCGACGCTGGGGTTCTCGGTCTCCCGCCCATTGGACCAGTACACGTACTGGAGGAGCTTGCTCCCTTCCTCCCCGAGGAACCTGTCCCCGACGAACTCCCCCGCCGTGGCGCCGAACACACGAGGGTCCCTGGTAGCGCATGGCTGGTACCCGAAAAGGATCTCCCCCTTCTTGACGGCGAACACCGCGTCGTGGCTCTCGATGTTCAGGTCGGCCTTGGCGCGTCCGAACTGCCTCTTCACGGGCGTGTCCAGCCGCAGCACCTCCAGCACCGCCGACTTGGTCAGCTCCATCTTCTCCACCGCCGCCATCGTTACCTTGCCTCCGGCATCCGCCACGGCGGCTCTTATCTCCGTGGCCAGCCTATGGTGGAACTTCTCGCCCGCCTCCGCGACGTGCGCCAGGATCCCTGGCAACAACAGCTTCATGGCGCCGTAGCTGTTGAACACCGTGGCGAACAGAAGGTTGTGGCACGCCTCTTCCCGCGGAAGCCCGAGGCGCTCGGCCTCGTCGAGCGCCTCCGAGGCGGCGGCCGAGAAGTACTTGTACAACGCCTTGTAGTCGCCGCTGACGAGGAAGGGAGGGAGATGCACCATGTGCAGGAGCAACTCCTCCAGGATAATGGGGAGCCCGAGCGTTACTAGGGGATGGAGCTGCCACAAGAGCCACTTAGCTGCTTTGGCCGGCCCGGAGGTGCCAAGGCCGGAGGCAGAGGGGAGAACGCCGTAGTAAGCGTCGCAGAGGAACTCGAAGGTGGTGGTGTCGCTGAGGGTGTTGAAGTTGGGCTTGCCTCCGAGCCGGAGCTGCGAGTCGACGGTGGCGAGGAGCGAGGAGAAATGGGCGCGGAAGGCCGGGATGACGGCATTCTTGCGTGAGGCCAGGACATTGAAGAGCAGCTGCTTGACCTTGGCGTGGGTGGGCTCGGAGGGGTCGAGGTAGGCGCAGACGCGGAAGCCGCCTGTGAGGGACGTGGAGGGCATGTAGGTGCTTAAGATGTTCATCTTCTCGACCTTGGTGAGGTCAAAGAGCACCGGGAAGCTCTTGGCGTCGAGGACGGCGACGACGCGTGAGTCGGGCGCCATGAACGGGCCCGGCGGCACGTTGATGCGGATGACGGTGGAGCCGTACTTCTCGATGCGCGACTCGAAGTACTTGTCAGGGCCCTGGAAGTAGTGGAAGTCGAGGCGGTCGCGCACCGCCGAGATGAACGGGAACATGCCATAGCTACCCGGTACCGGCCGCGGCACACGGGAAGCCTCGCTGCTGTCGATGCCCTTCTTCTGATCCATGTTAATCTTAGGTGGGGTGTTTACAACACCAGACCTCAGATCTACAGTAGCTAGCTAGATTTTGAGCCTGGATACTTTGATTATGTGTTGGCAATGCAGCTGCATCTACTCGTTGGGTTTGGGCGTACAAATAGCCGATCGCCGGCGGTGCCATTGAGGCAGGGCCGCACGTGATCGGTACCCTGATGCGCGCTCTTGATCAGTGCAAGGGAATCCTGGGGTACCGTGATCCAAAGTCAATTTCCAGAGTACTGGAGCGCAGACGTTTGGTTCCCGAGCTATACGGAGCCCTTTTTTAAACAGTTCAAAAACAGCGAGGTTTTAAAGTTTTTAAAAAGTCAAAGAAAATAATTCTAGATGCAGAAAATAATGTACTCTACTAACAAGAGAAAAAATTAACTCAAAATAGGCTGGACAAAAAAGATAAAATCTGACATGTAAAGCAGTGAACAGTGCAAATTTTCAAACCTCAAATTCTGTCAGATTTTGTTATTTTTTAATCCTAAAGTATAAAGTATTTCGAAGCCAGGTTTTGTGAAGTTATAGAACATATTCTTATCTACATCTAGAATCTTTTGTAGTATTTGAAACTGTAAAACAGGCAGGGCGGCACGAGCTTGGTACCGTAATGCATGTTCTTGATCAGTGCGAGAAAATCCTGGGGTACCGTGATCCAAAGTGAATTAGAGTGCGAACGTTTGGATCCTGACATACACTGAGCCCTCTTTTGAATGGCTCAAAAACAGCATTTTAAAGTTTCAAAAATAACTAAGGAAAAATTCTAGATGTAGGAAATAATGTACTCTACTAACAAGAAAAATAATTGGCTCAAAATACACAGTATTCTGCACGAAAAAAACAAAATCTGAAGCAGTGAACCGTGCAAATTTTTAAACCTCCAAATTCTTTCATATTTTGTTACTACCTCTGTCCATAAATAGATGTCTTAGATATGTCAAAATTTATAGATGGAGGGAGTATTTCTAATCCTAAAATATAAGGTATTTCCAAGTCCAGGTTTCATAAAGTTGTAGAACATATTCGTATCTACATCTAGTACAGTACAATCTTTTGTACTCCCTCCATTTATAAATATATGTCTGAAATTTATCTAAATCGAGATGTATCTAGATGTTAAAAACGGAGGGAGTACAAAAGATTGCGAATGTAGATAAGAATATCTATTTTGTAAAACTTTAAAACGCTCCGTCTCCGGCGGTGCCATTGAGGCAGGGCAGCACGTGCTCGACTGCTCGGTATGGTGATGCGCTTCTTGATCAGTGCGAGAGAATCGTTTTTTTTCTGAGAATAGTGCCAGAGAATCCTGGAACACCGTGAACACGTTGGATCCTGCCATTGCTTCCTTATTATATCGCCAATAATGTTAGTATGTCTATGGACAAGTTGTCCTTTAATTTTGCTCCTCTTTTCTTTAAGCTTTTTTTTTTGAACTTTAGGCAACTTTATTACTGAATAATAATACGGTCCTCAACTATTACAGGAACTAAGAAATCTGGGGGATCCGAAAACCAGAAACCCCTAAAACCCTGCGAAGAACCGTAGCGAGCAAGCTCGTGGGCGGCGACATTAGCTTCTCGCGGAACATGTTGAAATGTTGCCATGCCAAGCATCATTAGTAAATGCCGGCAATCATCAATTACCACCGCAAAGGACCCTCTGAACTCTGACGGATCAAGAACAGCTTGAACTACCTCAAGAGAATCCGACTCCACCACAAGGGAATTGGCACCAAATTGCTCAGCCAACTGAAGACCCGAGAGCAGCGCCGAGGCCTCCATTGCTGTTGCATCAATCGCTGAATCAGTGTAATTACAGCTAGCTGCAACAAAATTTCCTCTAGAGTCCCTGATTATCGCCCCTGTAGCACCTCTTCCTGACTCCGCATCAAAAGCGGCATCCACATTCATTTTATATACTCCCTTAGCCGGCCTCATCCACCCATTCCGACGAATAGCATTACCAATTCCTCGTAATCTTCACACTATTAGCCAAGATACCCTGGATATTAATGATTGTTCTCTCCGGGCTCGGTACAGGCTCTTTGTTCTTAATTTGCCTTCTTGACCACCACGAGATACCAACATGTTATCATCACTAGCTCAGCCCGGTGCTCCATATCGCATGCTATGCCTCCAGGTCGCGGGGAACACAACAGTTCTTCAAGCACTAGCGAGCCGGAAGGGTCCATCCGCACTCGCCATGCTGACTCGCCTCGGCAAGTCCTAAACCCTCCTGGACCAACAATGATCTTGGGCATTTGAACAACATATGCCTTAAATCCTCCGCATCCACGAGTACATACTCGGACAGTTAACAGCCGATCCAACATGTCGATTAGCCAAAACACATAAACATGGAACAATCCCATGCAATGCTCGCCAAGTAAAAATCTGGACTTTCCGAGACACTTTTGCTCTCCAAATTCGATTCCAAACCTCATGAGGTGACGATCTATCAGTATTATCAGATCTCTGTGCTCTTCTTCTGTACTCCACCCGCCACTCCATATGGCAAGCCGATTTAACCGTGAAACAACCTGTTATGTTTGGATGCCATGCAATGAAATCAGGTTGATCATAATTCGGCAATGGTATCCGTAAGATGCGATATACATCAACGGGCCAGAAATTCTCCCGAAGCAGATCCTCATCCCAACCACCTGTTGTTGGGTTAATCAATTCCTCAACCCTTGTCAAAAGACAACGACCTCTCGGAGTAGTCACCATCCGTGTTGGACTATCTGGTACCCAATGATCTGTCCAAATATCTATAGTAGTACCATCTCCAGGTCTCCAAATATAACCCCTTTTAAATGTTTTCAACCCTGCCATAATACTCTGCCAGGTAAACGATGAGCCCTTCTTCGACTCGGCATTAATCAGATCACCATCCGGGTAATATTTTGCACGCAAAACTTGGGCACATAAAGAATCAGGATCACTTAATAACCGCCAACATTGCTTAGCCAACATTGCCTGGTTAAAACAGTGTAGATCACGAAAGCCCATTCCCCCTTCAGTTTTAGGAATACTCATCTTCCACCATGCCATCCAGTGAATTTTGCGTTGAGTGCTTGTACCTCCCCACCGAACCTTGCAATTGCATTACGGATTTCCTTGCAAACTTGCTTTGGTATATTGAACACTGACATAGCATATGCCGGTATAGCCTGAGCTATTGCCTTCAGAAGTATTTCCTTACCTCCCATCGACAAAAGTTTCTCATTCCACCCATTAATTCGCTGACAAATTCTTTCAATCAAATGTTGAAAGCAATCACTTCGATCAATGCCCACAATACTTGGCAATCCAAGATATCTGTCTGACAAAGATTCCACCAATATATTGAGGTGTACACAGATTTCCTCCCTTATCAGAACATTTGTATTTGGGCTGAAAAAAATACTAGACTTTGCTTCACTAACAAGTTGGCCGGAGCTTGCACAGTACATCTCTAGTGCATTTCGGAGAGCCGTGGCGTTTGACAAATCAGCCGACATCAAGATCAGAGAATCATCAGCAAAAAGAAGGTGTGACACTGACGGTGCGTTCCCGCACACTCGACCCCTTGAATACCACCAGTCATCTCCTCATACGCTAGAAGGCTGGACAAACCCTCGAGCACAAATCAAGAATAAATACGGTGACGGAGGGTCACCCTGTCTAATACCCCTTGTAGGGGTAAATGTCTCGCTTTCTTCGAATTGAACCAAACCCTGTAATTTACCGAAGAGACACATGCCATGATAAGATTAACCCAGCCTTGGTCAAAACCAAGCCGCAACATCATATCCCGAAGAAAATTCCATTCCACGCGATCATACGCTTTGTGCATATCCAATTTTACCGCACAAATACCTCTATTACCTTGTCTCTTCGTCTTGATTGCATGGAAGCTCTCGTAGGCAACCAACACATTATCTGTAATCAATCTCCCTGGGACAAAAGCGCTCTGTGTCTTCGAGATAATATCAGGTAATAACCCTTTCAACCTTCTCGACAGAACCTTTGAGATCACTTTGTAGATCACATTACAGAGGCTAATAGGCCGAAACTGTGTAACGAGCTCAGGACTATCCACCTTAGGAATTAGAACAATAGCAGTTCCGTTCCAATCCTTAGGTATAACACCAGTATTTAGTGCTTGGAGCACCTCACGGGTAACCTCCTCCCCCACCACATCCCAAAACTTCTTGTAGAACACTGCATGCAACCCATCGGTACCTGTGTGCCTTGTAGGCTCCAATGCTAAACATGGCTGCTTTTACCTCTTCAGAGGTATATGGCTTTAATAAAGACCCATTCATTTCCGAGGTTACCCTAGGGATCACCCTATTCAGTAGTTCCTCATTAGTTTGTTGCACCTCAGAGGTAAACAGAGTGGAAAAGTACTCATCTCCAGCTGTGTCTCCTAAAATGTCTCCCAGAGATTTGGGTGCGTCCGGTGTCGGGTGTTTGACGTCGCTCAAATCCCTTTCCCTTCCGATGCGGTCCACTATGGTGTTTGGCGTTCCGAATCTATCCCCGCTACATAGGGTGGAAGGGTGGAGGGGCGCGCATGCGTAGACGGGTTCAACTTGCAACGGCCGTCCAAGGATGAGGGCGGCCTCGGCGTCCGCGCGCTGGGGCTTCAGAACGCGTGCCTCCTCGTCAAGCTTCTTCATAGGCTTCACGTCAAAGCGGACACTCCTTGGGCTGCTTGGCGCTGGGCGGAGATCGGCACCGGATCCAACGACGCTGGCCCTGCTACCTCCTCTGGTGGGCACTAGCAAACTGGTCCCAATTTACCGTTGCCTCACTCGGGTCACGGACGGTGACGGCTGCCGCACCTCCTTCTGGCACGACGACTAGCTGTTAGGTGGGCCGCTGTCGATTTCCGCTGCGGCGCTCTTCTCGCATACAACCTCTCCGGAGGCGACGGTCGCTCAGGTTCTCGCTGGCGGAGTAGACAACATGCTGGTTCCGTGTCTCTCGCGGGTTGGGATGGGGGAGCTGGTCTCACTCCGCGCCACCCTCGCGGAGGTGTCGCTAGTCGACGGAGCTGACCATCGTTCCCTCATCCGCTGCTCCGGCCCCAGGAACAAGCTGGTCACCGGCGCTCTCTACAGGCTCTGCAACTTTGGCGGGATTGGCTCCGCCAACATGGATTTCATTTGGAGAAGCCGCGCGCTGTCTAGGGTCATGTTCTTCGTTTGGCTCCTCACCCTGTCGCGTATCCAAACGCGCGACATGCTGCTCCGGAAGACCATCGTGGATGCTGCCGGGGTTGGCTGCCCCCTCTGCGATGCCACCCTCGAGACCGCCAGCCACGTGGCGCTCCACTGCCCCGTTGTTGCCCGCTTCTGGGCGACGATTGGCGTCGTTGTGCCGCGAAATTCTTACGTCAGGGACCTCCATCTCTTGCCCATGCCGCCGTCGATCGCCATGGAGACGGCGTCGGGCTTTGCCCTGCTCTGTTGCTGGCAACTTTGGAAGCAGCGTAACGCCGTCGTGTTTAGGGGGGTGGCGCCTTCTCTTCCTCTTCTCCTTAAGCTGTGCCAGGATGACTCGGCCGTGTGGCGTGGGCGGTTCCCTGCTCCACAACGCCTCAGGGTCGATGCCTGGCATGTGTGCCTAGGCGGTGCCTAAAAACTCCCCCTCCTCTCCTAGTGTAACTCTCTCTTTCTGATTCTCTATCTCTCTGCTGTAAACTATCTGGGGTCTGCCCTTTTTTCAATATATTCAGGTGGGGAACCTCTCCCCCCGGTGAACATTCAAAAAAAAAAAACTTGGAACGGCCGTTTGGCACAGGCTGGGGTGCGTGCTTTGTGTGGATGGGCATGTCCCGATCGAGCCATGCTTGGCTTGAATTTCTTTTTTTAGAGGAACATTAAATGTATTCCACACTACAAGAAAAGTTGCCATGGCCGACGAAGTTGA
>NC_061511.1:149411850-149439544 GCF_022539505.1 Lolium rigidum | reverse complement strand
CTTCTCCTCCCGTGCTCGGACTCGCGCGCCATCGTCCGCGCCGGCCATCTCCGGCTGCGGCGTGGTTGGTCGCAAAAGGACCGCCGCTCGACGGCGCACCGATCCTCCGCGTCGATCGGCCTGCGTCGCCCACACCGCTCGCCTCCAACACATCGCACGCATGGCGCACGGATCTGCGATGCTCCATCGCACGCCGGTGTTCCAGACGCGATGGCGCTGCCGTGGGCACGCCGTGGTGGTGCTGGAGCGTTCGTGCCCTGCGACGCCTGGCCTGGCCGCGGCCTGGCGCTGCCATGGTCGGCCGTGCCGTTGTGCCGCCATGGGCACGCGGTGGTGCTTCTTCTCCAGGTGCGTTCGCCTCCTTCTCTCCCTGTCTTGCTCATCTTCTTCGCCTCGCCCCGGCCACGGCTGTTCCTCCTCTTGGAGATGTGGCCGTGCCGTGCTGCTGCTGCTACTGCTGGGTGCTGCTAGCTGCTATGGCTGTGCTCTCTGCTGCTATCATTGTGTGCTAGTTGCTGCTACTCTACTCCCCATGGCCTAGCTTAAGCTGTGTCATCCTTGCTGTTGCGCATTCATGCTCTTGCTTACTGTCTCTCGTTCAATCCTATGGCTGTGCATGCTATTATTGATCTAGATACTCATCCGAGCATCCCTAGCCCTTGCTATTGCTTGCTTACATGTGCTATGCTACTCGTCCTGGCATCCCTGGCTCATTACTGTGAATGATTCTTGCTTGTAGCAAGTGCCAGAGTTCCTGGTGTGCTATCATTTGTGCTATTATTCATAAAATTGCCCTGTTGAGCATGCTTGCTTCCAGATAGCTCTATCCTTGGATGGTTTGCTTCTGAATAAGGTTGATTGGATTTTCTGTGAGACAGTTATTGCTTAATTGTGGCTATTTCATTTATATGGTTCATGGATTGATGCCAGGCTTGTCTCTGACAAGCACTTGCATACTCTGTCAAGCTCTGATGATTCCTTGATCATCAGCTGCTTGTTGGTTGCTTGCTATCCTACTGTCTGTGCCTCTCTAATGCTTATTCTTGGGCTTGTGTGACACCATAGCTTGTGCTGGTGCATGGTGATGCTTGCTCAAGCATCAACTGATGCTTGCAGTGATCCCTTGGATCACTGGCAAGATGCTAGTGCTTTGATTACTTGTCTGTTTCATTTATCTGTACTTCCTTGCTTTATTAGATGGATAAATGATGTGAACTGCTTGCAGTTGTGATCATCCTATGATTTGAGACAGGGCTAGATGGATGCCAACCACTGGTTGGGTACCCTAGCCCACTACTGAACCCTCTGGGTGATGATGTATGTGCTGGGTTTGGTGGTTTGGTTGTTTTGGTGGTTGAGGTGGCCTCAACAGCCATTCTTGGCTGCTCTGGAAGCTCCCACCCCTGTTGGCTGGCTATGGCTTGATGAATACATCATCTGGACAATCCCTTGTTGGATTTCCGGTGAGCTTTACTGTTGACAAACAAAGAAAATAGGCACAGATTGCCTATCATGTCCGATGGTATTACTAGCTGTAGGTGATAGGTAACTTGGGCTAGGCTAGCCGTGAATCCATCCTTTGCTGGATTTCCCTAGTTGTGCCACTGGTTTGACATAACTAGTGTTCCCTTGGATGATTTCCTATTGGCCTCTCCCCTCTTTGCTTGCACCAAATGGCTAGTAGCCAAGTGATGATTCAAATAGGGTTCTACCCTTCTTTTGCTTCGTGGCTTATGCATATCTTTGGATTTGTATGAGCAAAACTTTGCTTGCTCATGATTTATTGGTATACCTCTCTCCAGCTCCTAGTAATTTGTGTGCTGATGTAGAGGATTGCTTCTGGTTGATGATCAAAGCTTGCCCTGCTCCTCCTGGCTAGCTGATGCTTGATCTATTCCATGATTTGTTGCTCAGCAGCAAGCAGTTCTTGGTGGAACTGTCTCTGGTGGGTTTTGGCTAGCTATGTGTTCTTCCTGTTCTTGAGTTCTTACCACGGGAGATTCTGCCGATGATCAGCTAGGGTTTGCTTGGTGAAAAAGCTTTTATATCATCCAAGTACCCTGCTTCATTGGTCGACAAGCACAACCATGTCACTTAGGTGACTCTCCCACAGTCCGTGTGTGTTGTGAGACATGCAGACTATCCTCGTGAGCTACCTGTGTGCTTCACAGGTTGGGACTTGGTCCTTTGGCTTGACACCCCGGCAGTGTTTGAGTTATCCTCTCAATTTGATCATATTTGCTAACCTGCCAAGTGGTTTTACCACTTGGCATAATCCCTATTTTCTTGTCTTTGTTGTCTTACTATGCAGGTTTAAGGAAATGATCAAGAAGTTCAATCAAGTGATGTCCAAGAAAATCATGAAGATTTTCTTATCTAGTTTAGCCATTTTACAATATCTTTGTAATTTTCATTTTCTATTTTTCTATTTATTCAATTCTTGTAATGTGTTGTAATATTTTATATTTCAATTCTGGATATTGTAAAGACAATGTATCTTGTGTGATTATTAATAAAGCTCAAAGTTTCCCTAATGAGCTTTACTAAATAAATGTAATGTTTATATTCTTGATTATTCATATTTGTTTAATGAATTACCTCAATTTTGAATTATGAGATATTCATATGATGTTTAAATTTGAAATTCAAAAGTTCTTGTGTTTGAATTCAATCATGCAACTTAAGTTGTAATGCAATACTCTCCTCTCTTCTCAAAACCCTAATTTAGTTAGGTGAGTTGCAAGTTTGTCGCACTCTCGAAACCCTAACCCTGTAAGGTGTCGAGAGAGAAACTTGTCCCCCTTCGATGCAGTTTTTGTTTAAAAGCGCGAAATTTCCCCAGAATTTACTATGCAATGCACATCCCTTTCTAAAATCTACCCCTCGATCGTCTCTAAACCTGGGACATTACAGGATCTCACGTGAGCTATGATCCTGTGATTGTTCCGTATCTTTGTGTGTTCTCCCTGCGCGGCTCGGCACCTCGCGGCTCAGCACCCGATCGACATTGAGAGCTAGGTTCATGCATGGGAGTCGGTTGTAGTGATGTATTAGGGTTAAATAAAAATGGACCCGAGATATATATGCATGTAACTGCACTATCTGCTTTCAGCACTACGTTATTGATCCTTAATTAATAACCATATATGTAACTCCAATTTCTGTTTTCTGCATTATCATTAACTAATATCTATATATGTGATTATATGATGGTTCCTATAGCTTGCAAGTCGTTGCAGAAACTATGAACGCTGACAGAACCGAAGCCCAAGAAGAATTCATGGCTAACCTCATAGCCGGCGGTATTCTGGATGATGGCGGTGACGATGTCACCGCAACTTATTTGAATGTCTCCACCTAGGGAGTGTAGGATATTGAGCGAAGAGAAGATGGCTCGGGTGAGGAAGAAGATCATAATAGCTTCGCTGATGGAACTTTAGTTATTACAAAGTCCACCGAGGTATATAAATTAAGCTGCTGCTGAATAGATGCATTAAATAATTTGTATATATATATATATATATTGATTATGAATTATTTCTTTTTTAGCCCTCTGGATCGAGCAATTCTTCTGTAAAGTCGAAGCGAAGCCCGGCCAAAAAGTTGGCCGAAGGTGTTAGGCATGACATCCTCGAAATCGATAAGAGTAGCCGACCGAGTGCTCCCGCCAAGGCTGCAAAAAATTTATAGATCAATGCGGAGTGCTTGTTAGGGACTGCATTCCGATCACCGTTCGAGAATGGCACAAGCCGAAGGCTGCAGCGGCTGAAGCATGTCATTATATCGATGATGTAGCAAAAAACAACATTTGTGGTCGGCTCATGGCACATTTCAACCTACCTCCTGAGGAGAATGCCGATAGAGCCAAGCAGACGGAGGATAAACTGAAGGAGTTTGCTCTAAAGAAGATGACCGGACTATTTAAGAACCACAAGAAAAGATTGTACCATGATTTTGTCAAGCAAAAGAAGACTCCGGACTTGACTTGAGTGTATGAGAAGATAAAAGATCACTGGACCAAATTCATGAAGTACACGATGTTAGAAGAATTTAAGAAAAGGTTGGAAACAAATAAGAAAAATGATGCATTGAAGAAATATCTCCAAATTACGGGTACAGGTGGCTACAGGGCTAATCGGCCTAAGTGGCAGGCAGCTGAGGCAGAATTGGTCAACAAAGGGATCCAAATAGGGACATTCGATTGGACCGAACGGTCGAAGGAGTGGTTCTACGGGATTGGGGGAAGGTTGGACCCAGAAACAGGGAAGTGTATTTATAATAAAGAACATCTGAAGAACCCTTGTCAAGCCCTTATAGATGCACATAGCGACGTGCGGGAGGGGAGGTTCCATCCCGAAAGAGATAACGACGAGCTGACACGCGCCCTTGGGAACAAAGAACACAGCGGACGAACACGAGGCACAGAAGGCTCCGTTCCGTGGAAGTATGGCTTTCCCGCGGAAAGGAATAGATTTCCTGATAAAAGCCATGCGAGGAGAAAGACAAAGGAAGCATACCGCATAGCGTCCTTAGAGGATTATGTGAGCTTCCTGAAAGCCCAAGTTGCCCAATTTGACGAAGTACTTGCAACCCAGCGATCTCAGGGCCCGGTGCAGCATGTAGATCTTGCATTCAATGCTATCAACCTGTAGCAATCTCAGCACCGGAAAAGCAACATGGCTTCAAATCAGCTCGATAATGATGAACAGGTGATGGAGCCTCCTTGCTACCCCGTGGATGATCTCACAGAGAGTCTTCCTTGTGAGGTGCATGTATAATTTGTCAACATAACCATGAAGGCGGCGGTCGGCTATGTCTTACCTACATGAACTTACCATTGTCGTTCGGTCCAAGATGACTATGTTGTTGTGCTGGTGGATGAAGTGACGGGAGGATATGAGTCGTTGAGACTTGACCACCCTGCAGGTGAAGATGGGGAAATCACTAAACTGGGAGAATCCCTTAGAACCACCGTCAATGGCAGAAGGAGCTCATTGTGTTTCCAGGTTCGAAGCCAAGCAGACCACCTCCAGCTCATTCTTCACCACCTCCACCGCCTCTGCAGTCTCCTCCGCGTGCTGATTCTCCTCTGTGTGTTGACTCCCCTATGCGTGATGATTCTCCTCTGTGTGAGCAGTCTCCTCCGCCTCCGATGTCCCCTCCGCGTGAGAATAATCCTCCGCCTCCTCCTCGTCAGGAGACTCCGCCGAGTCTGCAACCTAAGCTAAAGAGGAAGAGTACCGCGGTAAATACTACAGCTCCGAAGAGATCATCAGCTCCGAAGAGGTCTAAGACTCCTCCATTGTTAACGTACGAGAGGACTGATGAGCAGAACGATGCAATCGCAGATGCACAGCTAAAGACGCATTTTGCACCGAAGAAGTCTCCACCAAAGCTGTTTATAGCACCGAATACAATGAAGCACTTTGCCGAGACGAGAGCAAAGAAAGCTGAGTTGGCATCTGATTATGACCGCTCTCTTGGACAGTCCTCTAGAGCGATAAAAGCGAAAACAGTTGCCCAACTCGGACAACAGCAAAATCAATCGGTACCCCCTTGGTCGTTTACTCCTATGATAATCCGGAGACGGCATTGATGATCGAACGGTCGACTAGAGATCTTGGAGTAGATGTTCAGTATGAAGATTACTATCCAATGGTTGAATCCAAAGACACATACACATAAGGGAAGGATCTCGTCAGACCTGGCCAGCTCCCGCATATAGGGACTCAGATGCGAAAGTTGCATAAATGGTACATGCAAGCCTGTCGGAAATCGGATGGCTACCTCACGGTGGGAGTTAGAGATGAGCATTACTTCCGGGGGAAGGAGGAGATAGAAATTGCTTTTGAAGAACTATTTCAGTTATTCAATCAAGACGCTCTCGACAAATCTATCATCAGTTGCTACTGCCTGTAAGTGATTTATTTATGTAATTGAGTCTGTAGCCCAGCTCATTCATTTGCACTAACAATTATCCTCACTATATTCTTTTTGTACGCTATATATTATGCAGAATGAAGATGCTCGAATGCAAAAGAGGCAGGCTCTATGACATTAGGTTCATTGATCCAAACACCATTCATGAAGTTACGGTTCGAGAGTACGCCAAGGACACAGAGAACAACTTGCTAATGTTTTTACGGAAGCAAGTAAACAAAGAGGAAATATTCTTTCCTTACAACTTCAAGTGAGTGTTATAACTGTCTTACATACATTCGATTTCGCTTACTCCATGTGAAGTCTAAATAATCCGGTGAGTTATGCATGTGTAGCTTCCACTTTATTCTCCTAATCATTCAGCTTAACAAAGGAGTAGTACTTGTCATGTACTTGAAGCATAAAGACCATGGGAATGGGCGAACATGACTGCCATGCTCCAGAGGTAATTTCAATCAATATCGTATCAGCATATTCATTTGTTCTCATTTAAATTAACTAATCAATAACTCATTTACTCATTTTTTGTTTGCTGGGCAGGGCTTGGAAACGGTTCATCAAAACTGCTCCGGGTCGATGGAAACCAGAGCTTACATTTCAAGATCACCATGTAAGTAGTACTATATAGCTATGTTCGCGAATCTCTTTGATATTTTGTTTCAATACCATGCTTGATTATTAGTTTGATTGAACTATTTTTTTCGTAAAGTGTTTGAAGCAGGAACCCAGAAATAACTTATGTGGATACTACGTCTGCGAGTTCATTCGCGAGATGACCTGTCACAGGGAACCAGAGGCGGCTATACAAGTCATTCGTGTACGTGAACAATATTTCACAATCTTATTTTATTACCATCAATTATATTGAGTTCCATTCATATATATTGATCTCCTTTTTTAATTTAGATGGAACGCCTGCGGGACCCTCTCCTACGAGCAATTCAAGAGGAACTTGCGAGATTATTTCTTAGAGCATCTCCAGCCGCGTCCCCCAAAGGGTCCCCCAAACCGCGCCGGATTGAGCGTTTGGGGACGTGTCTCGTTCGTGTCGCGTTTGGGGGACATCGCTCCCCAGTCAAGTCACCCAAAACAAATTTCGGAAATTTTAAACTTAAGCGAGATTCGATTAGATTCGTCCAAACTTGGCATATATTACATAGATTCGAACGAAATTTGACTAAATTTAAACTAAACCTAATCTAGAAGTTGCGGCGGCCGGAGGAGTAGTAGTACTGGTGGAAGTTGTACATGTCGTCGGTGACGACCTCCTGCTTGACGCGCTCGTCGACGGGCTCGTCCTTCACCAAGCCGCTTGGTCCTGCCTTGCTGTCGTCGGTGAGGTCGACGAGCGGCTTGCCGGAGTAGCGGATGGACATGGCGATCGCCATGTCGAGGTCGCCCCTCCAGGCGTCCTTGTCGTACATCGACGCCAAGCACGTCGCCCGCAGCCCTGGGCAGTCCTCGGGGTCGTCGCTGCTGGCGATGTGCCGCTGCTGCCGCTCGTACTCCGCCAGCAGCGCCGCCTACAATGCTTCCTCCGGCTCCTCCTTCACATCCGGCTTCGGGATGAGGAGGGCGCCACCACGCCTCTATCGCTGCCGCTGCCGCCACGCCTTGTGTTGACGGGCGTCGCCGGCTCCTCCTTCACCACGCGTTTGGGGACGATGTAGGGCGCCGAGCGGTACAAGGAGGACGGCGTCGATCGGGCCGGTCCTGAGGAAGATGAGTTCGAGGAGGCCGAGTACGTCGTCCTCCTCGGCTGCCATTGCGGTGGTCCTCCTCGAGGAGACGGTGGAGGTGACGGCGGCGTCTCCAACCTTGGAGCGCTGTTGCGGATGCCGCAGATGACGCTGTCGAGGGTGCGCCCCGGAATGCCCCAGAACAGGGCGCGACCGTCCTTGTTCCAGCTCTTGGGCCCACCGACGAGGCCGGCGGTGTTGTACATCTCGACGTCGTACTTGGCCTTGAAGTACGTCGCCCACCACTCGTCGTTGTCGTTGGCCGCCCATGTCGGATCCGCCCGCTCCTCGGCGGTGAGTTGAGCCCCACAGGCCTTGATGCCATCCCACCATTGTTCCGTGCCCGGCTTCGGCGGCGGCGGGATGCCAATGCCATTCACGGCCATCTTCCAGCCGCATGTCCGGCGGGACTAGATATCGGGCATGGAACAGCGCCCACGCCTACGCCACGGTTAGGCTGCCGCGGCCGAAGCCGTTCGCCGCAGTGATCTTGCGGGAGGACGAGGTCGACATTGTTTGGAGCGGCGAGGAGAAGATCTGGGAGGGGAGAGGCGGCGGCGACGAGAAGGTTTGGGAGCGGTGAGAGATTGGGACGAACCACAGGGCATCTTAATGAACACCGACGGCAACGGGAGGTTGCACGCAATAACGCCGACGTGGACGGCCACGCGGCCATGCACGACGAGACGCGTCCCTGCGTCGCTTGGGAAACCAGGGACGCCATTAACGTCACTTTACCAAAGGTAGGCGACGGGGTTTTAGCCTTCCGAGCCGCTGACACGTCGGGCCCGCGTCGCTTCGCCTCGCTTTTCATTGTGTCCAGCGTGCCCGGTGCGTCCCCTGTGGGACGGGGACAGGCTCGGGGCGCCGGACACCGTATCGGGCCGCGCTGGACAAAATTCGGCTTTGGGGGACGCGGCTGGAACGGTTTTTTTTGTCCGGCGCGCCGCAAACCAGTTTGGGGGACGCTTTGGGGGACGCGACTTGAGATGCTCTTAGGGAGGTCATAGCTCGAACTGGAGAATACCATCGGGAGTTCATAATGCTATGACTTAGGGATATGAATAGATATGATACCTTTTGGTCCCGACTTTATATTGTAAACATGCATTACTTGTACTGCATTTTATGACAATGTCTATATATACATGACCATGTTTGAGGTTTTTTTGAATGATGTATGCATTGCAGAATTGAATGAATAATATAAAACCCTCAAACTCTGCCGCGGCAGAGAAACGGACAGTTTCTCTGCCGCAGCAGAGAAACGCTGCTCCACACTGAACCTCTGCCGCGGCAGACAAACAGCCATTTTCTCTGCAGCGAAAGAGACCATCTAATCCTGGTTCGTATGACGAGCCGGGACCAATGGTCCACCACGAGTCCCCTGGCCGCACCACGTGGCCGGGCATTTGGTCCCGGTGTACATTTGAACCGGAACTAAAGGGTTAAGGCATTAATCCCGAATGTCCAGTCCCGGTTTCAAAACCCGGACTAAAGGCCCTTATGGACCGGGACTGAAGCCCTTTTTTCTACTAGTGATAAGGAGGGATATTGTTGGGAGAGAGGCGTATTTCCAAGCCATATATTGAGTTTCTTCTCCATTACCTACCGTGAAAGACACGCGTTTGAAATCATCGTTTTCATCGCCAAAAAGGGGAATCCATAGGGTTTGCTTTAACTTGGTGTAGCGATTTTAAATAAATATATTTGTTTTTTATAAGCTCTTGCCATACACCATGTTCATTTAGCAGTTTAAAAAGCCACTTGCTGAGTAAACACTTATTTTTTATCTCCACCACTTCCACACCTAGGCCACCTTAATCCTTGGGTCGCCATATGATGTTCTATGTAGATATTATATTTTTATTTATATTTAATCAAACTTAGTAAGCTTTAACTTTTGATTAAATTTATAAGTCTTATTTGTTGGAGCGGATGTAATACTTCTTATAGATACCACATACATAGCGGGAGCTTCACCTTAGGAGAACATTTTTAATGGTGGCCCATAAACTTCTTGTGGTTGTATATAAGCAATAGAAATGGTTAGTTATATCCGCTGAAGAGTTGTTGGATCTTAAAATGTACAGTGGATGAAAACTCTTATTTTTTGCTACCCTGCCAAAAATTGCCAAGGCCCACCACCATTTTTTCCTGGCAACTTCACTTTTGAGCAGGGGCAGAGCCAGCATTTCGGTATAGGGGGGCGAGGCAACGGCAGAGACAAAAAAAGTTCAGTGTTCATATAAATTACACGAGTTTCTTTTTCTTAAATAATCTCTAGATTAGCCCTTAATCAACCATTTACACCTAATGCATAAGTTTACTACTCCCTCTTACGGATGGAGGAAGTATCAAAAAATTGTTTATAGATTATAGATAAAAATAATGTTGAAATTTTTACTAGCACGACAAAATGTTGCTGATCTGGCAAGCTACTAGATTTGATAATTGTACACACGAGTGCTCAAAGAAAACTAGAACACTACTATTTTACCAGTGTTACCTTCAGATTTAAGAGCATCTCCAGTCGCGTCCCTTAAAAAACGTTCGGCACGACGATTTGGAGAACATTTGGAGACAGCTTCAGATAAAAAGAGACTAAAAATCTGTAAAAAAAGGAGGTCTTTCCCAGCCGCGTCCCTCAAACGGCGTTGGGATGCATGCATTTTAATAGAGGGGACAACCCCATGTGGAAAAAGTAGGCAAGAGAAAATGTGGGAAAAGAGAATGACTTGTGGGAAGTAGAGGCTGCATGCATGGTCTTAGGTAGACGTTGGTGCGGCAGTTGGCATGAACAACATCGCTTGACTCCATGGTCCATGCCCTGTTCGACGCTATGTGTACTTTACGAGCGAAGGTAAGCTCCACGGCAGATTGGCAGATCGACCGGAGAAAATCAGATCTATTTTATCAGGGAAAGGGGACGACTAGAATATTTACGAGATGAAGACGATTAGATTTTTTTAGAGGAGCTGCTGGAAGACGATTAGTAGATGGGCGTTCACAGCTCGGCCTCGGCAAAGAAAGAGGAAGTCACGGGACCCCTGCTCGCCCCCTCCCTCCGCCCCTGCTTCTAAGAGCCGCGCGAGCTGCCGCCCTTGAGCGTGAACGTGCGCGCTGGATTGCGGTCCTACAAAGTTATTTACTCTCTTACATGTGTACTTCTGAAAGATAAGAGAGTTCCGGAAATTCAATTCGGCTCCCGGGTGCATATGCTCCCTCTACCAAAAAAATATATTTCGAAATGTTAAAAAATTTGGATAAAAAATTCTACATGTACATCTCCATAATGTATGTGCATTCGCTAAGTTTCACGAAAAACCAATATTTTTTGTGGTCTATGTAAAAAGGAAAAACTTTATCTTGTGAAAAGTATTATTTTTAGCACTGAATTTTGTCTTTTTTACACACATCTCATGATAAGTCGATATTTTATGAAACGACTTCGTGAGCGCGTAGCACGTGAAGATGTACGTACAAATTTTTTGTTTCATTTTTTTTTGAAATTTAAAATGTAAATAAGATGCATTTCAAAATATAGGGAGCATATGCACCCATGTTCCAAAACACCACTTCCGAAGAGTTCCAGCTTATATAAGTCGACCTTATACAATTAAGCTACTTGTAAAGGTATGTGGATCCCACTTTTATATCAAAAGTTTATCTTATACAAATTAATTATCGCTAATATAATGTATCGAACGTGTCTTGTAAATGCGGAATATTTTTCAATAAGAGTTGATGTTTCGATCGACAACGGGCATCTATGGTGACTTTGTCAAACTACCCACCGAATCAGTTTTTTCGACTCAATCTTTTGGAGGTGCCCTTAGGCTAGGGTAGTATGTGTACATGCATTAATATAGGTGACCGTATGTACGTATTTGTGAGTATCTGCAGCATATGTACTGTATGTTTCGTAAGAAGAAAAAAATGGAAGAGAGCAAGTGTTTATACCCAGGAGAAAATGAGAAAAGCAGTGTTTGCTAAAGATCTATAGTTACCTATTTTTATATGTAAGAGAAAAAGGGTACGCTCCCGTGTCGCTCCCTAGGGCGACACCGGGGCGATACCGCGCCGCCGCCGCCTACAGCCCCCTCCGCCTGCTCCGCAAGCCGCCGCTGCCGCCGGCCCTGCCGCGGTGGCGGCGGGCCCAGCCCCGAAGGTGGGCCGGGGTGGTGGACGCCGGAGATCTACGCCATGGGCGCTAGGGCGGTGGTGGTGGCTCATCCGCGTGCGGCGACCGGGGCGGCGCCCTGGTCGGGGTGGTGGCGGAGACTCTCCTCCGGCGGCGCCTTGACCGGCGGTGAAGATCTGGGCCGGATTGGGTGGCGTTGGGGAAAACTCCAGATCTTGATGCGGGTGATTCCGTGCTTGCCTATCCGGTCTTCTTTGTTGCATGGTTGGGCCGGTCCGGTCGGGGTCGACCACTGCTTGGTCGTCGCCGTTCTCTTTGCTGCCTCATGGCCGCCGGTAGAGTGCGGCGTCCGCGGCGGAGCGAGGTTGCCGGCGGGCGGCGGCGAGGGGGCCTGCCGTTCTGCCTAATAAAGGTGGCAGTCCTAGGGTTTCTCTCGCGCCAAGTGAAGATCATTCGGAAGCTTCTTCCCACCGAGCTTGCTGGATTGTCGTGTTCCAGAAGGTCCTGCCGGCGAAATTCATTGTGCAAGATTGCTGGATTGGGTCTTTTCGGTCGAGCGCACCCATGTTTTTTATCTGACTGTTTGGTTTCAGAGGGAGCGCTTCGAAGCTCTGCTGACTGTTAATATCATGGAGCTTGTTTTCTTTCCATGGTGCTGGCGGAGAAGGTCATGAAAGTTAAGATTGGTGGAAGAGCAATGGTGGTCGGATCTTGGTGGTGAGATGGAATTGGCTTGGTGTTCCGGGCTTCACAACAGCGGTATGAAAGTGGGGGCGACAACACAGGTGAAGTTCAGAGTCCTAACTTTCAGAGTGAAAACCCAAGGTCTGGCCTTAACTGGTTGTGCCTGGCAATGACCTTGTTGGAGGCATTGTTTTGAGAGCGGGGACTATCTTCAGGGTGAAAACCTAAGATCTTTGGTCGGGCGACGACGGTGTTAGAGCACTGTTCCCTTCTCGAAGGCGTCGTTTTGGAGAGTACGTATTTCAGGTGTTGTCTTGGCGGTGGATGTATTGCTGTTGTTACGCCCGAGATACTGTAGCGGGACTTTTGTTTCTTAGTTTTCTTTTCTTTTTTTGGCTGTGTGCATCCGTAGTGCCATTAGGGTGGTGCGTTGTTGCAGAGGCTGGATGTAATTATTATCTTTTGATATTAATATATTCCCTTTATCGAAAAAAGCTAATTGAATGTATGCTCCGATCTCTTGACCTGCCTGTCAGCTGGCCCACATGAATGTATTTGTACAGTGACATCTGTGGCGTAGTCTGGCGTGGCGCGCCACACTCCAAGAACGGCTCTCCGCGGCCGCGCCACCCGAGCAACCTTCCAAGAAACAGACGAAGCCGTACGCTTGCGAGTTGCGCGAGGAGCTAGAGCGGCCACGCGTACGCTTGTGAGTTGCGCGAGGCTAGTTGGCTCTTCTGATAGATTTGATGAACTATGTACTCCGTATGTGGAAGTTCGAAAAACTCGCGCGAATTATTTTGAGAAAGGGTGTGTTCGACTGAGACATAGCTTATATCTCAGTCGAATAATATGATACAGATCTAAACAAAGTATAAATAGTAGCAAACACGAATTTTTAAGCAGAAACAAAATTCAACAATGGAGCAGACATAAGCTATATCTCAGCTAGCTGAAACTTCGCAATTTCTTTTAAAAAAATATTCCAGTGCCCTACGTAGGGAATGGTCGCGGCAGCCATATGTACAGCGTAGAGGGACAGCATGGGGGAAAGAGTTATCTTTCATGCATGTCGAAGCCGACACGAGGTCACATTAACGTTAACAGATCCGGTACCGATACACTGATCGATCCGAGCGAAAAATCAAGCCGTACTTGCGTGTCTCCGCGATCTGCTCCTGAAGAGGCGGCCCTCTTTTGCATGTAAATCCAAGGCACATCACTGTGCAAGTTGCGGAGAAACAGGGATGGAAATGAGTCTTTAATCTGGATCGCGACGTCGAGCTGCCTTCCGATTTCGAGCTACGTGCATCGCGAGTTTGCCACCATGAGCCAGAGGCCGGAGAGGGATGAGGATGACAGGCATGTGAATAGCGCGCGAGCGCCTGCATTGCGTCGTGAGCTCGCGATCTTTCGAGGGCGTTCGCGCCATACGTGCAGCTCGCGCCCTTATCCCCTCCATCGCGTGCCGGCCATATATACCCCAGACGCACAGCCGCTCCACCAAGAAACTCGTCCGCCACACCACCAGCTAAAAGAACACGTACGAACGTAGGCACGGACGTTCCGGAGCTAGCCATGGCGCCGCGTAGCCTCAGCTGCCCGTTGCTGCTTCTCTCTGCCGTGCTCCTCTCCTGCTGCTGCGGCCTCTCCGGCGCGGCGCGGCCGGCGCCTTCGGCCGCCGCCGCCGGCAACGTCAGCTTCATCAGGTCGTGGTGCGCGGGGACGGAGTACCCGACGCTGTGCGACCAGACGCTCTTCCCGTACGCGGCCGCGGTGGGAACAAGCCCGGCGCGGCTGGCGTGGGCCGCGCTGAACGTGACCCTCGACGGCGCGCGGAACGCGAAGGCGGCCATGAAGGAGATGGCCGCGGGAGGCCAGCTGACGCCCGTGGCGGCGGAGGCGGCGGGGGACTGCGTCAGCATGCTCGGGGACGCCGTGAGCATGCTAAGGCAGTCGGTGGAAACCATGGCGGAGCAGGCCGAGGAGGAGGGCCAGGCGACGCAGCAGGCGAGCAGGACGGCGAGGTTCCGCGTCGACAGCGTCCGGACGTGGGCCAGCGCCGCGCTCACCGACGACGGCATGTGCATGGAAGGGTTCAAGGGCGAGGCGGCCGGCGTCAGGGAGGCCGTGCGTGCCCACGTCGTCGGCCTCGCGCACCTCACCGCCAACGCGCTCGGCATCGTCAACGCCATGGCCGCCCAGACGCCGCCGTAGCCGCCGTGACACATTCCATATATACGGAGGTGTTATACGTACCGTACGTACCTATACGCCATGCCTTGTGTACAAATCAGATATACAGTACTATTGAAGTGTTCCTGTTAGGCGCAAAATATACTGTGCGCATGTGTCAGCGTCGTTTTGTACATGCTGGTGTCTATGATTTGTACGTTCCTGCATGTGAGCTGCCTGTGATGAAACCGGCCAAAACTCACCACGTCCGCGGTCCGCCCAAGTCAATGCATGCGAGCTGAGTGTGATACAATATTCAAGTTTTTTTTATATAAATAAAGCAACCACGGGGAACAAGTGAGGATAGACCATGTCTGCTAGAGCAAGCAAAAACATGGCTAGAAACAAAGAGGATGCCGTATGGTAGTCTAGGCTTATTTTGGGAGGTAGGCTCAGTGAGGTAGGCTCCAGGGTTTAGCCTATTGCAAACGAGTCACGGATTAAAATTTGGTTGTTGTTTGTTTGCTCGTGATGTGATTTTGTGTACTCGTTTGGTTGGCTGCGCACAATCTATTTTAGCTCTACTCATACACCGTATAGTTGTTTGGTTGCACACGTCATAATTTTATACTCTTACCATCGTTTAAATAGGGTGAGATTACCATGCTATTGCATGTTACATCATATCATATTGGATTCAGAATCACAAGATCCTAACGATCACAAAGTGGATGATGAATTCTTTCACATTACTCTCACGTACCTCCGATGCTACTTGTGCTCAAGGCATTGCAATTGCAAGAACACACATTGGTTACGGTGCTCTTTGTGGTAACGACAATAGTTGTTCAATGGCCTGAATAGCCACGTCCTGATCATCCAAAAAGCTATGTCACTCTATTTGTGCCTCCTCCAATATTTCATACCCTCTGTAGTTGTTATTTAAGTATCCATTGACTTGCTCTAGGCAGATCCTCTATGAGCTGTAGATACATGAATTCCTTCCTCAGAAGACTACATACCACTAGCATGACAAAAGAACAAGTAATGTTGTTGATTGGTCACAAGATTGAAACAAGTCATAACATAGCAACACAATTTTGACAACACATCATAAACTAAGCGGCACATTCATGATCATTGCAAAAGTGGATCAGAAGTTCATCCTACACCAATATGGTGTAATCCTAACACCACAACAAAAGTGGGTGTCATGCTAACACCGCAAATTCACCATCACATGAGGAGTTAGTATATACCACCTGATCACACTTACAAGCCATAAGAAGTCTTTAATCCCGAGCTACAAGCAAAATGTACATCATCATCATCATCAAGTCAACACTACATGTACTATCGTACTTGCGGGGGCAACACTACATGTTACTACATGTTACTATAGTACTTTGCATCATTGTAGTGTGAGATGAGGGTGGCTCACTAGAAACGGATGAATCGGCCGTTCCTCCTGGGCTAGGCCAAGAGTTGCTTTGAGAATAAGTTCGTCCACAACGTGAAGGCATTCCAGGCAACCAAATGGCGCAACTTTAGATCCAGTAATGCGGGCCAAATGCCATGCAACCTACAAAACACACCCAAAGAGAAAGCGGTATAACTCCAAAGGTTTTAAACATGGAGATGCCGGCCACACGGACAATCACCCAGATTATTCGATATAAATTTGAGGTGTGGAATAATATGAGACTATTCCGAGGGGAAATGTTTGTATTCACACCTCTGATTTCCCTTTGGTCGTCTTCGTATTTGAAGAGGAGGCGCCACCGATGAATCAGGCCTCCACAAGATGGCTGGCCATAGCCTGGGTGCACACCGAAAGGGAGTATAATTGGTTCTGGTTCTACTAGAATATGAGGGCTATCTCAGGAAATCACGTTTCATGTTGTCGGTGACAAACTATACATACTCCAATTTTCCTGCGTAGGAGATTGGTCAAAAGTGATGGAAGGAGGTCCTTGGTCGTTCTAAAATAAATGTGTGATCATAGAGGGATACAATGGATTCACAAAACTGTCGACTATCGAGCTAGAGTGGATTTAAGTGTGGGTTATGATCCATGACCCACCGCCGAGGTATAAACCTCTAGTCAACAACCTTGCTAGTAAGGTGGGCGAGTTTATGTGTGTGGAGCCTGATTCTGCCGATCATATTGGTAATTTCCATGAGTAATGATAGATGCGCACAAACCACTAAAGAAAGGGACCTCATTGATCAGATGAGGGAAGAAAGTTATTTCATTGATGAGAGGAGGGAAGAGAGAGCGTTTTCCTGTCTTGTAGGAGTATACCACATTGGTTGTGGTTATGTGGCCACCTTGATCATACTCATAAGGAACACGGGATCGATTGCTGATAACCCGCAAGTGTAGTACCTTTTGATAAGTAAGAGTATCATACCCACGAGAGGCTGAATAAATGATTCACTAAAATGGAAGTAGTCAACAAATAGTCCCGAAGGTTTTGGTATTTTTGTTGTATAATTTCCTAAAAGGTAAAGCACGTGGGAGATCGAGTGCAAATAGTAAAAAAATAAAATAGTAATAAGCTCTTTTTCAAAGAAATCATAATCCTTTATGCAGCAAAAGGACAAGCTTAGGTGTGCACTTATGTGAGTGAAGAGTTCCCAAGGGCGACCAAGATTTTAAGCACATGATTCCTATACAAATATAACGAGCATCTTGTCAAGTTCAATTTCTATATTGGACGGAGCCAAAGATATGTAGAGCCATATAAGTATGAGCAATCACATTTTCATGATGAAACAAAGGATGCATTAAGATTAATGTCTAACCACCTCTTAAATCTTTTAGGACCCCTCATGCATCTAAAATGCATCCATGTTCTTTGTAGTTTATTGTGTCATATTTCATCATAATTGATTCATATTAGTGGTTATAATCATGGTTATAATCATAATTTCAAATGGTTTTTGTGGATTTTTCTAAAAGATTCCTTTTATTTTTGTTATAACCCTATTGGGAAGAAAACCCTGTTTTCGTAGTTTTGACTTTTAGCGACTTTCGCAAACTCAAAATGATTTGGGATGTTTTAATACGCAGCTATTTTACGGAAAAAATCATGAAGCACCCGAACCTCATCTGGGACGGCCAGAGAACCGAGATAGGCCTAGGGCGGCCCGATACCCTGGCCACACCACCCTAGCTCATCTCACTAGATATATCTTTCTATGTTAACAAAGTGTGTCAATTCATGCATGCATCTTCCACTCTTCATTGGACATTAGTCGAAACGGGTTCTTAGATATATTAACCATACTAAGATTCTCGGTTTGAAACTTCCGAAGTTTGAGTCTACTATGGCTAGTGCCTTCTCAGATGTAGACCGAACTAGTTGTCCTGATGATAGAATATCTACTGGAGGTTTTGCGTTCTTTTTGGGATGCAATCTTGTTTACTAGAGTGCATGTAAACAAGAAATAGTCTCAGCATCAAGTACTGAGTACAAGTCTTTAGCAAATGCTAATGCTGAAGTGATATGGATTCAAAGCTTATTGACAGAACTTGATGTTGACCATCCAAATGCAGCATCACTATGGTGTGATGATTTGGGGGAAATTTATATTTCAGCTAATTCAATCTTTCATGCTAGAACTAAGCATATCGAAGTGGATTATCATTTTGTTCGAGAAAATGTAACTAATAAGTTGTTGGACGTTCATACCTCGTACATGTGATTAAGTTTTGGATGGATTCACGAACCATTGTCAAGTATGCAACTAGAGAAGTTTAGACGCAATCTCTACTTAGATAAGTTGTGATTGAGGGAAGGTTAAACGAGGTTATCGAATGTTAGTTGCGTGGGTTGTTGTAATCTTGATACGGGTTGTCTTGGGAGATTTCCTACCTTGTATAGCTAACTTAGGAGGGGCACAGCTCGTCTGATGTAGTGTTATTACTTATTACTGTATAAGTGGTATAACATACATGATTTGTGGTCCATTTGCATCCAACGGACTTGAGTCTTGTTCCCCTTCTAGCCTCCGCTCTTGTTCCTCCGCGCACGGTGCATCACCTAGCTTTGCAGGTGGCCATGCGGTGGGCAGCGCGCTTGGGGATACTTATGAATGGAGAACCTTAAGCATACGAACATGTACACACGCATAGGGAAAGTGAAAGTATAGAGATGGTAAACCTAGAGGGGGGTGAATAGGTTTCTACAGATTTTAATTCTTTCTTTGCAATATTAGGCTTTGCGGAATATAAAGGTGAGCCTAATGCAAACTAGGTGAAGCAACCTATATGAGGATACAACTAACTCAAGCACGAAGGCTCTCACGGGCAGTTAAATCACAAGTAAGGAGTTCGGTTAGAGATAACCGATAGCACGCGGAGACGAGGATGTATTCCCGTGTTCCCTTGCTTTGCAACAAGGTACGTCACGTTTGGAGGAGTGGAGGTCCCACGAAGGATTCCCCGCGCCACGAAGGCTCACCCTATTCTCCGGAGCCTATCCCACGAAGGAATAGCTCACTCACTTGTGGTAGACTTTGAGGTAGCCTCCAAACCTTCACAATCTTGCCCGGAGCAAATCCACAGCCCGGATGCTTCCGGACTCCTCTTGCCCACCTAGGGTTTCCAAGGAACCCTAGGAAGCAAGCTTCTCAATGAATACAAGGGGGAATGAGATTTGGCTTGGTAGAACGGTAGATCGGGTCCTCCTCTAATGATTCCCGGAGGGATTTGAGTTTGGGTGGAGGAGGAGGGAGATCTGAGGCTTTTGGTGTTTCTAGCAATGGAGTAAGAGAGAGAGAGCTCAAGAACAGCTTATAGTATGTTGCCTAACCCTTCCAAGGTAGAAGAAGGGGTATTTATAGTGTTCTTCAAAATCTGGCCGTTGCCACTTGCCACCTCAGCATTCTTCCCGACAAACCCGGTCAGACCGGACCACAGACCGGACAGCCCGGTCGTGAGGCCGGTCAGACCGGACTGGTGACCGGAGCTCCTTTGCGTCGTCCTGGCGCTTCTCCGGTTGGTGCCCGGTTGCTGCCCGGTTTCCGACCGGTCGACCGGACGGAGTGCCGGACCCGCCGGTCAGGAGCCCGGTTGACCGGCGCAAACCGGACCTCGTCGGTTCCTCCTTTGGAGCCCGGTTTCCGACCGGTTGACCGGCCAGCATGCCGGACTGGCCGGTTGCTGGCCCGGTTGGACCGGGCTGGTGACCGGATTTCTCCTGTAACCCCTTTTTGATTGTTGTTGAAATGGGGGGTCTCCTTTAGCCTTCTTGTTCCTTTGATACACCATTTACGCCTCATTGCCTAATACCTGAGATTATCCTTATAAACATATTAGGCCAAATACTTTAACACGGTGTCATCGTTACCAAAATAATGGATAAGGGTGAAATACCCTTACAATCTCCCCCTTTTTGGTATACGATGACAAACCGAGCTAGAGTCACAAATAGATATTATGATAAGCTCTAAACCTTGATTCCATATAAGATATTACGAAAGCTCCCCCATAATGTGTGCACTTGGAGAATTTGCGTTTGAATGCAAAGTGCACCATTTGTGAAACATGAGAAGCTCCCCCAATATCTTTAGGAAACAAGCATGGTATGGAGATGTGCATATCAAGATATATAAGCATAGCAACCATAATCATCCTAACATAGAGTAGCACACATAATAGTCGTCCATACACATCCATACATGAATTATTGGAAATAGCAAATGGTTCTAAAAAAAAACTCAAAGTAAACAAGCACAAGCCATATAAAATCCAAATAAGGCAACTCCCATGGCTTGTGGCACTCAAAGAACCCCGTGGTCCTAGACTCTACTCTCTTCTCCCCCTTTGGCATCGGAACACCAAAAAGGCGAAGAAAAGAGGAGAGATGCTATCGCACCCATCAGTAGTGACCAAACCCAAGCGAGGAGGAGCTCTCGCGTGCAACATCATCATCCGCATCATCATCACCCGCATCATCATCAGCATCATCATCAGGAGGAGTGGGAGCACGAGCAGTCCTAGTAGGAAGAGCACCATGAGCGTACACGGAGAAGTCGAAGTTCTGGAGCATCTCATCGGTAAGAAGAGGCATCTCCCACTGAGGAGCTACCACAGGCTCCAGCTCATCTCCAGGAGGAGGAACAGGGTGATTCCTTGAGGCCATGAATTCATTCTGGCGCCTCCGTGTCTCCTGGGTCATAGAAAGGGTCTGATGTGCAACATCATTGCTGTTCTTGCACATTTGGAACATGCATGTGAAGAATCGAGCGGCCCCATGCTGGGAGCGCCGAGAGTGACTGGAGCTAGCATCACGATCATGGTGTGCCTTGGAACGGTGCTCAGTGGTGGGCATCATGGAGGGAACATCTGGACGAGTGGCCTCCCGAAGGGGGAACCTGAATGGTTCCATGATGACACTTTCACCAACATTGTTCCGAGGAGCGGGAACAATGTAGTTGATGAGCCGCTGAACATACTGGGCATAATTGGGAGTCATGCGGTCCATAATTGCTCTCCTCAGTTCACAGTAGATAAGATCACAGCCATCAATCTTCCTTACCCTGTCAGGATGACAATAGTACATCAAGTTGAGGTGATAGTTCCGGACTTCATCGTGGTCGCCGGACTTGCCGATGAGGTTCTCACGGAACAGATTGGCAAGTACCGGATAGGAGTAGTACATCCCAGAGATAGTGGGAGGTCCAGGCGTAGGGTTCGCAGGATAGCAGAAAGAGATGTCACCCCTAGTAAGCCTGGACCGTGAATGAATCCTGTACCCTGGATTACTGTCATCACCACACCCCATGGCTGCACGGAACTGAGAGTAGGAGCATGAGTACTTCGACTTGCCGGTCATCCATGTGAGGGTGCGGTCCTCATCATCATGGAAGAAGACGGTGCAGTGAAACCGGCGGACAAGGAGGGGACAAAAGGTAGGATCATCTTGGGTATCATCAGGCTTGAGGCACACGAGGTCATACAATCCCAGACTCTTCAAGGTTTGAACCACAAAACGGTACTTGGTGGCCTCATGCAAGGCAAGCTCGTCACGATTGATGAACTTGGGTGGTACAATATTACCATGCTTCATATACTCATGAGAATCATAGAAACCCTCCCAGAGGGCTGCCTGAGTGTTGGTCCAGAAGGCCTTGTCCGTACGATTGTAAGTTGGCTTCTCAAAGCGATACGGATTCACTGTCCTCCATTCCTGCCACTCAAGACGGTTTGCAGCCCCAACATTGATGGTTGGCACTACCTCATCATCCTCGTGAGCAACATGCTTATCATTGTGCTTGGTAGCAACAGACTTGGTTCTACCCCAACTGAGCTGCCAGTACCCTGCTGAGCTTGAGGGGGAACACGGCTACTAGAACGGCGAGGAGGATCAGTCCTTCCTCTCTTGGAAGCATTGCCACGTGTCTCACCACTCCAACTACCTGTGAATGAGAGAAATAGAGCAAGGATAGCAGTGGGGTAAGTGTACATGTCATCAGTAAGAGAGAAGCCAAAAGAGCATAGCATATATTCAAGTGTAGTGATGAAGTTGTGCGAAAACTGGGCAGCTCGGCACACAGGCCGGTCAAACCGGGCAGCAGACCGGACTGGCCGGTTAGCGACCGGTTGACCGGGCCATGCACCGGACCGGCCGGTTGAGCGGCCGGTCGACCGGGCCATGCACCGGGCCGGCCGGTTGAGAGGCCGGTCGACCGGGCGTGTGACCGGGTCTGTCGAGTTGTGATGTTGTGCCCAGATTTTCTACCACAAAACCATGCAAAAGCTCATAAACTTGAATATAGACTATAGCAATATAGTGGAGAAGTGCATTGTGGTGTAAGACACTCTAAAGGCATGAGGACTTCACAAACCCTAACTCTAACCCTAAGTTTTCTCAACTTTCCTCAACATGTGGCAATGGGAGAGGGAAATCAAGAAGGAGAGGGAATAGATGGGAAATTTACCCGATGACATTGTCCTTGTTGCTCAAGTGAGCAAGAAGAACACGTGAAGAAGGGCTTGAGGGCCAAATCCCCAAGATCTTCCAAATGAACTCGAGTGTAACATCCCAAATTTCAATAAAATGAACAAGAGAGAAATTCAAGAATCCAAAAATCAGAGTTAACAAAAACTTTTTCTCATCATATAGGTTTATGCATGTAGATCACCTTATTAAATTTTTGAGTGTGCAATTGCCATGATGCTTGCTTATGTGTTCTCTCTCACTCTAAAACCATAGCAATGATCACTTGATCATCCAAAGTCAAATAAAAAGAAAATAGAAAAGAAATAATAAAAATCAACTTCACACACACATAAGGCTTAGGCCATTTTTACAAATCTTTGTTATAGGCCATTTTGGTTTGCACCATTGGGTGTAAATGGATACTAAACATATATTAACAACTTTGGAAACCATCAAACACTTTTCAAATCAAATTTGAAGCAAATATGAGCTCACATATGATTATGGTCATATGAGGCAATTTTAGTCTGATGCTCACTTTGAGCCCCTGGTTTTTGAGTTTTCACTTCTACCCTGGACCATTTCTTTGCACCTCATCCAAGACAACATCAAGCACTTCAACTTTTCCCAAAACCACCACCCCAAATTCCTTATCAAATTCAAATGAGAATCAAGCAAAGTTGGAACAAACTCACATATGCAAGATCATATGCAAAATGTGATTTTGCATCTCAACTCTATTTTGATCACCACCACCACCAAAATGCTCCATTTAATATATGATTACACTCCACCAAAAAATTTCTCAAAATTCGAAAATTATTTTCTTTCGGCCATTTGATCGAACACATTGTGGGCAGTGGAGAAAATAGTGCCCATACTGAAAATTGGAGGAGACCAAGTCCAAGCCTGAGCCCTCTCTGCACCCCTGGACCTCCCTCTCACCTCACTACATCTTTTCACCACTTGCCACCACCTCTGTTGCTCGACATTGACCAAAGCTGGCCATGCCGTGGCATGGCAATGCCACCCTCATGCCACCCTCATCTCTGGCCATTTCTGGACTGCTCCACCATGTCTGGCCACTCCCTCTCACCTCCCTGAACCAGCCCGTGCCCCCCCCCCCTTGGTCACCACGACGTCTGCACGCGCTAGCATCGACGTGGCCAGACGTGCCCAGACGTGCACACGCACGCGCCAGTGCACGCCCGGCGAGCGCCACGGACACGCCGGAGCGTGACGACGCCCACCGCCTCGCGTCACCTCTGCTCTCTCTCTCACGGCCAGTCGACGCCTCACCTCACCCTGCATCGCCTGGACACACCCACTAGCCCGCGGGAACGCCGCAGACGACGACCGCGTCCACGCCCTTCCGCCATGACCCGCAAGCTCCCGTCAAGCTCACCGCCGCTGTAGAGCCTCGTCTTCACCGCCATCACGCGCGTCAGCCTCGCCAGTGCACCAGCAACACGCTGCGCCCATCCCTTGCCCCTTGGCGCCCTTGGAACGACGACGCCATCGACGACTGCCGCTCCGCCCTTCGGCCACCTCTCGCCGCTATAAAAGGAGGACGCCTCCTCTCAATCCGAGCACACCAATCGCTTCCACTCATCCTCACAGCTCTCCTCGACCGCTCAATTTCACCAGTTAGCCACTCCATCGCCCCAATCGCAAGCTCACCGCCGCCGCCAGTACACGGAGTCGCCGGAGCAGGAGGCCGCCATTGGAGACGCAACTGCTACAGGCTGCTTCCTCTACCTCGCCAACGTCTTCGCCACGCTTCGCCGACCCTCGCCGCGCCGCCGGTGAGCCGTCGACCCCCTGCCATCGCCGCCAGTACTCGCCCTTCTCGCCGGAGACGACGACGTCTGTCGTTCGTCCGATCCCTTTCTAATCCAACCGCTCACATTTCACCATACCGTTTCGCTGTTAAATAGACGCTGACGCGTGGACCCCATGCTGTCAGGCGGCCCGCTGCGCTGGACGCAGTACTGGGCCGGCCCAATTTCTTTTTTCTCTCTGCAGCCCAGCTATTTCCCGCGCGAGCCCACGGTTTGAATTCAAAATTTGAAAATAGAAGAAATACCCTAATCTGATGCAAACTTTGAAATTCAATAGGGACAAATCTACTGGGCCAAATTTTACAAACTTTATATTTTTGGAAACCTTAGGAAATTATCTACACAATGCCACTGGATAGAACCCTAGATCTTTTGTAGAATTAAAATGACAAAATAAACAAGGCAGGGACTTTTCTTCCTTATAATAATTCTTAAAAATCAACCATAAATGCTTTTCAGTTAATTCCACCTCCAATAATTCACATTTCACATATACTAATTGTTTCTACAAAAATATGCCATGCTTACTTTGAATGATCATGGCCTAGTTTAATTAAAGGACTTTATGGCTATTTCTAGTCAAAGATATTGTCCAAAACTATTAAGAAATCTTATGGGAGTGTTTCTCTCATTTAAATCTTGTCATGAACAATTCACAATGAGGTAGAGACTCTGGTCATTTAGGTCTCATATGAATTGTTGATGATCTTAAATCTTTAACATGTTAGGATTAAATGGTATGAGGTGTTCACCTCATTTAAATCACTTTCTCAACTGTTAAGTGTGAAGAGGTTGACTCTAGTCAACCTAGGTCACATATTATTCATGAGAGAAATTAAATCTTAAGAAGATAATGAGAGGAAATTATTTCTCTAAGTAATTGAAAATAACATCTAAGTTAGTATGAGAGGAAATTATTTTTCTTAAATAATAAGAAAAACACATCCACCCACTTAATAGTAATGTGTGATGCTAGTTTAAGTGTGTGAACCATGTTTGTGCTTAGTTTAATTAGATAAGTTTGGTGTGATGATTGTGTACCCCGTATTCGTATTTTAGACGCTAGTACCGAGGAGTACCGGGAGGAGGAGGAGGTCTACTTCCAAGGAGAAGAAGACCACTTTGACCAATTCCCCAACCAAGGCAAGATAATACTCTTGCAAAGTGCAAAGCTCACCATGAGCAAGGCATTACCCCATTTACTTTATGCTTATGATCCTATTTCCCAGTTTTACTTTACAAGCTTTATTTACTTTTGTTTTATCAAAGTATTTTTGAATTATGATTCCTTTGATTAGTATTGGATTAGTACAAGAGTATCAAGGTTAGCCTAGAAGCAAAGCAAAGTACTTAGCACCCCTCATACTTAGATGCTAGTGCTAAATTAAAAATGACTACTCTAGATGGGAACATGTGTTTATGAAATGATGATGGTGAAAACCTTGGAATGAGGAGTTTTTTTTCCATTGAAAGATTTTGAAGGTGAATATGACATGAATTTGACTTGGTGATTTTGGCTAAAAACTGATGATTGAATGGATGCGATACCATTCCAATTTTTGAGTACCCCCACAATACCTGATTATGGGTAAGGCTTAGCTGGAAATTTATGTGTCTTAGTATGGGTTCCCTCTAAACAAGCGTCATCGGGGTTATGCCGAAAGCTGCCTCCACCACAAAAGAAACGACGTTAAAGATGAGGTGAATGTCCGGCCCAAGCCCTGTGCAGTTCCCAGGTTGACAGTTGGTCTTCACTGGGAGGCCAAGCTCATGGGGAGAGGTACCTATACTAGGGTGTGTAAGTGAAAGGTTAACGGTTGATGATCCGCGTACTGAGTTACGATTATTCAGGGTTTTATCCCTGACGGATGTAATCAAATGTTGTGGCACAAGTGTGCAACCTCTGCAGAGTGTAAACCTATTCGAATAGCCGCGTCCGCGGTCATGGACGATTGCAAAGGCCATACTTGTTCCGTCATCAGAATTTATATCTTTTCGAACTTGAACGGTGACTTTGAATTTTTGAATCACAACAGAGTTGTGGGAATGACACTAATGTTCCCACTTGAGTTAGTTAGCACATGAGGAGTTGCTTACGAAAATGTCTATTCAAATAAAATTGGCTTTATGCAAATAACCTTAGAGCTTAGAACACTCTCTATAGCAATGTTAGCACTTACATTAGTATTAGATTGCGAGTACTTAAAGTACTCACGGCTTTGTCCCTGGCTATTCAAATGGCCAGACTATGAAGCCGAGCAGCAGTACGAGGATGACGATCAGCAAGACGTCTACCACAACTAGGAGCTTCTAACGTCAAGCGTTGGCTCTGTGGACTAGAGAGTCCTTGTATCTTACGCTTCCGCTATGAACTTGTGTTTGTTCGTTGATCAATAGATCAACTATTCGTGTAATATGGATCATGTGATTCCAAGTTGTAAGACATTATGGTTTGTAATGAATGATGACTGTGATACTTAACTATTATGCCTCGCAACAACAATATTCCTAGGATTGCGATGTATGACATAATAGGCACTCGGACTTAAAAATCCGGGTGTTGACAAGTTGGTATCAGAGCCATTGTTTGACCTTAGGAGACCCTAGTTAGAAATGGACGTTCTGAAAATTTAGTTTCAAAAATGAATGAAGTATTTCTGAAATTTTAAATCTTCGTCTTCTCTTTAAGTTCTTTGGAAAAAGAGAAGTCATGTTCTTCCTTAGAAAAATACTTAAAATTTTGCCACACTTGTTCACTTCTCTAACTTAATCCTTCACTTCACTTTCAGATGGAGCCCGTGAACACGAAGTTTTACCAGCTCGGGAATGGGGGAAGCTTGATCTTCGAGCACGACCTCAACGCCCTATCCGACCACCTTGGTCGCCCGCACCCGGAGTTCCACGGAGCCCAGATCGCGAACCAGCCAGGAGGCGAACTGCCGGTGGATCATCACTGCGGATTTGAGGGGCAAGATGGAGCCTCCCACTTCGGAGAGGATCCTCTTCTCCTTCATGGAGAGCAACCGGCCGGGACGGACTTGCCCGCGCCCTTCGGGAAGGACTCGCACGCTTGTGCGGGATGAGCGGGGAGGCACTCAACCACCCTTGCTTTTCTCACCTCGCGAGGCGTAACTCTGCTTGGAGAGCCCATGGACATGTCATCCCACCGGAGCTGAAGCACCATGTGGAGCATCTCGACTTCATGATGTACCACACGCG
>NC_061511.1:149397386-149411750 GCF_022539505.1 Lolium rigidum | reverse complement strand
TCTATATCTACTATGGGCGAAAAATGCGTATCATGAGCCCAATATTAAGTGTATAGTAATTTGGGTGATTTGTGTAATTAAAATGTTGGTTAATATATCTTTGTTGCAAAATCCATGGACTAGTATCTTTATCTAAAGGCCGAGCTACTCAATTTATTGTTGTAAGTTACACGGAGTTTGGTATGTAAAAGCTAATTATATCGCACACGGCCAGAACACTAGCCCTATGCTAAGAGCAACTCTAACAGAGCCCCTATTTATCGGAACCGAAAAAAGCGAGTTCAGTCTCCCGAAAAACAATTTGGTTGCGGATTTAGCGCTGGCGCAGAACAGACACCGAAAAGGTGAACCGAACTCGATGAAATCAAACGTCGCGGGAAACCAAATTTTGCGATCGCACTCGATTTCATCGAATGAAGCTAAATTTGTGCATAATTTGTACAATACTAGGCAAAATACATGCATATTGCACGTACATTACGATCTAGGACCTAAATTAAACTAGAATTAGTCCCCGGAGTGACTATACTGTCACCGGGGCGCTAATGTAGCCGGCGGAGAGTTTTTTCTCGCCAGTCTTCCTAGGCGACGACGACCGCCGCCACTTCGACGACCGCCGCCTCGGAGGTGCTCCCGCACGGTAGAGGCGTCTCGGCGGCGTCGTCGTCGTTGTCGCCATGCGGGGGGAGCGCCGGCAGAGGAGGGTTGCACGCGGCGGCAGCGGGGGGCGCCTCCGCTTCTCCTTCCGGCACCTCCTCCGCGCGCGCTTGGAGGTACGCCATCATCTCCGGCCACTTCCGGCCGGCCCTCTTCCACGCGCCGTTGAAGCGCCTACGCCTGGCGAGCTCCGGCGACGCCCGTGCACTCGGCGGACGCCGAGTGCACCTTCTGGTGCCGGATCGGCCACCTCCCCTACCCACGCGTCTAGCACGCGTCATTCCGGACGGAGGGGAGCTGGCCGAAGCGGCGGTGCGGCGTCGGAGCGGCCGGAATCGCTCGTCGGAGCGGGGAACTGGCGGCGGCGGCGGGAGACGAGCGGCGGAGGGGAGTAGGGTTTGCGAACCGAACTCCCCTCCGCGAACCCTTTTAATAGGGGTCGTGCGGTGGGTTTCTCGGGCCCCCGAACTTTCGATTCGGGCCGGCCCATGTATACGGGCGCTTATCTGCGCGCGTTTCGACCCGAACCCGTAAATCCGCCGGAAAAGTTCAGTTCCGACGGGATTTACGGGCTCTGTTAAAGATACTCTAAGACATCAGACATGACCCTTCTGATAGAAAACTGTATGCTATCATGAACAAAACGTTAGCCTATCCTAAGACATCACAAACAACGGATCTCAAATAAAATCACGTGTGATGTGAACATCTCAAATAAAATCAGTGTGATGTAAATATCTTCCTTAAACAGCGAACCCTTCCTCTATTCTTATTCATAAACACCTTAGACATTTCCAACCGTTATTTCGAGCCCTGTCGCCTGTATCCCTAGGAGCTGGTATTGTCAGTAGTCGCTATGGCTAGGGAGCCCGCCGGATCTGATGGTACCGACACTGCGGATTCGAGCGAGGTATAGTTTACGGTCTTAATTAGGGATACATTCTAGTTAGGGATTTGAATTTTGTTATTCTGATTTGTTTCATTTGTGTAAATATTTTAGCTTCGCCAATGCGATTGCGTGGATCTGCATGCTGAGATAAAACTATGTGTTGAAAGACAGAACATTGTTGTTGAGGAGAAGAAGAAAGTGAAGAAAAACGAATATGAAGAAAAAAGTTGAAGATGGACCTATATTTGGCAAATCGAATGAAGCCTGGTGATTAGGGGATACGTGAACACCCCTTCTCTACTTGACACGTGTCAAACGGTGTTAGTTGGCTGTGAAAAATACTACTCGAGCAGGATGTAGCATGGATGCGGAAGTCGTTCGGGTGGTGGTTCAGGAGCGTCGCGAAGTAGGACGTCCAGGCCCGAGCCACGGCGGCGCCGCCGATGCAGTACTCGAGCAGGATGTTCCCCGCCGCGATGAACGCCATGAAGTCGCCCAGCTCCACGCGCAGGTACGCGAACGAACCACCTGTGCAGACGTACCATGCAAATGCAGAAAATGTTTATAAAACTAATCTAAATATTAACGATTTCAAAGATGTGTAGATCGATCACAACGAACACGTAACAAACTTCCTTAAATTTCTCTACGACTGAACAAACTCCTAACAACAACTCTACCCCGAGATTTTGCACAAGACTCGAGAGCTTGAAGAAACACAGATTTTCAAGGTGATCAATGCATGGAGATCGATCGATGGATGGAGCAGTGAGTCACCTGCAACGGGGATCTCGATGGGGAACTCGGTGTAACAGAAGACCGACAGCATGGCCGAGACACCAGACACGGCGTAGGAGAGCACCACGGCCGGCCCGGCTGCCTCCTTGGCCTCCTGCCCCGTGAGCACGAAGATGCCAGCGCCGATGACCGCGCCGACGCCGAACCAGGCCAGGTCCCACCAGTTGAGCTCGCGGCGCACCTCGACGCCGCTGCGGCCGCGCAGGTCGTGCACCTCCACGTCGGCGTGGGACCGCGCCGTGAGCCGGTCCTTGAGCCTCGGCCCGGTCTCCAGCAGCGCGCGCCCGTACGCGCCCCAGCTCGCGAAGGACGGCTCCGGGAACACGTTGCCGCCGCAGCACCCGCGCCGGCGCACGCCCACGTCCATAGCGGCAATGCGTCTAGCTAGGTTGTTGGTTGCGGGGTATCTTGACCGGGATGCCCCGCCGTCGGGAACGCGCCTGGGGAGGCCGTCGGGGTCGTGCCGGGAAGGGACCGGTTGGAGACCATCGGGGAGAAGACAGTAGCTAAACGATAAGGTGGGGCCCTCCATCGCTTTCTCTCCTCGTGGGCGCGTGGCTGGATGCAGATTTGACGCCGTTTCATTGCCGTCTGTGAAGTCGCAATCTCGGAACAAATCCAACGGTAGGGAGAGGGTGCACACGTATCCCCTGATCACCAAATCCACTCTCTTTGGCAAATATTGTCCACAAACAGAAGATGAAAGCAAAGTCAGACAAGTCGAAGATGAAAGAGATAAAAAAATGTGAGAGATATGGAACATGGGCTTCATTATGCTTTGGTTGTTGTTGTAATCCTAATATGTGTTGTTATAGCACTTTAAATTTTATCTAGTTGCAGGTAGTAGAGATTTCTAAACAATCATATTGGGTGAAAACTTAAAATAATGTAATGGGTGAAAACTTGGAAACAAATTGTGGAAACAGTATCCCACACTGTTAGTGGAAGAAAGACCATTTGCGAGGTGTGTACCATGCAAATGGTTCCTTGAATCGTCTGTGATACTTGGTACGTCGCGACCTAACAAACCCAAAGCCTACCAACTTTCTTATATAAATAAGGACCGATGACCTTATCTAGTCTTATTCCACTCCACATCCACCCCCTCTATACGACCACGATTGATCCTCGGAAAACTCACATGGTCGACGAGGCGGAAGCTAGCTTCTGGCTGGAGATATTCCTCGCCAGAGTGCCGATGACCTGATGGGAGACACGATGGTCGTGGAGTCGTGCTCGTAGGCTAGACCTTCCGCTGACAAAATCGGTCAAGCCGGCTCGTCCACGCCCTACACCACGGCACACCCATCCTCGCCCTCCTCCTTGGTTGGGCGTGCTGCTAACACACCCGATAAGTTGGCTCGTATTCCCTAAGGTTTACGTTTTTATCTTTTTCATATATACTTTTTATTTATAGCACGGGAATGGATCTATCTATAGATTATAAGCCCAGTAATTTTTTTTTTACTGTAAGAATGGACTTCAGCTTATACCACGGATCTACTATTTCTTTCTTTTTCGATAAGGGACGCTTTATTCCTCAAAAAGTTTTAAGCATTACACCCAGCCTCTGGATAACCAGGATGCACACAGCCGTTTATAAGTCTATGATCCATCGACATAAGATATAAAAAAGATAAAAAGCCAACTACTATGACGCTCTGTTGGCTTCAATCCTCCGACTATGCAGCCACCTATGTTGGAAAATAAACTCCATGGTCGTGTTCTCCAATCGTGTAGACACCTCCATAAAGAGGTCGCGATCCTCCAAACGCTGAAGTGGCGACCATGAACGGAGCAAAGCCGTACACCGGTAAATGACCTGCATAAGAGAAGAATTTTTGTCATTAAAAACCTTGTCATTTCTACATAGCCAAAGCGACCATGCAACCGCAATCGCTTCCACTCTGATAATCGTTTTGTACCTAAAATCCACCCCATTTAGCCAATTGCCAAAAATGTTTGCAATGCTTCGGGGAGGGTATAAGGTACAACCTATCTGAATGATTGACCATATAGATCTAGCAACTCGATGGTTGAATAAAAGGTGTTTTATTGTCTCTTCTTCGTGACAGAACACACATTTTGTATAGCCATGCCAGTTACGTTTTACAAGGTTATCTTTAGTAAGAATCACACCTCGACGAAGATACCATGCAAAGACCTTTGTTTTGAGAGGTATCTTCATCTTCCAGATGGATTTATTATTTAAAACCGGTTGTGTAGATAGGCATAATGCTTTGTACATGGAGCTAACCGAAAATATGCCATTTTTGGTGAGACTCCAACGGAATTCATCCGTCCCCTGAACCAGCTGAATTGAACCTAAACGCTGAAGCGGTTCATTCCAAGAAGCTAGCCGGGGACCGACAAGATCACGCCGGAACGTCATAGAGGGGCGAGAAGATTCCATCACCTTCTGCAAAGTATCTCCTTTATGACGAACAATATTGTACAATGCCGGATATTGTTCACGAAGAGTGGTTGTTCCCAACCAGCGATCCTCCCAGAACCGGTATCTCCGCCCCATTCTTAATGGAGAAAGAACCAAATGGAAAAAATGCTTCTTATTTGCCATGATGCCAGCCCAAAAATGTGAGTCTCCTGGTTTCCAAAGAACCTGAGAGATCACCTTTGAGCCAACATACTTTTTCCGCAAAAGTTGTTGTCATACCCCATCCTCCATTAACAACCTGGCTAGCCATTTACCAAGCAAAGTCATGTACTTAACTTCAAGATCATGAACACAAAGTCCACCTTGATCTTTCGGGCGGCATACAACACTCTATTTAGTTAACCGGTATTTTTTCTTCTCACTATCCCCTTGCCAAAAGAATCTTGATCAGAAATAGTCCAATCTATGCAAGACTCCTTTCGGTAACTGAAAGAAAGAAATCATATACAGTACCATATTCGTGAGTACCGAATTAATGAGAACTAATCTTCCACCAAGGGATAGTAATTTTCCTTTCCAACTAGTAAGACGTTTTTGAAGTCTTTCTTCAACAATTTTCCATTCATCCAAAGTGAGTCTCCGATAGTGTATTGGAATATCCAGGTAGCTAATTGGAAAACAACCATCCCACAGCCAAATAATTCAGCATATGAGTTGGCTTCATTGATGGCTTCACCGAAATAAAACAATTCACTCTTATGTAAATTAATCTTAAGACCAGACAACTGCTCGAATGCTGAAAGAATTAATTTCAGGTTACGTGCCTTTTCCAAGTCATGATCCATAAATAGAATTGTGTCATCATCGTACTAATGAATAGATAATCCGCCATCGACTAAGTGTGGGACTACACCTTCAATTTGACCATCGACCTTAGCACGATCTATTATAATTGGAAGCATATCCGCCACAATGTTAAATAACATTGGAGATAGGGGATCACCTTGCCTCAACCCTTTTCTGGTGTGGAAGTATTTACCAATGTCACCATTGATCTTAATGGCAATACTACCACCAAAAACAAAGTTACTAATAAGAGCACGTTATTCGTCTGAAAAACCTTTCATCCTTAGGGTTTGTTGAAGAAAATACCACTTAGCTTTATCATAGGCTTTTTCAAAGTCGATCTTGAGTATTACCCCATTCAACTTTTTACGGTGCATTTCATGAATTGTCTCATGTAAGGTGACCACTCCATCTAGGATGTTTCTACCTTGCATAAAAGCAATCTGAGAAGGACGCACCACTTTTTCTTCCACTGAACTAAGCCGAATGGTAGCAACTTTTGAAAATTTTGAAACAAACATTTAGAAGACATATTGGTCTGTATTGCTGGATCCGTTCCGCGTCCGTAACCTTTGGTAGAAGAATAATTTCACCAAAATTGATATGGAACAGATCCAGTTGCCCATTATGTAATTCGGCAAACAGATCCAATAAATCAGGCTTGACAATGCCCCAAAAAGTCTGGTAGAACACATCTAGGAAACCATCCGGCCCTGGTGCTTTATTGTGTTCCATTTGAAAGACCGTTTTTCTTATCTCCTCCTCGGAGTAAGGGGAAGTAAGAACGGCGTTCTCTTCGAGAGACACTTGGGGGATATCATCGATCCTGGATTCATCCATGGATACATCTGAATCCTCCGGGGCACCAAAAAGTCCTTTATAATAAGAAGTAATATAGGACTTTAATTGCTCCTGACATTCGATCAGTCCCTCATCTTGAACAAGAGAGTGAATGGGTTTCTTTCTATGTCGGCCATTGGCAACACTATGAAAGTATCTCTTATTCGAATCTCCTTCTAACAAGAACTGGGATTTAGATCTCTGGTACCATTTGAGTTCCTCCTCACGAAGTAAGCCGACTAACTTAGCATTGTACTGACTTTTATGTTCAATCCCATGCGTTGTCAGCGGACGTACCTCAGCAAGAGCCTCTAATGCATCAATATCTGATGATAGAGTGAGTTTCTCTTTTTTGAGCTGCCCCGATATTTGCGTAGCCCACCCTCCAAGGTATCTACGCATGGAGCGTAATTTATTATTCCACCTTTGGACTGAGGTGTTCCCAGCAACAGGTTTGTCCCAAACAAATTTAACCATATCCGAAAAGCCATCCCGATTAAGCCATCCAAGTTCAATTTGAACGGACGTCTACGTGACGGCAATGGTGTTCCAGTAGATAAAAGAATTGCGGCGTGATCTGACAAAGCTTCAATCCGAGGAAGAACCCGTACTAATACTAGAGGGAATTTAAATTCCCAGTCTGAGTCCATCAATACACGATCCAACTTCTCGTAAGTAGGCTCTGGGAGACTATTCGCCCAAGTGAATTGTCTCCCGCCCATTGTAACCTCTCTCAAATCCAGACTGTCAATAACAGCGTTGCATAAGAAAAGCCAGTGGGTGTCAAATATGTCCCTACTCTTCTCACGAGGGTATCTAAGCAAATTAAAATCCCCGCCTATGATGATAGGGTGCGGATCTACTCTTTCTATATGTTCTATTATGTAAGCTAGGTAAATGTTTATAATCAATTTATATGTTCTATTGTGTAAGATAGGTAGATCTTTATGTTAGATATATATGTTCTATTGTATAAGCTAGGCAGATCTTTATGTTCCCTCTATATGTTTTATTGTGTACGCTAGGTAAATCTATGAATTACTACTTTTTATACGTGTTTCATGTCTTTTATTTTAATCGAGATATGCTCTTATAATAGGGAGGGTATTTTAATGACACTGCATAAGAATTGGACAACCTCGGCACTGCAAAATCAACTTTGAGTAAGAGAAACAAATCATTTGAACTTGGATTAATTTAATTTTAATTTTCTAGGTTATGTTGTAACTCCAATGAATTTTTGCCCAGTTTGCTCGTCTTGTGCCAAAAAAAGTTGATGAGGAGTATTGCATCCAGATTAGGGCTAGTGGTAATGCATGCATATGATGTCACTCTCCCGGCAGAGGCAACAAGTAGAAAGTGGCAGCAGAGGCCAGGTGGAGGCGAATCATTGCCAGCAGAACTGATTTCTAATGGAGACAATGACATAACCAAGAATTATTTTTGCAACTCTCTCATTTGTGCAACTAGCGATGGAATCTATGTTGAAATACATGTATACATGTAATGTATAAAATATAAAATCAAATATAAATGATTTTTTGCTATTGTATTTGCATGCAATGTTGAGTTATGGTCTACTCGATACAGCCGGGTATTTCCTGTCGCATATATAAAACATTTGCGATGCTTGATGAAATCATACAGCTGGTTGAAAGAAATGTATGTCATCTGGGTACAACACATAAGCCTAGTTCAACACTACTTGTTAGTGATATTGTAATGCACAGACGGAAGGGTATAGCAAATCGTTTGTTGATGGTCATTCCTATCGCAAATGGTTTCCTGTGAATCAACATGCGTGAATGGAGGCCCCATCGCCCACGGTTAACTAAACCGTTTGCCCTGTAGAGAAGCATCTCCCATCTTTGCATCGTGACGGTAAAATTTATTGTGTGCGAGAGGCTATTTCAGCAATGTGTGAAGGCATGTTATGTACTAATTAATGTTGGTACCTTGGTCTTGTAATTGTGATATATTGTTTACCCTTAAGTTGTTGATGCACATTGTTGAGATTAGCATATTTAGGATTATTACTTGAAAAGTATCAGCCTAATCTAATTACACATTAGGATAACGGTTTATCTAATTCTCTCTCTCTCATTTATCTTAGAACCGTTAGATTTGCATCGTCATTTTTTGTTCTGTGAGTTGAACATGTGTTGCAAATAAAAATATTCCAGATACATATGGGTTGTAGTGGAGTTGCAAATGAGATTTTTTCAGTTCCACATGGGTTACACGGAAGTTGCAACTCAGATTTATCTAGTACACATGGATTGCACATGAATTGCAACTCAATTTTTTTCCATTTACACATGGCTTACACGTGAGTTTCAACTCACTCTTTCCCTATGTAACATGCGAGATGCAATTGAACTTAGGAGATTGTCATCTAAGTGAGAACTAAACTTAGGATAACCTCCTTTCAAGGGCATCCTCGGGTAACAACTCAGGTCAATGTACCATTGGCATTTTAAAACCACTTGGTGCGTGTAGATTTTATTGGCGTCATCGTGTACAACCAAGTGCGTTCTTCTTTCGCAAATATCAGGCAATAGCACCAATCAACATCCAATGATCCAACAAGGCATGAAAGCACATCGCGATGCATGGGCTAGTTAGTTTCATGTCATATTCAGAATCATCCACATGATGGATAACTTTGCGGTCACTTGTTATTGTAGTCAGCATCCAAGAGAAGTAGTTACAGCAACTTGCTGCTCACGGGTAAACTTACGCCTTCAGTTGCTATTGCAGTAGTAGCAACCAAGCCATAAATGTGGTAGAGATACAAAAGGCTTGTCAAAAAATTAATTAGCCTTTCAGCCACCACAGACTTTCCCTACAGGTTCTGCGGGAATACACAAAATAGACAAGTGGGGCTAGAAACAATTAACTCATGATTGTCACGGTGATTGTGCGACAATTGTCGGTTCTTTAGATCTCTAGCATTTCACAAGTACAAAAGCTAGAAGGTATTCTCTTCCTTTATACCTATAGAGCACAACTATAGTGTCACTCGATGTGTCACGGAGCTCTCTCCCTGGCCACAACCAAATAGTTCAGCAATAGGGCGGCATCATCTTGGGCCTAGTCAAAAGAAAATAACTCTGAAAGTTTGTCTTCAAACTCGATAATTGCTCAAATGCTGAAAGAATTAACTTTAGGTTTCTTGCCTTATCAATGCCATGTTGGCATGTTCCATAAAAAGGATTGTATGATCGGCATATTAAAAATGGATAATCCACCATCAACCAGATGAGAAATCACACCCTCGATTTGACCATCAGAGTTTGCACACTCAATCATGATGGTCACCTTGCTTAAGCCTCTTTTTGATCTGAAAGTGTTTACCAACATCATTATTAACTTTAGTGGCAACACTTCTACCCGAAACGAAGTTATGAATTGAAACACCCTACTCATCCAGAAAACAACATTTCATTGTGAGACATATTTATGTCGACGCGCTACACTCAAACAATTGTTCTACCTCCCCGCGCCACTGGCCGGGGCATCTTACGCGCAAGAAACGGACGAAGCTGTCGTTAACTCGCTGCTCCCTATCACCGGTGCAAGGAGGGTCCGGGCTCGCCAATCGCCATGCTGCCAATATTTCCGTTGTGATATATTTCGTCCCCATCGAATCCGACACTAGGTGACCCGTGGCCGGAGGTGTCATCACGCTAAAAGATTCGGTCCCCGCGATCTGCAACCTGAAGAGACGCACGACACAGTGTCGACTTCCAACAGCAAATTGTTGCAGAGAAATAGAGCTAGAGAAGACGATGGCTTGGGTTACGTGCATGGCGGCCATGAGCCTGCCGGAGGCTGGAGCGACGTCTTCCCAAGCTTGCGTCGACAAAGGATGAGAGGCCCTATGTGAGCGCGCCACATAGCCACACGAAGCCCACGATCTTTAGAGTGCGCGCACACATGGCCATACGTGCAGGCCAAGCACTTATCCCCTCTGTCGATCGCCGGCACTATAAAATGCCGCACGCGCGCTCCACAAAAGAACTCGTGTACACCACGCACGTAGGCGGCAGGAGCCACCTAGGACCTAGCTACGCACGCACGTTACCGGAGCCATGGCGGGTAGCCTCCGTTCGGTGTTGCCGCTTCTCTCCGCCGTGCTCCTCTCGTGCTGGTGCGGCATTGCCGGCGCGGCGCGGCCTGTGCCACCGGACATCCGTGGCGGCGGAAACGCGAGCTTCGTGACCGCATGGTGCGCAGGGACAGAGTACCCGGCGCTCTGCAACGCAACGCTCTCCCCGTACGCGGCCACAGTGGGGGCAAGCCCGACGCGGCTGGCGTGCGCCGCGCTGAACGTGACCCTCGGCGGCGCGCGGAACGCGACGAAGGCCATGAAGGGGATGGCGGCGGGAGGCCAGCTGGCGCCCGCGGCGGCGGAGGCGGCGCGGGACTGCGTCAGCATGCTCGGGGACGCGGTGGGCCTGCTGGGGCAGTCGGTGGAGGCGATGGCGGAGGCGGCGGCGGAGGAGGAGGGGCAGGCGCCGCAGCCGTCGAGGAGGATGGCGAGGTTCCGCGTCGACAGCGTGCTGACGTGGGCCAGCGCGGCGCTCACCGACGGCAACGTGTGCATGGACGGGTTCAAGGGCCAGGCGGCCGGCCACGGCGGCGTCAGGAAGGCCGTGCGTCGCCACGTCCTGGGCCTCGTGCACCTCAGCGCCAATGCGCTGTGCATTGTCAACGCCATGGCCAACCAAGCGCCGCCGTGACGCCGCACCTGAGTCGTGCCCTGTGTCATTGGGTGAACATCATGTATACCGTACTTTAGTACCTCCATCGATCGGTGTGTTCCTTTTTTGCACCGTACGAGCATGTATCTATGTGCACGTGTCATTTCTCGTTTTGCACACTATATATATGATCCTAGGTTCCTGCACGAAAATCATGTTGCAAATTTTAAGAACAAAATTACAAAAAAATGCGTACCGTGCAAAATCACAACATCACAATTAGTTGGTATGCAAACATAGTTATTTTGTCGGTTTTTATACATCGCGAATATTCATGTTTTAAGCTTCAACTCACATGCACATGCATGTATCCGTTATCTACATGCTTGATTTCATTCCTAACATTTTAAGCTTAGAAATATAATTTCTTGGTATGTGCATAAGTCCATATTCTCCGCAAACAGAGCTTGGCTCTGGTGGTTAGGTCCCTTGTGGTGGAACCAGCCCACCTAGGTTCAAGTCCTAGACTTGGCATGAGTGTTTGCATTTACCTGGATTTATTCGTCAACCTCAAGATATGTCGGCTCAGTTCCTCGGAGATGCTCATAGAGGTAGGGTGTGCGTGCGTTCATAGGGATGTGTGTTTGTGAGCGTCTGCGTTGTACTGTGTTCTAAAAAAAAACTCCACATTCTCCCATGATTGCCCCATTCTAGCGTAATATTTGTGTGTTGCAATGAAGATGGCATCATCAAAATCAAACTCATGCAAAGTTGCAAACACATGGATGTACACTTGGTGTGATTGGCTGTGATCTCGTGCACGTCATGGCGATGGCGACCAACTCATGTGCTACAACCATGCATCTCTATCACCTTGTTCATCACCGTGGTCGAGGTCGTCACCGTGGGCGTCGCACATGAAGGAGGTAGAGGAGGTGGTCACCGATGAGTAGCTCACAGGAGGAAGGAGGAGGTGGCCGGAGGAAGGAAGAAGGACGATGAGGAGGAGGAGGAGGAGGAGAAGTGAAAGAGTAGAGAAGAGAAGAGAGAAGGTGAGCTGGAGGGAGGAAGAAGGAGGGGGAGGAGGATGAGGAGATGGAGGAGAAGAAGGTAAAAGTGGAAGGAAAGAAGGTCAACCGGCTGTCCACATTATATACCCTAGGTTACCATCAGCGCACCAAGATGGAGAAGGGGGAGGAGGAAGAAGAATGTAGAAGTGGAAGGGAAGGAGAACATTTCCATCGGAGGTCGTATGCAACCAGAAAAGTTGTTTTAGTGAAACATGGAGCCATTTTGCTCTCCAACCATCCAACGGAGAGAAAGTGGGATGGAGGGACGAAGGAGGAGGAGGAGGAGGAGGGGAGGAGGAGGAGAAGTGAAAGAGTAGAGAAGAGAAGAGAGAAGGTGAGCTGAAGGGAGGAAGGAGGAGGGGGGGAGGAGGAGGATGAGGAGATGGAGGAGGAGAAGGTAAAAATGGAAGGAAAGAAGGTCAGCCGGCTGTCCACATTATATACCCTAGGTTACCATCGGCGCACCAAGATGGAGAAGGGGGAGGAGGAAGAAGAAGAATGTAGAAGTGGAAGGGAAGGAGAACATCTCCATCGGAGGTCGTATGCAACCAGAAAAGCTGTTTTACTGAAACATGGAGCCATTTTGCAAAATAAAAAAATGAAATCCATGTTTGTTAATTTTCATTAAAACTAGATGACATAACACATGGACATGTCTAAGGATTTTATTTTTAAAAATTTCTATCTTTTTCTTTTATTGTTTCAAAAACTGAAAAGGCAATCGGGGGAGGGGGCGGGGGGTGGAGGAAAAATCGGTGCCTACCTTACCACCGGCGCACCATCATCTTGGTGCGTCGGCGTAGGCTCCGATTTTTGGGCTAGCCCGGACCTAGCCGACCCTTATCCCCAGCGCACAAATTCTTCACTGCGCCGACGGTATTTGGACACCACCGGCACCCATAAAATAGGTGCACCGGCTGCAAATACCACCGGCATGCACCTTTTTCTGGTGCGTAGCTGGTAACCCTGGGTCTATAGGCCTTTTCCTAGTAGTGATAACGGCTTCCTAGCTAGGGAGGGGCTAAGAGCATCTCCACTCGTTGGAGACCCCCGGGCTGAATTCCGGACGAAATTAGCTCCGGATTGGATCAATTTTTGGCATGGGGGCAACAAACTTCCAGCCATGTGCACCCCACGCCGAGCTGCTCATGAGGTGTTCGACCATGGACCATGCCGGCTACGACCTCGCCCACGCTGGCTTCGCTTGGCTTCGACCTACTGCGCCTCCGCCGGCCAGCCACGACCAGCCCGGCCACGACTTCGCCCGCGCTGGCCCTGCTTGGCCTCGACCTACTGCGCCTCCGCGGGCTCGAGGGCGCCACGGCCTCGCCTCGCTCAGGACGTGAGCAGGTGGGTGTGCGGGCCAGCCGAGTGAGAAGAACGGCGCCGACCAAGTGAGGAGAGCGGGTCGCCGCTGGTGGTGCGGCGGCGAGCTGGGACGGCCTCGCTCAGGGCGCGGCGGCGTGCGGGCCGGCGGCGCGGATGGAAGAGACCCGGCCTCGACGCCTGGCAGCGGGAAGAGACCAGCAGGGACCGGGCGCCCGCTGCCGATGGCGTGGACGAAGGCAGAGTGGCGTGAGGGGCGGCGTGGATGGAGGGTCAGGAGGGTGGGGCGGTGGGTCGGCTTGGCCGGTGGCCGGCAGGGCGGGAGAGCCAGGTCGTGGTCGGCGTGGCCGGTGGCGTCGGGGAGAGAGAAAGGATGGGAAGTGATTCGCTGACAGTGCGTGCGTGATTCGCACCATCCGGAGCCCCCGGGAAGACCCCGGGGAACCGGGGTTGGCGTGGGGAGTCCGGACGAAATAAGCTCAAATCCGGACCAAAACGAGAAACCGAGGGCCTGACTGGGCCGTTTTTCGCCGTCCGGATGAAAAAAAGTGGTCATGGGGGGCTTCTCGGGGAGACGAGTGGGGATGCTCTAACTAGCAACTCGTTTCATCAAAACTCATGAATGCTAAGCTCCTTATCCTTAACGAGCTAAATTTCACGTTTGGGTACAAAGATGGAATCATCGATGATGAACGCTTATGAAAGAAGGACGAACACTTCAATGACGTGGTCAATCTATCCATGGTCATTGCAACCTCATGCGCTCTGTCCACAGCCATAGACATGGTGACCTCATGCGCGCCAGATTACGGTATCAGTGGACAACGTTAGACGACA
>NC_061511.1:149371390-149397286 GCF_022539505.1 Lolium rigidum | reverse complement strand
ACATGCCATCATAACCTTGATCATACTATTGTAAGCATATGTAATGAATGCAGCGATCAAAACAATGGTAATGACATGAGTAAACAAATGAATCATAAAGCAAAGACTTTTCATGAATAGCACTTAAAGACAAGCATCAATAAGTCTTGCATAAGAGTTAACTCATAAAGCAATAAATTAAAGTAAAGGTATTGAAGCAACACAAAGGAAGATTTAAGTTTCAGCGGTTGCTTTCAACTTATAACATGTATATCTCATGGATATTGTCAACATAGAGTAATATAACAAGTGCAATATGCAAGTATGTAGGAATCAATGCACAGTTCACACAAGTGTTTGCTTCTTGAGGTGGAGAGAAATAGGTGAACTGACTCAACATAAAAGTAAAAGAAAGGTCCTTCAAAGAGGAAAGCATCGATTGCTATATTTGTGCTAGAGCTTTGGTTTTGAAAACATGAAACAATTTTGTCAACGGTAGTAATAAAGCACATGTATTATGTAAATTATATCTTACAAGTTGCAAGCCTCATGCATAGTATACTAATAGTGCCCGCACCTTGTCCTAATTAGCTTGGACTACCGGATCATCGCAATACACATGTTTTAACCAAGTGTCACAAAGGGGTACCTCCATGCCGCCTGTACAAAGGTCTAAGGAGAAAGCTCGCATTTTGGATTTTTCGCTTTTGATTATTCTCAACTTAGACATCCATACCGGGACAACATGGACAACAGATAATGGACTCCTCTTTAATGCATAAGCATGTAGCAACAATTAGTGTTCTCATATGAGATTGAGGATATATGTCCAAAACTGAAACTTCCACCATGATTCATGGCTTTAGTTAGCGGCCCAATGTTCTTCTCTAACAATATGCATGCTCTAACCAATAAAGTGGTAGATCTCTCTTACTTCGGACAAGACGGACATGCATAGCAACTCACATGATATTCAACAAAGAGTAGTTGATGGCGTCCCCAGGAGCATGGTTATCGCACAACAAGCAACTTAATAAGAGATAAAGTGCATAAGTACATATTCAATACCACAATAGTTTTTAAGGCTATTTTGTCCCATGAGCTATATATTGCAAATGCGAATGATGGAAATTTTAAAGGTAGCACTCAAGCAATTTACTTTGGAATGGCGGAGAAATACCATGTAGTAGGTAGGTATGGTGGACACAAATGGCATAGTAGTTGGCTCAAGGATTTTGGATGCATGAGAAGTATTCCCTCTCGATACAAGGCTTAGGCTAGCAAGGTTATTTGAAACAAACACAAGGATGAACCAGTGCAGCAAAACTCACATAAAAGACATATTGTAAACATTATAAGACTCTACACCGTCTTCCTTGTTGTTCAAAACTCAATACTAGAAATTATCTAGACTTTAGAGAGACCAAATATGCAAACCAAATTTTAGCAAGCTCTATGTGTTTCTTCATTAATAGGTGCAAAGTATATGATGCAAGAGCTTAAACATGAGCACAACAATTGCCAAGTATCAAATTATTCAAGACATTTTAGAATTACTACATGTAGCATTTCCCGATTCCAACCATATAACAATTTAACGAAGAAGATTCAACCTTCGCCATGAATACTATGAGTAAAGCCTAAGGACATATTTGTCCATATGCAACAGTGGAGCGTGTCTCTCTCCCACACAATGAATGCTAGGATCCATTTATTCAAACAAAAAAAAAACAAACCGACGCTCCAAGCAAAGTACATATGATGTGATGGAATAAAAATATAGTTTCAGGGGAGGAACCTGATAATGTTGTCGATGAAGAAGGGGATGCCTTGAGCATCCCCAAGCTTAGACGCTTGAGTCTTATTAATATATGCAGGGGTGAACCACCGGGGCATCCCCAATCTTAGAGCTTTCACTCTCCTTGATCATATTGCATCATTCTCCTCTCTTGATCCTTGAAAACTTCCTCCACACCAAACTCGAAACAACTCATTAGAGGGTTAGTGCACAATAAAAATTAACATGTTCAGAGGTGACATAATCATTCTTAACACTTCTGGACATTGCATAAAGCTACTGGACATTAATGGATCAAAGAAATTCATCCAACATAGCAAAAGAGGCAATGCGAAATAAAAGGCAGAATCTGTCAAAACAGAACAGTTCGTAAAGACGAATTTTAAAATGGCACCAGACTTGCTCAAATGAAAATGCCCAGATTGAATGAAAGTTGCGTACATATCTGAGGATCACGCACGTAAATTGGCATATTTTTCTGAGCTACCTACAGAGAATTAGGCCCAGATTCGTGACAGCAAGGAAATCTGTAACTGCGCAGTAATCCAAATCTAGTATGAACCTTACTATCAAAGACTTTACTTGGCACAACAAAACACAAAACTAAGATAAGGAGAGGTTGCTACAGTAGTAAACAACTTCCAAGACTCAAATATAAAACAAAAGTACTGTAGTAAAAACATGGGTTGTCTCCCATAAGCGCTTTTCTTTAACGCCTTTCAGCTAGGCGCGAAAAGTGTGTATCAAGTATTATCAAGAGACGAAGTATCAACATCATAACTTGTTCTAATAATAGAATCATAAGGTAACTTCATTCTCTTTCTAGGGAAGTGTTCCATACCTTTCTTGAGAGGAAATTGATATTTAATATTACCTTCCTTCATATCAATGATAGCACCAACAGTTCGAAGAAAAGGTCTTCCCAATATAATGGGGCAAGATGCATTGCATTCAATATCCAAGACAACAAAATCAACGGGGACAAGGTTATTGTTAACGGTAATGCGAACATTATCAACTCTCCCCAAAGGTTTCTTTATAGCATTATCAATAAGATTAACATCCAAATAACAATTTTTCAATGGTGGCAAGTCAAGCATATTATAAATTTTCTTAGGCATAACGGAAATACTTGCACCAAGATCACATAAAGCATTACAATCAAAGTTATTGACCTTCATTTTAATGATGGGCTCCCAACCATCTTCTAGCTTCCTAGGAATAGAAACTTCACGTTCTAATTTCTCTTCTCTAGCTTTTATGAGAGCATTTGTAATATGTTTTGTGAAAGCCAAGTTTATAGCACTAGCATTAGGACTGTTAGCAAGTTTTTGCAAAACTTTATAACTTCAGAGATATGGCAATCATAAAAATCTAAACCATTATAATCTAAAGCAATGGGATCATCATCCCCAATGTTGGAAAAAATTTCAGCAGTTTTATCACAGGCAGTTTCAGCAGTTTTAGCAGTTTTTTGCAGTTTTGCAGGCTTTGCACTAGGAGTAGAAGCATTGCCAACACCAATTATTTTACCATTGATAGTAGGAGGTGCAGCAACATATGAATAATTAACATTACTAGTGGTGGTAATAGTCCAAACTTTAGCTACATTACTCTTTTTAGCTAGTTTTTCATTTTCTTCTCTTTCCCACCTAGCATGCAATTCAGCCATTAATCTTATATTCTCATTAATTCTAACTTGGATGGCATTTGCTGTAGTAACAATTTTATTTTCAGTATCCTCAGGTTTAGCAGCCATTTTATTAATTAAAGAAGATTGTGACGTGAGACATGTATGAGATTCGGTTTTCAGCATTTGCAAGTTTAGTTTGCAACCTGAAATCTCCATATTCAGATTTTCAAGTTGATTTCCTATATTCTTCAACAAGGTAGATTGTTCATTCATAGTTTTAGTAAACAATTTTTTTGCTCATATTGTGATTGCATAAAGCTCTTGGTAGATCTTTCAATTTCTAACATCTTTTCCTCATTAGGTGAAACATATCTACCATAAGAGTTACCATTAGCGAGGATATGGCCTAGAATTTTGAGCAACCAATGAAGCTAACGGAACATTATTAGGATCAACATTAGTCCTATCATTCACAAGCATAGACATAATAGCATCAATCTTATCACTCAAGGAAGAGGTTTCTTCGACGGAATTTACCTTCTTACCTTGTGGAGCTCTTTCCGTGTGCCATTCGGAGTAATTGATCATCATATTATCAAGGAGCTTTGTTGCTTCACCAAGAGTGATGGACATAAAGGTACCTCCAGCAGCTGAATCCAATAGGTTCCGCGAAGAAAAATTCAATCCTGCATAAAAGGTTTGGATGATCATCCAAGTAGTCAGTCCATGGGTTGGGCAATTCTTTACCAAAGATTTCATTATCTCCCATGCTTGAGCAACATGTTCATTATCTAATTGCTTGAAATTCATTATGCTACTTCTCAAAGATATAATTTTAGCAGGGGGATAATATCTACCAATAAAAGCATCCTTACATTTAGTCCATGAATCAATACTATTCTTAGGCAGAGATAGCAACCAATCTTTAGCTCTTCCTCTTAATGAGAAAGGAAACAATTTTAATTTTATAATATCACCATCTACATCTTTATACTTTTGCATTTCACACAATTCAACAAAATTATTGAGATGGGCAGCGAGCATCATCGGAACTAACACCGAGAAAATTGCTCTCGCATAACAAGATTCGAGTAAAGCAGGTTTAATTTCAAAGAATTCTGCTGTAGTAGCAGGTGGAGCAATAGGTGTGCATAAGAAATCATTATTGTTTGTGGTTGTGAAGTCAGACAACTTAGTATTTTCAGGAGTGGCCATTTTAGCAGTAGTAAATAAAGCAAACTAGATAAAGTAAATGCAAGTAACTAATTTTTTGTGTGTTTTTGATATAGAGTGCAAGACAGTAAATAAAGTAAAACTAGCAACTAATTTTTTTGTGTTTTGATATAATGCAGCAAACAAAGTAGTAAATAAAATAAAGCAAGACAAAAACAAAGTAAAGAGATTGGATTGTGGAGAATCCCCTTGCAGCGTGTCTTGATCTCCCCGGCAACGGCGCCAGAAAAAGAGCTGCTGGCGTGCAGTTGACGTGGGATTTAGAAATCTCTGTGGTGTAACTTTTCTTCAGGTCCCCGGCAACGGCGCCAGAAAAAGAGCTTGATGGCGTGTAACTCACACGTTCGTTGGGAACCCCAAGAGGAAGGTATGATGCGCACAGCAGCAAGTTTTCCCTCGGAAAGAAACCAAGGTTTATCAAACCGAGGAGGAGCCAAGAAGCACGTTGAAGGTTGATGGCGGCGGGATGTAGTGCGGCGCAACACCGAGGATTCCGGCGCCAACGTGGAACCTGCACAACACAACCAAAGTACTTTGCCCCAACGAAACGAGTGAGGTTGTCAATCTCACGGGCTTGCTGTAACAAAGGATTAGATGTATAGTGTGGATGATGATTGTTTGCAAGAAAACAGTAGAACAAGTATTGCAGTAGATTGTATTCGATGTAAAAGAATGGACCGGGGTCCACGAGTTCACTAGAGGTGTCTCACCCATAAGATAAATAGCATGTTGGGTGAACAAATTACGATCGAGGCAATTGACAAATAGAGAGGGCATGACCATGCACATACATGATATGATGAGTATTGTGAGATTTAATTGGGCATTACGACAAAGTACATAGACCGCTATCCGAGCATGCATCTATGCCTAAAAAGTCCACCTTCGAGGTTATCATCCGAACCCCTTCCAATATTAAGTTGTAAAACAACGGACAATTGCATTAAGTATGGTGCGTAATGTAATCAATAACTACATCCTTAGACATAGCATCAATGTTTTATCCCTAGTGGCAACAGACACATCCACAACCTTAGAACTTTCATCATCATCGTCCCAGATTTAATGGAGGCATGAACCCACTATCGAGCATAAATACTCCCTCTTGGAGTTAAAAGCAAAAACTTGGCCGAGCCTCTACTAATAACGGAGAGCATGCAAGATCATAAACAACACATAGGTAATAGATTGATAATCAACATAACATAGTATTCTCTATCCATCGGATCCCGACAAACACAACATATAGAATTACGAGATAGATGATCTTGATCATGTTAGGCAGCTCACAAGATCCGACAATTAAGCACATGAGGAGAAGACAACCATCTAGCTACTGCTATGGACCCATAGTCCGGGGGTGAACTACTCACTCATCACTCCGGAGGCGACCATGGCGGTGAAGAGTCCTCCGGGAGATGAATCCCCTCTCCGGCGGGGTGCCGGAGGTGATCTCCAGAATCCCCCGAGATGGGATTGGCGGCGGCGGCGTCTCAGTAAGGTTTTCCGTATCGTGGCTCTCGGTACTGGGGGTTTCGTCATGGAGGCTTTAAGTAGGCGGAAGGGCAGCCTCGGAGGGGTCACGGGGGCCCCACAGGCTAGGGCCGCGCGGGCCCCCCCTGGGCCGCGCCGCCCTAGTGTGGCGGCGCCCCGTGGCCCCACTCCGTCTTCTCTTCGGTCTTCTGGAAGCTTCGTGGCAAAATAGGCCCCTGGGCGTTGATTTCGTCCAATTCCGAGAATATTTCTTTACTAGGATTTCTGAAACCAAAAACAGCAGAAAACAACAGAATCGGCTCTTCGGCATCTCGTTAATAGGTTAGTGCCGGAAAATGCATAAATACGACATATAATGTGTATAAAACATGTAGATATCATCAATAATGTGGCATGGAACATAAGAAATTATCGATACGTCGGAGACGTATCACCGACCTCCCCAAGCTTAGCATTTTCCATAGCATTAGCAACAATGGTGTTCAAAGCATTCATATTAATAACATTCCCATTAGTATGCATATAAAGTTCCATGGGTTTTTTAATTCTCTCTTCAAACACATCATGTCCTAATTCAAGATAAAGTTCATAAAGATCTCTCATATTTTTGTTGTTTTCCATTATGCCTTACTAGTGTAAACAAGAAACAAAAAGATGCAATTGCAGGATTTAAAGGAAATAGCTTCGAGCACACACACAACGGCGCCAGAAAAGTACTTTACCTGGGACCAGAGTATGAGTGCCTTTTACCTTTCCTCCCCGGCAACGGCGCCAGAAAAGTGCTTGATGTCTACGTGTGCTTCTATTGTTGTAGACAGTGTTGGGCCTCCAAGAGTAGAGGTTTGTAGAACAGCAGCAAGTTTCTCTTAAGTGGATCATCCAAGGTTTATCGAACTCAGGGAGGAAGAGGACAAAGATATCCCTCTCTCAAGCAACCCTGCAATCACGATACAAGAAGTCTCTTGTGTCCCCAACACACCTAATACACTTGTCAGATGTATAGGTGCACTAGTTAGGCGAAGAGATAGTGAAATACAAGTGGTATGAATGAATATGAGCAGTAGTAACGGCGCCAGAAAAGTGCTTGCTGGCGTGCAATTGATGGTAGTAATATTGCAGGAAGTAAAGATGCAGTAAAACAGTAAACAAGCGATGATTGCAGTATTTGGAAACAAGGCCTAGGGATCATACTTTCACTAGTGGACACTCTCAACATTGATCACATAAATAAATAAGTGCTCTTCCTTTGTGCTACATATACTCTTGTTTGATAATGAACACCATTCGTTGTGTAGGGCTACGAGAGCACCTCAATGCCGGAGTTAACAAGCTCCACAACATTCGACATTCATATTTAAGTAACCTTTAGAGTATAATAGATCTTTGCAATTTAAACCGAGTACTAACATAGCATGCACACTCTGTCACCATCACACTACGAAGGGGGAATAAATCACATCAATACTATCATAGTAATAATTAACTCCATAACCTACAAGAGATTATGATCATAGCCTACGCCAAGTACTACACGATGCACACACTATCACCATTACACCGTGAAGGAGGAATAGACTACTTTAATAACATCACAAGAGTAGCACATAGATGAATAGTGATACAAAACTCATATGAATCTCAATCATGTAAGGCAGCTCATGAGATCATTGTATTGAAGTACATAGGAGAGAGATTAACCACATAGCTACCGGTACAACCCTTAGCCTCGATGGAGAACTACTCCCTCCTCATGGGAGATAGCAGCGTTGATGAAGATGGCGGTGGTGTTGATGGAGATGCCTTCCGGGGCACTTCCCCGTCCCGGCGGCGTGCCGGAACGAGAGACTCATGTCCCCCAAATCTTGGCTTCGCGATGGCGGCGGCTCTGGAAGGTTTCTCGTACCGTGGCTTTTTCGTATCGAGGTTTTAGGTCAGGGACCTTTAAATAGGCGAAGAGGCGGAGTCGGAGGGCTGACGAGGCGATGACACAATAGGGGGGCGCGGCCCAGGCCCTGGCCGCACCGTCCTATCATATGGGCCCACCAGGGCTCCCCTCTGGTGGCTCTCGGGTGTTCTGGAAGCTTCGTGGAAAAATAGGATGTTGGGCATTGATTTCGTCCGATTCCGAGAATATTTCCTTACTAGGATTTCCGAAACCAAAAACAGCAGAAAACAACAACTGGCCCTTCGGCATCTTGTCAATAGGTTAGTTCCGAAAAACGCATAATAATGACATATAATGTGTATAAAACATGTAAGTATCATCAATAAAGTAGCATGGAACATAAGAAATTATAGATACGTTTGAGACGTATCAAGATGTCGTTGGTGCACACGCCCTACGGCATCTTCGGAAGCTGCTCCTCGGAAAAATTTCCCTGCAAGCCCGTGAAAGACTCCGTCTCCTCTAACAGTGTTGGGGAAAGGGTTCTTATTATTACATAAATGTAGAGATTGTCTTGGGAATACATTCTTATATCACCATCTACTGTTGTGATCTTCTACGCCGTAGCCATGGAGAATCTTCAGCATTTAGCAAGATGCTTGGGTCAATTTTCACCGTGAAGGGCGGAATTTCTTTAAACTTATTATAATATTCTGACATGTCTGTCTTGTCATCCACTCCCACTATGTTTCTTTTCCCAGAAAGAACTATGTGGCGCTTTGGCTCCTCCGTTGATGTATTCTTTTGTTGATTTCTTTTTCTCGATTTGCTAGACATGTCCTTCACGTAGAAAACTTGAGCCACCTCGTTGGGTAGGACAAATGGCTCGTCCGAGTACGCAAGATTGTTGGGATCCACTGTTGTCATACCGTACTTATCGTCTATATGTACACCGCTGAGCTTCACCCATTTGCACCGAAACAAAGGGACCTTAAAAGTGGGTCCATAGTCAAGTTCCCATATCTCCTCTATGTATCCATAATATGTGGTGCTTTGCCCATTCTCGTCTTTTGCATCGAAGCGGACACCACTGTTTTGGTTGGTGCTCTTTTTATCTTGGTCGATCGTGTAAAATGTATTCCCATTTATCTCGTACCCTTGGAATGTACATATGTTTGAAGATGGTAACCTTGGCCAACAAGTACAAGCTGCTCTACAACAATGGTGTCCGCTTCCATGGAAAAGATGAGATGTCTTTGCAACCAACTGCCGAAGGTATTCATGTGTTCACGTGTAATCCATGAATGGGGCTTGCCCGGGTTTATTTCTCGTAAAACATTCTTATGTTTCTCGATGTACGGAGCCACCAAGTTGGAATTGTATAGAGCGTGTAGTGTGCTTGATTGAAAGAAATCTTGTCCCCGCACACCGTTGCTTTCCTTCCTAGTGTGCCTTGTCCAGTCAGCCTCCCCTCATACCGAGATTCGGGAACACCAATCGGCTTAAGGTCAGGAATAAAGTCAACACAAAACTCAATGACCTCCTCGGTTCCGTAGCCCTTTGAGATACTTCCTTCCGGCCTAGCTCGGTTATGAACATATTTCTTTAAAACTCCCATGAACCTCTCGAAGGGGAACATATTGTGTAGAAATACAGGACCGAGAATTCTAATCTCTTCAACTAGGTGAATGAGGAGGTGTGTCATAATATTGAAGAAAGATGGTGGGAACAACAACTCGAAGCTGACAAGACATTCGACCACATCTTCCTGTAATCCTGACAAAGTTTCTGGATCCATTACCTTCTGAGAAATTGCGTTGAGGAATTGTGGTGACCTAGCGTACCACTGCATGGTGTAGTACACAAGTCGTTGACATAACACAAGTGAAACACCGTTCCACTCATATTACATCTCTCAGAGTGGTACAACAGAAACATATGCGAGTCCAAGGTATGTCTATAGAAGTACACACGAACTCGTTTACATAAGATCAACACAACCTCCTACTTTACGGTGAGGTAAAACTTCAAATAAAGCTCCGGAAAGAACGACTCGTAGTCTATCTTATTGCTAACTCAAGTTCAAGAGCTACTTGGCTTGCTATATAAATCTAGCTACTTAGGTGCTAGGATTAGGGAAAGGTTCCCTTCTATTACTAGTCTAGGTTTCCATAATAGCTGATGCAAAAGTTGACTCCATGGACTTCTTTGATTGGATTCTTCATCTTGTTGCAGTTGACTCCTTTGTCTTCGAGTTCCACGGTAGTTTTTCCTTCGGTGCCTTGATCTAAGAAAGGGGTTCAAATGGGAGGGAATGAGTACGAGCGTACTCAGCAAGTTCATATTAGGAAATAGGTGTATCATGCACTAGCTACAGCCAAAGACCAGAAAGTCATAGGCCAATGCAAGTTTTCATAAACATTTCTACAAAAGGTTTATTTTATTCTGAAAACTATGCCCGTCGGTCTTCACGGAGTTGACTAGAACTTCGTGGAGTTCCTTTCTGCCGCGTTCGCAGTTCCTTCCCGGAACAGGGAGTGACGAGTCACAATTCTTGATACCCTCTGCGAGAGGTGCGTTACTTTAGCCCACAAGAGATCTTAACCATGTTGCCGGCCGAGAGTATGTCCCCGTCCACACTTCCTTTGGTGTGAGGCCCAGTATAAGATCCAAGCCAATCACCGCCTTCTCCGCGACCACCGCAAACCCACCCTTTTGTCCAACCGTACACCTCCGGTAGACTTCTCCCGATAATACGGCTTTACTCATGGTGTACTCCGGACAATCCATCATAGATCGTAGAGCCATCATCACTAATGGATGGGGATTTAAAAGGCTATCCCAACCTACGGCAGTGCCTCCAACACCCCGCCAGCTCTACCAATCCGTTGGCGTGCAGAAGGGAAAAGATACAGCTGACTTCCCCAGAGCCATTATAGATCTTATGGATAACGTGATATGTACGGCGCTAGAATCACTGGACGGCATTGGTACTTAGTCCTAGATGAGTAGTACCCATGCAATGGAACCTCCACCATATCAACACATACCATGGTTCCATTGCCCACCACATAGTCATATTCATAATTGTAAAATAATACTTTGCTTTTCAATGCATGAGTGATAAGTATAGTACTTTGCATATAGTTTGATACAAATAATCAAATGACATGAGCAAGCGATGAACTTGCCTTTCTTGACTGCAAGATTATGCAGGCAAAAGCTTCGATACGTGATAACTCCCAATGCTGAAATACCATCATCGTCCGGTAAGGACAATGTTTTAAAGAACTGGCAAAGATGCTATAATGCATAATATGAGATGCAATCGTCCCGAGCGTAACCTAACCTCGATGATTTAGGATGGATGGGTTGTAAAGATTTCTTTAGGGTTGGTTGCACTTTTAGAATGGTTCTCAAACAAAGTTCTTATTAGGGTTTGGTTATATTAGCATCATAACCAAGTGATATAAGGCATCATAACAATCATACACATGAGAATAGTGGTGGGATAGTATGTAAAGAACAGTTGTCAATTTTAAGTTCTACAGAACATGGTTGATGATTACTTATACTATACTTCAAAAGAATAACTTTTGAAGAACATGTTGTTTAAGAAATAATGAGTATTTCAAAGAAGGATAGGGCTTCTAAGGTTTGATTGACATTTGTACTTCAAAAGAATAACTTTTGAAGAACAGGTTAAAATAAGAATATGAACTACTTTTTAAATAGGAGCTAAGTGCTATTAGGGTTTACTAATAGGACTGGTTGGTGCTTAAGTAGAAGTGATCTACATGTAGCAAGTATTAGTAGGTTTATTACTATGGTTTCTCCTAAGCATCATATCAAAGGATGGTTATCAAGGTGTTGCTATGAGTTAGGGTTTACTATGACTTCATATTTTCTTTACCAAATAATTCCTAATGGTTCCTAAACTAAGTGATTTATCATTTCCTAAGTAGGTTTAGTGGAATAGGAGCATGTGTTGTGAATTGCTACACAAGGTTGGTACTAGGGTTCATTATTATAGTTCTACTAGGGTTGGATGATTGAGGTTGATCTTAATGGTATGGTATATAGGAGTGATGATCAATGGTACTAATTCAATTAACAAGTTAGGGTTTATACCTAGGTGACATTAGTGGATCATATAGGTTTTAATTAAGAATAGGAACATGAAATGATAATCTCATGTGACTTGGTTTTATGCTAGTGGATCCTAAGCATGTATTCAATTGTTGCTAATTAGGGTTCTATATGTCAAGTAAATCTCCCATGATCATATGTGACACATATCTAGGGTTTTAGAGTTGGTTCTAAGGTGGAATGATCACATGAAATAATGGGATCCAGATTCTAACTTATAGTAAAACTAGGGTTTCTAAATTATGATCCAATTATTAAAGTAATACTTGGTACTAGAATTAATGTGATTAAGTACTTGGAATAAAGTTATTAATAATTTTAACATGCTATTAATTTTTAGAGGGTTTAAGAATTAAAATAATTACTAGTTAGGGTTTATGAATTACCACTAATATTTAAGTAAATGTAAATATGATAAATAAAATTGATCTTAACATTTTACTTAGTTACTGAATAGTTAAAATTTAATTTTTATAACTTCACTAATTATTGAATTCAAATTGTATTTTAAATAATTGAATGGCATAATTAATAAGGTTAAAAATAAGTAAATTTTTATTTTGACACACATTTTTGTTTTATATTTTATTTGAATAGAGTTTATTTATGTGAGCATTTTGATATATTATTCATATTTTTCTGAGTTGAAATGAAATTTATATGATTTTGCAAAGTTTCAGCAATTTACTAGTTTTTTAAATTAAACAGAAAATGCTAAACATACCGATTCGTAACCTAGCTACGGTCACTGACCAGTGGGACCTATGGCCACGTCGACTGCCACGCAAGCAAAGACCGGTCAAAGTGGACCGTGGCGTTTGACCTCACCGACGTTTAAACGCCGGCGGCCAGAGCACGGTGGCGCCGCTGATTTAGGGCTCCCCTGGATGCGCTACTAGGTGCATCTGAACAAGCACAACAAGGCGAAGCGAATGGTGGTGGTGGTTTCCGCGGGGACTCATCGGAGCGTCGCCGGCAAAGGGGTGCTGCGGCGGTTTACTCCGGCGAGAATCGAATCGGAGGCTACGGGATGCAAAACTAGGAACTAATAGGTGCAGGAGATGCGCAAGCTCACCCTGAAGCTCAAGGTGTGGTCAGCTCCGACGATTGTTGACGGAGACGATGGCGATTGGCGATTTCCCGGCGAACCCGAGTGAAAGGGAACGCCGAAATTTCTTCTCCTCCTGGCTCCCCTTGATGATCTGCTCCTCCAGAATGAACTATGAGGTCAGGCGCGTCGAATGAGTTGCGCCATGGCCTTCAAGATGACCTCCGTCGACGGCGTCGTGCTTGACACCGGCGACCAGTCGAGGAAGAATGTGGAAGCTAGAGAGGTTCTGGGAAGAAATGGATGGGCGGCAAGGTGCTAGGGTTTCCTGGCGGTGCTGTAGGCATATTTATAGGGCAAGAGAGGGTCTGGTTCGTCGGCTCGCCGGCGGTACTGGCCGAGATGCGATGGTGACGGTGAGCTGCATTCGGGCGTGAATCTTGATGTCTTTGGATAGACTAGGACGCGAGAGAGATAGTGGAGGGTTCTGGAAGCTTCGGTGGCGTCCGGGGCATCCTTATCGGCTTCGAGGACGTGGCCGCCGTTCCTCGCTGCGCTGTCGACGCCGTGGAGGAAGACGACGCCCTCGTCTTGTTTTGTGCCAGCGACGAAACGGTAAGTGGCCATGGGCTGGACTGGGCCGTGGAATTGGGCTGCTGATGGGTTGGCTTTGGGCTGCTGCGGTGCTGGGCTGCCACTGCCCAATAGGTAAGTCTTTCTCTCTTCTATTTTCCTTTTCATTTTCTGTTTTTATTTTCTGTTTTTGAATTTTGTTATTTGAATTCAAATCTGACTTCTATTTTGTTTTGCAGGTTCTAAAATATTTGAATATCAAAACAACTTGATAATGCTACCTACTGTATTGTTTTGTTTATAAACAATCACTTTAGAATTGATTAATTTGGGGTTCTTATGAGACACAATTCAAATTTTCAAATAGATATGATTTTAGGGTTTATCTCAATTGCTTTGCTAATCTAAGGAATTAAACATGTTTTAATTGATTTGAAATTTAGAACATGTGCATGGTGAACACATTCTATTTTTCTAGTGCTTAACCATAGTGATCATTCACATATAATTTAATTATGGCTAGGGTTTAACAAATGGAATAGGGTATGGAATTGGTTCATGATTTTATGTGGAGAATTATTCCTAAGGTTTTAAGAAGATGGTTAAGAAAGTTCTATAATCACTAATCTGGTTGTAGTAAACTTTAGCTTGAACTAATTAAGATGGATCCTATGTTTATAATTAGCAATGCATTTGCTAATGATGGTTTAATTTATAGAACACTACTTAATTTGGTCTACTAGGATGGAAAGGTAGAGTTCAATATTTTATGTGAAGTAATTCCTAGGTGAAAGGTTTAGGGTTTTGGTGATGCTTCATTATTTGAAGTAACCATAGTCATGAGGCATGGCAGGGTTCTTTTCATGATCCCATTTGATACTTGGATTCAAATGTGGTCTAGGGTTTTATTTGGGATTACCCATGTAATACACAAGCTAGAATTGGTATAAGCATAAGCTTTGATTATGTTTTATTGGCTAGCTAGGGTTACTCCTCCACACAAGGCATGAGGATTTGTTTGGGGTTAACTACTAGTGATATACTTATTATTTTATGTGATAGATGAGATCTATTAATCATATGTGTTTAACTTATCATCTATATCTACAAGGTATAATCATGCATTAGACAAGATCCACTTATTCCTCACTAATCCCTCTTTAATATTCCTCTCATCACACTCATCCTAGATTCTTAGGGATTTATAATTAATACTAAGTTGTGATGATTATGGAATTGGTTTTCTAAGGTATTGTTATTGGAATAGGGTTCTCACCTCCAAGATTAAATATTGACTTGAACAACTAGGATTAGTACTACTCTAGTATTCTTTTATGGGCATGGCTATGATTAGTATTATAACTTCTCTCACTTCTCAATGTCTTGGAATATCCTAAGGTCCTACTCAAGAGATGATGATATGATCCTCTACATATATGATTTGCCTAGGAATTCTACCTTGGTATCTTCCGTAGCTTGTTCTTCGAGAAATCTGATAAACTCCGCATCTTGTGGTATGCCTCCACCTCCTAGATTCTTCATCTTGATCCTAGCTAATTTACATGAAGTGGCTCTATGTGTTTTCTTCCTTGTATCATGCTACAAGGTGATGAAATGGATGAAGGGTGTGGCTCTATTTATAGGCTTGGGCAAGCTCTAGTATCATGACACATAGGTGGTGACTCTTGTGTTGGATAGATGAGTAAGGTGCTTGGTTGTCATGCCCTCATCCATAGCAATCCTTGGAGCATGAGGTGGCAAGGCTTGGGATGCAAGTCATGTAGATATTTTCATCACATGTGGCAAGATCATTATCCTCTCATATGATTTATTTTTGGATAGCCAAGTGGCATTTGCTACTAAATATCTTGTGGATGGTTTTATTATTGTTGATGAGTCACTATATTATATTTGATTGGATTTATATTATAATATTGGTCAAAAGGTTAAGGTTGAGGGTTATTTCTCAAGTTTGGATAGTTGGTGTTTGAATTCACCAAGGCATGATCATATGAGTTTCAAAATACTCATAGTTAGTTTTATTCAAATAGTTTGAACTATAATTCATAATGTAAATGGATTTAGTTTTATGATATTCCATATACTTAATAAGTTATGATTTAAATAAGAATGTGTGGCTTTTATGCACTTTAGACCCTGTGGTTTACCTTATTTATAAGTGAATTAAATTACACACATAGGTAGTTGCTAACTTTTAAGTGTTATTAAGTTGGGGTTTGATTCTTAAAGAATGTGTTGTTGTAAATATAATTCCATTTGATCTAATCCATAGATCAATTCATCTCTACCCAAAATAAGGTTTTAGCAAAGATCACAGTGAAGTTTATAGCGCTTGACTTGATGATCTACTTCAATTCCAGCAAGTCAAGTGAAACTTCAGTGACTGTGGTAAGTTTTATTTGAAAGCGCGAAAATTCCCCGGATTTTCTATGCATGAATGCAATGCACACTTTGGTGTTCTCTCATTTTATAGCCTCTAAACCTGGGATATTACAGGAATGCACATATCTTCACAATGGCTAGTCGAACATTTTCTGGTAGAAGTCCCCTCAATGCAACCGGAAGCAATTGTGTCATAAGCACGTGGCAGTCATGGGACTTTAGGTTCTGGATTTTTTCTCCTTCATATTTACTATTCCCTTTATATTCGACGAGAAACCAGACGGAACCTTGATACTGAATAGGGCTTCAAAAAAGATCTCCTTCTCTTGTTTGGTAAGAGCGTAGCTGGCAGGCCCTTCAAACTTCCCTGGATGATTGCCGTTTCGTCCTTTATGTTGTTTCTGGTCCTCACGTGCTTCTGATGTATCTTTTGTCTTCCCATACACGCCCAGGAAACCTAGAATATTCACACAAAGATTCTTGGTCAGGTGCATCACGTCGATTGCAGAGCGGACTTCCAGGACTTTCCAATATTCTAGCTCCCAAAAAATAGATTTCTTCTTCCACATGGGCGCGTGTCCGTCATCGTCTTTCGGAACAGGTCGACTACCTGGAACCTTTCCAAAGATAACATTTAAATCCTTGACCATGTCAAATATATCAGCACCACTACGGGGAACAGGCTTCGGACGGTTGTCTGACTCGCCATCGAAATGCTTGCCTTTTTTCCTTAAGGGATGCTTGCGCGGAAGGAAACGGCGATTGTACGGGTACACAACTTTTTTGCTTTTTCCCAAATATTTACCTCCAGTCTCATCTAAACAGTGTGTGCATGCGTTGTATCCTTTGTTCGTCTGTCCTGAAATGTTACTAAGAGCAGGCCAATCATTGATGGTTACGAATAGCAACGCTCGTAGGTCAAATTTTTGCTCGGTGTGCTCATCCCACACACGTACACCTGGTTTGGTCCACAACTCCAAAAGTTCATCAACTAATGGTCTTAGGTACACATCAATGTTGTTGCCGGGTTGCTTTGGGCCTTGGATAAGCACTGGCATCATAATGAACTTCCGCTTCATGCACAACCAAGGAGGAAGGTTGTAGATACATAAAGTCACGGGCCGAGTGCTCGTGACTGCAGCTCTGCTCCCCAAAAGGATTCATGCCATCCGTACTTAGACCAAAGTATAAGTTCCTTGCCTCACCCGCAAAATCCGGGAACTCTCTCCCGATGTTCCTCCACCGCCGACCATCAGCGGGGTGCCTCAACATCGCGTCTTTCTTACGTTCTTCCATGTGCCATCGCAACAACTTGGCATGCTCTTTGTTTCTGAACAAACGTTTCAACCGTGGTATTATTGGAGCATACCACATCACCTTCGCAGGAACCCTCTTCCTGGGTGGCTCGCCCTCAACATCACCAGGGTCATCTTTTCTGATCTTATACCGCAATGCACCACATATCGGACATTTATTCAAATTCTCGTACTTCTCACCGCGGTAGAGGATACAGTCATTAATGCATGCATGTATCTTCTGCACATCTAATTCTAAAGGGCAGACAAGCTTCTTTGCTTCATATGTACTGACGGGCAATTCATTATTTCTTGGAAACAGCTTCTTTAATATCATCAATTTTTCAAATCCCGATTCAGTCACACCGACCTCTGCCTTCCATTTCAGCAATTCCAATATGCTACCCAGCTTTCTCTGCCCATCTTCACAACCTGGGTACAACAATTTGTGGTGGTCCTCTAACATCTTGTCGAACTGCAACCTCTCCTTATCCGTGCCACAGTCTCTTCTTGCATCAGAAATGGCCCGACGAAGATCATCATCAACGGGATCATCCGATGCCCGTTCTTCACCTCCTTCTTCTTCATTGTCGTCCATTGCGGTATCATCGCATTCATAGAACATAGATCGGTACTGGTCATCATTATCTTCTTCTTCATCGCCGTCTTCCATCATAACCCCTTCTTCTCCGTGCTTGGTCCAAACATTATAGCTGGACATGAATCCAAACCGAAGCGAGGTGGCTCTTAATGTCTCTTGAGCAAGAGTAATCCTTCTCGTTCTTACATTTTAGACATGGACAACACATAAAACCTTGCTTCGACTTGTTGGCCTCGACCACAAGCAGGAAAGAATTCACGCCCTCTCTGAAAGCGGGAGCACATCGGTTACTGTACATCCATGGATGACTCATCTGCATCATAAGTATAATTATATATGTATCAGATGCAATCACCTTGCTAAAATTAGTATTGTACGGACTATGTATATATATACGAGAAAATATTTGCTAACCTTTTAGGATCAAAAAGAGGAGAAATCTTATCAAATAAAATCAAGTGGCATCCCTCTCACAAGCATTCCATCAAACACCTCTTGTGCACATGTAGAAAAAATAAGCTAGCATACACCTCCACCTTCACCACCAAGGAAAAAATGAGGTTGGGGGGGGGGGGGGCTGGCTGCGTGTCTATATATGGGCATGGCCTTCTGTCGCGGGCCGTATTACGACCCGCGACAAAAAGGGTGCCGATAGGAGGCGCCAGCCCTCAGACCCCTTTTGTCGCGGGTTGTAATACGGCCCGCGACAAAAGGGCGCGACAAAAGGCCCTGCCCGCTCCAAACCGCTTCGGAGCGACGTGGCCACCCCATTTGTCGTGGGTGTAGGCGCGCTCGAGACAAAAAAATCCCACGAAAGCCCTATTTTCTACTAGTGCACCTCCAGCTATGGCGGAACAGTAGGAGAACTCCGGCGGGGAAGAGGAAGAGTTCAATCTCGATCTCTGCTAGGCTCCACGCCAAGATCTGACTTCCCGCCACCATCCTACTCTTCCACAACGGCGGCGAGCTGGAGTAGCTTGATCCGGGGAAAGATGCGGCGCTGGTTCGAGAATCCGTCTTGGCTGTTCGCGCACGCAAGAGCTACCACGCCGTGCCGCTCCGTTGCACAGCCGCAGCAGCGCCCATCGCCCGGCCTTGCACGCAACAAGCAGGCCACTTTTTCCCCGTGTTTGTATTGGGGCGTCCACTCCCTCTCTTGTCTTTTCTTTCTGGCTGCGTGTTAATGTTTCATGCTCCTGCTACTTATTACTGTACTGCTTAATCTACTCTATTGCATATTGATGGTGTAGGTTTTCACTTCCAGATCAACGGAAGGATCTAAATTTTGTTCCCTAGATGTAATTTTTGCAGTTTATTTTTTGCCTCTTTTTTTTTTTACTTCTAGAACGGTGGAATGATGTAGTATATTATGTCCCTGGATGTAATTTTTGCAGACTAATTTCTGCCACTTACATTTTTCACTTTGAGAATCAGTCGAAGGATGTGAATATATTAGTTTCTTTCTCTACTTGGCATGTAATTTTTATTGGTTTTCTACATCCAGAACGTTTAATGGATCAATGTGTAAACAATATTATATTTTTGATTCTAGTTTTTGTGAGTTTGGATGTAATTTTTACATTCTTTTTACATCTATCGGTGCATTTTTTACAGCCTCAATTAGGCCACAAAATAAGTGGTAGCAGTTGTTATTTACGAGGGATGTAGCTTTTTTTCGTAAAACTTAGGTTAAGTTTTTGCATACAAATTACACTGATTGGAATACTACGTGCATGTGTGTAGCGTGATATTTTTCTTGTTCAATTACATGTTCGCTCGCGTGCATAACAAAGCGGAAAAGGGGTTCCGGGTCACAAAGCGAGGGGCGTGACCGCTTGGGGACTAGGACTTTCCTTTTTCAGAAGTAATGATGTAGGAACATAATTGTTTACTATTTACGGGTGGGGCACTGCGAAAGACAATCCGGTACCCGGGCACTCTGTAGCATAGTCCTTACAAAAGCCAGCAACCAAGTCTCTTACAAAGGATGGAAGCGGATCAAAAGTCAAAACACACATGATAGTTTCCCCCTCCTGACTGACACCAAACGCAGCAAGAAAATGTGCTGATATGTTATAGACTCTTGAACATACTTCTACCTTACAATGCTAAAACGAGCACGTAATAACAGATTTCATGTCCTTAAATAGCACACCTAAAACAGAGTTGCCATATGCCTCGCTGGTCACTGCTTGCTTCACGACGCTAGCGTCAATCTCTAATATGATCTTGTGACATCCATTCTTACTGCTTCCTGGATTGCATGAAACATCGCTGATGCTTCTGCATGTAAGGGATCAGAAGAGAACATCAGATTTTCAGCTCCTGCCACTAGAGTGTTCCCTCGTTCGTTTTTTTTTGGGTAAAACCCCATCCACCGGAATGAGTCGATTCTCTAAATGCGCCATCTGAATTTATTTTCAGATAATCCATGGGAGGAGGGGACCAAACATGCATCTTACTTTGCCTCACCTGTTTTGTTCTTTTGAGGTGCTCCCAGTACTCTGTAAAATGGAGTTGATGAGAGAATAATATTTCATTTAGGCTCCTAATCTTTTGTCCTTGGTTGGATTTCTTTCTTTCTATCCACCAAGTTCATAGTAATGTACATACCTTCATACATTTCTCTTCGTTCAGTTGGAGGATTTGTATCATTACCCATTTGCATTGGGAAAGTTCGCCAAAAGAAGTCGTGTATCTTCCAGTTCTGTTGCCCTCCAAAGCGCCTTCACTGATTTGCATTTCAAAAAACAATGCCCACCGTCTTCAGTGAAGGCGCTACCGGATGAAAAAAGACCTACCGGATGCCGATCCTTTTTCATCCAGCCGGAGTGTTGAGTTCCGGAAGGCTCCGCTGGCGAATGAAACAACGCATTTTTTGCCTAGAGTTTGCTGGATCGGGTGGTATTCGGTCGCGCGCACCCATGCTTCTATTCCGACCGTTTAGTTCTGGAGGAAGTGACATGAAGCTCTTTTCTGTGTTGACACCAAGTGACATGGGATCCATGGTGAAAGTCAGAAGAAGAGAATATCATGAAGGCTGGATGGGAGGACTAGCTAAGGGAGGTTCAGGTCTCCGCGTTGTTGAGGGACTTACTTGGTGTTCCGGGCTTCACATCAGTGGTATAAAAGTGGGGGCAATAGCACAGGTGAAGTTCAGAGTCCTACCTTTCAGGGTAAAAATCCAAGGTCTGGCCTTAACGGGTTGTACCTGGCAATGTCCTTGTCGGAGATATTGTTTTACTAGCGGGAACTATCTCCAGGGTCAAAACCTAAGATTTTTGGTCGGGCGACGAAGGTGTTAGAGCATTGTTTCCTTCTTGGAGGCGTCGCTTTTGGGGAGTCTGTATTTTAGGTGTTGTATTGGTGGTGGATGCATTGATGTTGTTAGGCTCGGGATACTGTAGCGGGACTTTTGTTTTTTAGTTTTCTTTTCTCTTTTTTAGTTGTGTGCATCCGTACTGCCATTAGGGTGTTGCGTTATTGCAGAGGCTAGGTGTAATTGATATCTTTTGATATTAACATATTTGCTTTATTGAAAAAATGAGTTTACCTGTTAATGGTAAATCCCATAATTTCTGCCATGGTAGCTTAACATTTCCTTCTAGATTGTGTTGTAGGTGTCGATTCAAGCTCTTCTTCCTTTGCCTGGCTGCCCAGAACCACTTGGAGTGCAGATTTTACAAATAAGTTCCTTTTTTATCAAAGTGCAAGGCTATGAGATCCTCTGCTCCTTCTTGTACTGAGATCGTGATTATGGTCTTTGAATATTATAAATTGAAGGTCTGTTGGATAAGTTGTAGATCCCATGAGTGAGAGACATGGTCAATCAGTTCGGCGACTTTTGTGAGTAATTGATTTCCCCTGTGGACTTGACCATTCTCGAACTATCTCTTGGGAGCCAAGGATCTGACCATATGTTTATGTTATGTCCATCCCCAACTCTCCAAATAATTCAATTTTTCAACGCTTGAATTCCCTTTAGAATGCTTCTCCAACAATAAGAGATTCCACTATTTGCTTCAGCATTTAGGAGATCTCGGTCTGGAAAATATTTGGCTGCCAGAACTTGGGCGCACAAATATGTAGGATTCTTCAAAATTATCTAGGTTTGCTTTGCTAGCATGGAGAGGTTGAAGTAATATAGGTCTCTAAAACCTAGGTGTCCATCTTTCTTTGGCTTTGTCATATTTTCCCTGGCTTGGATTTGATCGGACATGTCCAAGGCTGGTGGCCTAGTTCGTTTCGGGAGACAAGGGGGTCCAGGGGGAGGTGTTGAATGTGTTTAGGTCATGCTGGGAGGGTTGCACATGGCTGGTGCAAGTTTTCAAACAAGGCTCGGCCACCTCATGTTTTCGAGGAAGAAGCAATTCAACAGAAAATTTTGGAGAGAAATGTAAAAAGATGAGGGGGTGCTAGCTGGTGCATAATGATTGTATAGGTGTGGAGCAAGGTTTTCATGTGCCAATTTTTTTTTTGAAAAGGATTTAATTGAAGATGCAAATTTTGAATTCTTGAAACTATGTGAGTGGGCGTAGTGAAGTTATTTTGGAAGATTTTGAATTTAAAGAAAATATTTTGGCTAGCTATGATCTTTGCTCGCATATGAGCATCACATAGTTTCCCATTTTTTTTAAAAAATTATTTTATATGCATGAAATGATAGATTCACCATTTGAAACATTATAAGAGGGGACAATTTTCTAGGGATATATTTTGGTGAGAAAAGGGATGAGATAAAGACGCAATTGGAGATTGGTAATTTATTGGACAAATGATCATCTACCTAGATCATGTATAGATGGAGCAGTGAGGTTAAATGTGGGATCGTTGAGATACATAATGGTGAAGACAATGCCATAGATATTTGATCACATATCAAATAGTCTTAAAATTTAGTTTGGTGTCAATAGCCTTTATTCAATTTAAATTAAATAAGAAATCTCATTTGAAACAGTTCAAAAAGAGAGAGGTTTTTAGAAAGGATTGAATGATCCATGGTTGAATTAGAATACAATCTGGATCATTCCATTTTATGTTAGGAAACTAAAACTTCATATAATTTTTTTATAAAACATTAAAGTCACACAATTTAAGGGTAGGTCATTTGGCAAATACTCCCTCCATTCTGATTTAGTCTACATTCTAGAAGAAAATGAGACAAACTAGTATTGCATTTATTAGTACTACTTAGATATGTAAACAACCAATCAAAGCAACATTGGAAACAACAACACCCAATAAAGAGAGCAAAACCACTTCGTTTTCAGTGTTGTTGTTGACTAAAAGCTAGAATGTAGAGTATTTCAGAACAAATTTCGAGTCTAGAATGTAGACTATTTTAGAACGGAGGGAGTACTTTGTGTCAAAACTAACTTTAGATATCCATTTTGTGATATTATGATCTGACGTGACCATAGACAATTTAAAATCATTTTTTTGGCATGATCTTTTGAATTAAGAATTTGAGTCATAGGACAAAGAAAAACAGGGTTTTGTGGTTTGATAAGGAGTTCAATCATTTTGAAGAGAGGGGGTTGAGGTAATACAAGAATGGTCATAGCATAATTTTTCTTCTTGAGACTATAAGATGAGGGTTGAGGTCCTTCACTTAGCACTAGCAAACATCAGTCAATAAACAAAGTAAGATCAGATTTTCAATCAAAAACCTCTCAACACAGGAACATCAAAAAAGTTTTTATTCCTTCCAATTTTTGCAACCTTAACTATTGTTCACACAAGACTATAAAAAGTGGGGTGGTACACTTCTCTACCGTCTCCTCGATGGTGCCAACGAACTTGGGTGCTTCAACGTCCTCCATGACCGCACACTACAGAACGTCCTTGGTCGTCTCCCCTCCCTCGTCTACAGTGGAGAGGGCGTTTCTTTGAAACCACCTCATCAAGCCACCTCTCTGGCCCGTGAATCCGGATTTCCTCGCCCTCCAGTGGTGGGAGGATGGGGGAATCCTGATTCCCAGCATGTACTTAGCGTAGGTGCTGGCAGGGTCCCAGCTGGTTGCATCGTGGGGGCGGAGGCGCTGCTGTTTTGGGTTTTGCCATCGACGAGCGTCCCCTTCGGCTCGGGGATCTACGGATCTTGCGAGTTCTTTGTGCCTCGCCCTATATCTGTGTAGGCGTAGGATCTGGAGCTCGAAGTTGAAGTGGAAGATGGTGTTGCCGAACTTCGCAATGGATCTGGAGGCTCAGGGTGTAGGCTCCTCGGAGCCGTTGTCCAGCGACTTCCCGCCTGCCATGTGGCTGGGTCTGGTTTACCAACGTCTGAGGAGCAGCGAAAGTGGCACGCCACCGGCTCGGTTTGTGCTCCGGCGAGGTCGGGATCAACTTGTTTATAATTTCTAGTTTTCTTCTGTATATTCGTGTATGGACGAAGTTTCATATACATGTCTTTTAATTAACAAGCATTAACATTCAGCCCCTTACTCTGATATCCCGAAACAGTTTCAGCGATTATCGAAACAATCCCATGTTTACTGGGGAAATCTTTCAACATTGCACTTTTGGGGTATTGCACCCTGCGTTGATCATCATTTTTTGTTGTTGATGGATATCTCTTGTGGAAAGAATGGAGGTTATTTGAGCAAGTAGGCATGCATTGTTAGAGAAGAGCAATGTGCCGCTAACCGAAGACATTCTTAATCATGGTGGAAGTTTCAACAACGAGGATCCTCAATAGGAAGAGTGAAAAAAATTATTAAGAGGAAAAGAGTTGTGAAAAAAAAGAGTATGAGAAAAAAGTGAGAGAGAGTTGGAGAGGATGCTCAATATCTGTTGTTTATGTTGTCCCGGTATGGATGGCCTATAGTTGAGGTACACATCTCCTTTCGTCCTTTGTATAGGCGGCATGAAGGTACCTCATTGCAATACTTCGTTAAAACAAGTATGTTGAAAGGTCTTGGTAACCCGAAGTTGAGTAACAAGAGGTGTAGTCCTTAGCATTCAAGAAAGTGCGGCAACACTTACTCATCCTCATAGATATCTTCATACATGAGATACTTGGTATCCCATCCTTATTATTATTGTTGACATTAATTTCATATCTCAAAACCGTGTTTTATGCTCTCTAATTTCTATTTTGTTGGAGGTTTAGCACATACATTCTCTGCTTACTTTCATGTGTTCAAGAGTCAAAAGAAATATTCTTGAAAATAGAGGACAAAGAGTCTTCCAACAATTCTATACGATTCTCGTAAGCATGCTTTATGATTCATAATACTTATCATTCATGTTTCTTACAATGCTATTTACTATGATGTATGTTTTGTAGAATGTAAGAGTTCACTTAGTGAGTTCATATTACTTATTGTCATTCTTTATTGACTGGACCTTGTGATACTTTGCATGATTATTTAGAAGATACATATTATAAACTACAAAGTTCATGTTAGTCTTATCACCTATGCTTGGGATGAGAATAGGTTAATCTTGGGTATGTTGATGCATGTAAAATGCATACATGAACTTTTTCCTTTAGAATATTGAATTCCCACATATTTTCAACATATATGATGATATTACCATGTTTTACATTGATTTATGGGGATTTAACAATGATCCCCTTTATTTGGCTTATAACCCTGCAGAACAGGAAAACCCTATTTTGTGTATTTTTCATTTTCACAGACCTATACGGAGTCAAATTGATCTGGGATTTTTGGAGCGTAATTTTTTGATTGGGAGAAGCACCCTGGGCCCTGGAACCACACCTGCGAGAGGCATGAGGCCCGAAAGGGCATAGATGGCGTGCCCAAACTGAAGGAGATATGCCCTAGAGGCAATAATAA
>NC_061511.1:149353351-149371290 GCF_022539505.1 Lolium rigidum | reverse complement strand
GGCGATTCGTGGTCGCCGCCGCCGTCGCCGAATGAATCCGGCCGTCTCCGGCCATCTCCGGCGGTGAGATTGGTCGCATCTGACTCGCCTTTCGATGGCGCATCAGATGGTCCGCGTCGATTTGCGATTGGAGGCCCTCCCTGTTCGCCCCCAACCCTACTGTGACTAGGGTTGCGCGGGTTTGCGGCGATTCGCCGCTCGCCGGCGTCCCTGGCATTGCGGTGCCCTCCGTGGTCCCGCCTCGGTGGTGCTGGGTGTTGCGGCGCTGGTCCGGGCTTGGCCTGGCGGTGTCGTGCGCCCGGCGTGTGCCGCCGTGGTCGCCATGGCCGTGTCCTTGGTCTGCTCACCTGTAAGTGCTCTTCTCTCTCTCTCTCTTTCTACTGTTCCTCCTCCTTCTTCTAGCTAGAAATGCGGCTGCGCCTTCCTATGGAGAGGCCATGCCTTGCTGCTACTACTGCGCTACTAGCTGTTGCTGCCTGTGTTCTGTCGTTGCTTCGTGCGTATGCTTGCTCGTGCCTGCTCGTCGCTGCCATGGATTGCTAGCTGCTACTGCTCTTCTAACTTTGCTCTATGCACTACTGTTATATGCTAGACTTCTACTGTGGCCCTCCTGTGATTGCTCATGAGCATCCAGTGATGCTCATGGCCTACTGGCTTGCTCCTGTGATAACTACTGCCACTAGGATATCCTGTGTGTGCATAATCTTGGCCCTGGCTTGTTCATTATGCATGATCCTTGTAGTATGCAAGTGCCAGTGTCTCTGTTCTTGATGCTATCTTCACCAATTACTCAAGTGTATTCATTTATGATGTTCTGGCTTGGTTGCAGTGTGCAATTCTTGTAATTTTACAAGAGCCAGTGCCCCAGGGTGCTCTTCTGTGTGCTATAATTTATAGACATGCTCCCTTGAGCATGCCTGTTACAAGAGATCACCATCCTTGGATGATTTGCTCCTGTATATGACTAATTTAATTATCTGTGATATATTTGTTCATGTCCGTGGCTGATCTTATTGTCCGGTTCATGTGTTGATGTTATGCTTGGTCATGGTGACTCGTAGCAAGAGCAAGTGATGCTCCGATGATCAATTGATCATTACTTGCTTGTGAGCAAGTGTGTGCTTCTCTCTCGTGATTCACTTGGTGCTCAACCGAGTCTTGTTTGTGCTTCATACAGAGCTGAGCCTGGTGTGTACTTGTTGTTGGCTTAAGCAAGCTGTCGTTGCTTGCGGTGATCTTCCGGATCATGTGCAAGGTTCCGGTGCATTGGTTACTTGTGTAATTCATTTATCTCTGTTACCTTGCTTAATTGAGTAGATAAATGATGTGAATCGCCTTGCGAGTGATGATCATATGAGTTGATTTAGTAGAGTTAGAGGGATGCCAACTTCTGTTGGGTACCCTAGCTCCCTTTTGAACCCATCTGGGTAATGATCGATGTGCTGAGCTTATCTGTGGGATTTTGTGGTGTGGTTGAGGTAGCCCTGACAGTAATTCATTGTTGTTAGGTTAGCTCCCACCTGTGTTGGCTTTCTTTGATGAATAGGTGCTCACTGGCTAATCACTTAGTGAATTACCAGTAGCTTTGATGTTGATAAACAAGATAGACACATGATAGTCTATCATGTCTGATGGCTTAGCTAGCTCGCGGTTGTCAAGTGAGCCTCGGTATCCGGCCGGGGTTTTGAATCCATGTTGGATTTCTCTCGGTTCTGTCCATGTGTAGACACAACCAATGTTCCCTGGATGATCTCTACTGGCTGTTCTCTATGTTTGCTTGAACCAAATGACTAGTTAGCCATAGGATGACACAAACATAGGGTATCTACCCTTTTGCTTATGTGTGATTGGTGCATATGCTTGTTTATGAACAAAACCATCCGGTTTGTTCATGATGATTGGTATACCTCACTCCAGCTCCTAGAAATATTGTTGGGGTAGAGGTTTTGCTTCCGGTGATTTGCTTGACTTGCCCCTGCTCCTCCTTGTGGCTTGTGATTCTTGGTTTGGTTCAGGTGGTGAGTTTGGACAGGTTGAACAAGACCGATTGTTCTTCTTGTTCTAGCTGTTCTTGGTGTTCTTGGTGACTTACCCCGTTGCTTGTCGATGGATGAAGCAAATAGCTAGGGTTTGGCTGTGAAAAGCTTATATATGGCCGGCCTTTGCTTCACCGCTCGACAGCCTTAGCCTCGGCAAGTGTTGGTGACTCCCCTGTGTGAGTGTGTCGGTGAGCATGCACACATGCGAGTGTGAGCTGCCTGTGTGTGTGTGTGTTCCTGATACTTTGCACTTGGCTTGGAGAGGATCAGCTCGGCAGAGCTGTGAGCATATCCTCTCTGTTGCCATTTTCTTTCTAACCTGCCAAGTGGCAATGCCACTTGGCATAATTGTTGCTTTGCTTTTTTTATGTGCAGGGAATCAAGATGATGATCAAAATGGATATGGAGATCATCAAATCCAAGATCAAGTGAAGATGATCTTGTAGTATTTAGGATAGGATCCATCCTTGTACTTTTCTTTTTATTTTCTTTTATTTTTCAATTTCTCCAATTCTTGTAATGTGTTGTAAAATTCATTTATTTCCATTATGAATAATGTAAAGACAATGTATCTTGTGTGTTAATCAATAAAGCTCAAGGTTTTCTCTAATGAGCTTGTCTTATTGTTTAAATTATTCATAATGTGTTTTATGTATTATTTACTTAATGAATTTCCTCACAATTCAACTATTTAGGGTAATTATTTAATATTTGAATTTGAAATTCAAATTCAACTTTGGTTTGAATTCAACCATGCTACTTAATTTAGAATTCAATCATGCAACTTAAGTTTGATGCAAACTCTCCCCTCTCTTCTCAAAACTCTAATTTAGTTAGATGGGAAACAAGTTTGTCGCACTCTCGAAACCCTAACCCTGTAAGGTGTCGAGAGAGAAACTTGTCCCCCTTCGATGCAATTTTTGTTTAAAAGCGCGAAATTTCCCCAGAATTTACAATGCCATGCACATCCCTTTCTAAAATCTTCCCCTCGATCGTCTCTAAACCTGGGACATTACAATATGCTTGGCCATGTCATTCTTCAGCTTCTCTATTTCGGAGCTATCAGCACCGGCTCCCCTCGGACCCGCTTCTTCTCGCCGAGCAACCCCTCCAACGATGTACGCTTGCCTATCAGCCGAACAGAGACCCAAGTCTCACCCGGAGATCCATACACAAGGACTGTATCGCCGAACCTCTCCCACTAAACAGGAACCGCTCCGATAATGGGCCGATCTCTGCCGGCAAACTACACCGTCCAGCCGCCGGTCCCTGCCTCTGTCGGCCGTTCCGGCGACGGGAGGGGGTGGGGACCCCGGAGTATCGGCTCCGGCCAGTAGTAATTGGCAAGTGTTTTCTTGGGGCGCCGTTCTATGGAGAAGATTGCATCGCGTCGGAATAATTTGCCTCTGCTCTTTCTCCATCTCGGTGTCGCTCTAACCGGTGACGTTGGAGGGCAGGTGGCCTGGTCTTCTTGCCGGTCTTCGGATCTGATAAGATTCGTGTCTGGCGGTTGGCGTTCGGCACTCTCGCGGGTGATGGTTGCGTTGGCTGCTGCAGTTATGTCTGGCGTCTTGCAGTTGGGTGTGAGGATGACGGCAGGCGGCAGCGTTTGTCTTCTTCGGCCGAGTCCGGAGATGATGACGGTGTTGGGATCTGGTGACCATGGGGAAGATCCCCGGCCGACGTGCCACAAAGTCTCGGGCTCGTCCTCTGCGACGACCCAGTTCATCGGCTCAAAAAGCATCATTGAATGCGATGGTGCTCTCCCAGATCTAGGTGTGGTGGTTGTTCGCCTCTTTTTCCAGCGCTACCATGGTGGCAGTGGAGGAAGATGGACGATGTTTCGGCGAGGCACAGGTTTCTCCAAGGGTGAACTTGTAGTTTTACTTCTTGTGAGTTTTCTTGTGCAAAGTTGCTTGACGCAAATGTTTGTCTTGTGTGGTGACCATATGTGTAATCTCTGTAAACAGATTGTCTAATGAAATATATGGTAACATCAAAAAAAAGTCTCACCCGGAGGTGGCAGACAAAAAGCGAACGAACCGGTACATGGCAATGCGCCGTATTATGTATTTCGGTGGGAGGGCAAAATCGTCCAAAAAAATGTTGGACGAAAATTTTGGCAGAAACCTTAGCTCCTTTATTATTAGGTATAGATATATGGAAGCCAACCATCTCCACTGCTAATATCTTACATACAATTACATGATTACACAAAAATAAATGGGAAATTGATTGCCATATTGAGATACTCATTTGTGTCATGAACCTTCTTCAATTAACTTGATCATGGAGCATCTTCATCACTGAACCTTCTTCGGCCGTAATCATGGAGCATCTTAATCATTTAACTTGATGCTTGGGTCAATATTCACTGTGAATGGTGAAATTTTATCAAACTTATTATAATCTTCTGACATGTCCTTCTTGTCATCCACTTTCACTATGTTTCTTTTTCCAGAAAGACCTATGTGGCGCTTTGGCTCATCGTATGATGTATCAATTTCCTTATTTTTCCTTTTTCTTGGTTTGATAGACATGTCCTTCACATAGAAAACTTGGGCCACGTCCTTGGCTTGGACGAATGGTTCGTCTCTATACCCAAGATTGTTGAGATCCATTATTGTCATTCCATACAACTTGTCTACCTGAACCCCGCCTCCTGTTATCTTGACCCATTTGCACCTAAACAAAGCGACCTTAAAAGAAGGTCCATAGTCAAGTTCCCATATCTCCTCTATGTAACCATAATATGTGTCCTTTTGGCCTTTGTTGTTTGTTGCATCAAAGCGGACACCGCTGTTTTGGTTGGTGCTCTTTTTATCTTTGGCGATCGTGTAAAATGTATTCTCATTTATCTCGTACCCTTGGAAAGTCAATACAGTCGAAGATGATGTCTGGGCCAACAAGTACAACTGATCTCCAACAAATGTTGTCATTCATGAGATGTTTTTGCAACCAACCGCCGAAAGGCGACATGTGTTCACGTATAATCCAATCGTCTGACGGCCCTGGGTTCTGCGAGCATACAAAATTCTTGTGTACATTGATATACGGAGTCACCAAGGCGGAACTTTGTAGAACTGTGTAGTGTGCTTGAGTGAAATAATGCCCGTCCCTACATATCATTGCTTTCTTTCCTACCGTGCCTTTTCCACTCAGTCTCCCCTCATGTCGCGATTCAGGAACACCAATCGATTTAAGGTCAGGAATAAAGTCAACACAGAACTCAATGACCTTCTATGTTCCATAACCCTTGGAGATGCTTCCTTCTTGCCTAGCACGGTTATGAACATATTTCTTTAAGACTCTCATGAACCTCTCAAAGGGAAACATATTGTGTAGAAACACAGGACCGAGAATGGAAACCTCATCGACCAGGTGAACGAGGAGATGCGTCATAATATTGAAGAATGATGGTGGGAAGACCAGCTCAAAACTAACAAGACATTGGACCACATCATTCCACAACCTCTTTAGACTTTCTGGACTGATTACCTTCTGAGAAATTTCATTGAGGAATGCACATAGCTTCACAATGGGCACTCGAATATTTTCCGGTAGAAGGCTCCTCAATGCAATCGGAAGCAACTGCGTCATTATCACGTGGCCGTCATAAGACTTCAGGTTCTTGAATTTTTTTCTCTGCCACATTTATTATTCCCTTTATGTTGGAGGAGAAGCCAGACGGGACCTTGATACTGTTTAGGCATTCAAAAAAGATTTCGTTCTCTGCTTTTGTAAGAGCGTAGCTAAAGTAATGGCGTCATTTATCTTTCTCATGCAGTTTTTTTGGGTCTTTCATACGAGTTGCTGGTCCTCCCGTGCTTATGGTGTATCTTTTGTCTTCCCGTACACGCCAAGGAAGCCTAGCAGGTTCACGCAAAGATTCTTCGTCACGTGCATCGCATCGATTGAAGAGCGGACCTTTAGGACTTTCCAATAGGGTAGCTCCCAAAATATAGATTTCTTCTTCTTCCACATGGCCGAGTTTCCGGCAGCGTCATTCAGAACAGACTGTCCGCCAGGACCCTTTCCAAATATTACTCCTAGATCCTTGACCATACCAAATATATCAGCACCCTTACGGTGGGCAGGCTTCTTCCGGTGATCTGCCTCACCGTTGTAATGATTGCCTTTCTTTCTTACGGGATGGGTACGCGTAAGAAATCGACGATGCCCCAGGTACACGAACTTCTTACATTTATCCAAATATTCACCTTCGATCTCATCTAAATAGTGTGTGCATGCATTGTATCCCTTTTTTGACTGTCCTAAAATGTTACCAAGAGCATGCCAATCAATGATGGTTACGATAAGCAGTGCTCGTAAGTCAAATTCCTCTTGCTTGTGCTCGTCTCACACAGGTACACCTGCTATGGACCACAGTTGTAGAAGTTCTTCAACTAATGGCTTCAGGTACACATCAATGTCATTGTCGGGTTGCTTCGGGCCTTGGATGAGCACTGGCATCATAATGAATTTCCGCTTCATGCACAACCAAGGAGGAAGGTTATAGATACAAAGAGTCACAAGCCAGGTGTTATGCCTGCAGCTCTTCTCTCCAAAAGGATTCATGCCATCTGTACTTAGACCAAATCTTAAGTTCCTTGCATCCTCTGCAAAGTACGGGAACTCTCTATCTATTTTTCTACACTGGGACCCATCAACAGGGTGCCTCAACATCTTGTCTTTCTTACGGTCTTCTTTGTGCCATCGCAACAACCTAGCGTGCTCTTTATTTCTGAATAAACGTTTCAGCTGTGGTATTATAGGAGCATACCACATAACCTTGGCAAGAATCCTCTTCCTGGGGCACTTGCCCTCAACATCACCCGGGTCATCTCGTCTGATCTTATACCGCAATGCAGTGCACACCGGGCACGCATCCAAATTCTCATACTCACCACGGTAGAGGATGTAGTCATTAATGCATGCATGTATCTTTTGCACGTCTAATCCTAGAGGGAAGACAACCTTCTTCGCTTCATACGTACTGGCAGAAAATTCGTTACCCCTTGGAAGTTGCTTCTTAATTATTTTCAGTAACTTGTCAGATCCTGAGTCAGTGATACCGTTCTCTGCCTTCCATTGCAATAATTTCAGCGTGCTACCTAGCTTTTTCTGGCCATCTTCGCAAGTTGGGTACAACAATTTGTTGTGATCCTCTAATATTTGGTCGAAGTTCAACCTTTCCTTTTCAGTTTCACATTCTCTCCTTGCATCAGCAATGGCCCGACCCTGCTTCATTGTCTTCATTGCCTTCTGATGGAAAACACCCCCCTCCTTTGCAGTATCACCGTATTCAACGAACATGGGATAGTCTTCATCATCCTATTCTTCTTCATTGTCTTCCATCATAACCCCTCTTTCTCCATGCTTGGTCCAACAATTGTAGTGGGGCATGAAACCGGACCACAGCATGTGGCTGTGAATGGTACTCGAGGAAGAGTAATTTATGACATTCTTACAATCAACACATGGACAATACATAAAACCACCATTTTTGTTTGCCCCAGCCACGTTGGTAAAATTTCTCAGGCCCGAAGTGAACTCGTTAAAGCGTCGGTCAATCTAAGAAGTGGAAAATGGCTAAGTGTGGCTCGCATTTGGGCAGGAGCAAGGTATATGCAGGTAGATGGGCACTTGTCCCGGTTGGTAAGGCAAACCGGGACCAAAGGGTTCCGAGGCCTGTCACGGCCTGCTGCAGCCCCTTTAGTCCCGGTTTATATTACAAACCGGGATCAAAGGCCCCAAACAAGCCGGGACTAGAGAGTGGGGTCGCCCCGCGCCAAACGAACCAGGACCAATGCCCCCCATTTGTCCCGACTTGTTTTAAAACCGGGACTAATGCTCTCAGGGGTGCTGAACGAAAGGCATGTTTTCTACTACTGTATATAACATTGTCCAATGCAAACAAGTTTTGGTTGCTCATGTTATGTCACATGTACCTTTAAACATAGGTTTTAGACATGCACTTGTGGGAAACAGGGAGGATAGATGGACACACTTGTACAGGCGTTTAATCAGTGTTAATTTGACCACACAGCTAGATGTTTTATTTGGAAATTAACAATGTCTGGCATTTTTTCGGTCAAATCTTTGTATCTAGATTACATGAATTACTACACAAAGTTTCTTCGTAAATACATTTGGAAGATGAAAGTACCACTTAAAATTAGAATTTTTATGTGGTTCTTGCATAAGAAGGTTTTTATTACTAAAGATAATTTAGCAAAGAGGAACATGCAAGGGAGTCGTAGATGTTGTTTTTGTGATTGTAGTCTATATGACTTTTAATATTACCCCCCCCCCCCCGCCTCCGCAAATATTACGAACTGTTGTTTGGGATTTGATTAGCGGGTGTACCAAAGTGCACATCAGAGTTGGTGTCTATGCTTTGTTATGGACCATGTGCAATACTCGGAATGATTATATTTTTAACAATGCAAAATCAACTTCTTTTATACAGGTAATACCAATGGCTACGCATTGAACCCGTATGTGGTCCTTCCTACAAGCAATGGAGAAACGCGGGGACTTGGATATTGGGTGCAACCGGCTAGAGAAGGTTGCATGGGATATATACAACCAGTTCAGCTGGCGTTTTGATCTTAGATTAACATGGTAGCGCATACTCGCCACATGTTTTCTCTTGTTTTTAGATGGTTGATTCATGTCTCAATCATGTGTGACCCATGATGTAATCTTTTGTAAAACATACATTTAAACTTAATAATCATCAATAAAAATTGTATGCATCACTCGATGCAGAGGCTGGGGCGAGAGTCTCCATTTCGAAAAAAATATAAATATCTACAACATGAAACAAATATATTAATATATCTTGCGCTGAATCTACTAATAGTAATTTGGTATCGTAAATGTTCAAATTTTATTCAATAACCTTGACAAACTCAGATGATATTGACTTTTGATTAAACTTATAGATTATATCATTGTAATGGAGGAAGTATTTTTTACTTGTGAACACCCTTATGGACAACGTAGTGGATGTCCTTAAATATAAATTTTAAAAAGGGAAGTACATAGGCGGAAATACTGAATGGAACCCGGGTATATAATCATGTATAAAACACGTATTGATGCAAGTATTCAGTGCATGTCTGACATGTCATCAGTGTATTAATTGGCATTAAATCCTCTACCCCATCTTCCTCCTGCTCTCTCCCCATTTCTTTCTCGGAAATGCTTTGCCTACGATTGAATCTCTACGACTTCTGTATGACCAGACACACGATGAGCTTCTCATAATCTGGCCCACGTACTGACCGACGCTCCTGTGAGTCTGATCGTACCAACTATCGTACAAGTTCTGTCGTATGTATAGCATTGCTCTTTACCTTTTACCTGACGAAATACACAACCGGGTCGGTAGCACATGCAAAGTTATTGCGCATGCATGCTTTTGATCGGCTCTCCCTCTCGGTATTATACTCTCATAAGTTAATCCATAACTAATCGGATAGTTACACAATGTGATTTATGCGCATGATTAAATGCAATTCACCGCTCTTGGAGGGATTGTGACTTGAACAAAAAAAAGTCAAATTCAGCTACGTTCAGCACTGACAATAAGATTTAATTATCAAGTTAGGCATCTAAAAGAACAAATGTAGCCATTGGGATAACAACTTTTAAGATCAGACCTGAGATCAGTGATCAATTCATTCCTCAGTTGTGATCCCTGATACTCATAGCGTTAGCGTGCTATTAGAGTTGACCCAGCCTTATTCCCACCACACAATGGTTGCACCCAGAAGTAAAATGAAATGATGGTTTCTTAAAAGAATGAATCAATTCCTCAGCTTGGCACATGAGGAAAAATGCATTATCCATGCTGGATTCAGCATGCGCATTCGATTTTTTTTTTGGATTCAATTGTTTTATGGGGATTCAACACGCACATATCAGTTTCATACCCATATATAAACAGAGATTAGGCAATCTTTTTGATAGAAACAGAAGCATAAACATCTACACGAGAAATCTGAGGTCAAGAGTCGCACAAAAAATCTGACACCATAATTCATATTTCATATTAATTGACTCTTAGACACATTTTAATTCTAGATACATTCATATTGAAGTCAATTAATATGGATCGGAGGGAGTACAAGAAAGATGATGCTTCAAAGGGGACATATACACGGGAGCAACAATGATTCATGGGAAATCTGTGACACGATCAACAAGATAATTTCATTTTCGTAATGCAATCTGAGCACTCTAGGAACATGAATCAGATGCAAATAGGATTGAACATGGACAGGACGGGCGGAATCAGATGCAAAATAGAGCAGTCTGGGCACTCTAGGAATATGAATGGAACGAAAGAAAATCAAGAACAAAAGAACAAGATCAAAATCGGATATGGCATTTTTTTTTGGCAAAGAACATGGACAGAACGGGCGGCATGAATCATAGCCAGCTGAGAGATCTTCTCATGCCATGGACAGATGGAGTTGGCCGGAACGGGCGACGTCCTCTAGCAGGCAGTGCTGCAGCCTCTCGTTCGCGGCGTCATCCTTGCGCATCTTGAAGGACTCGACTAACGCCCTCTGCTCCGCCGCCTTCTCCTCCGGGGTAGGCGCATCAGGGTCATCAGAAGACCACAAGATGTCGGAGTCATCGTCCTCTGCGGCTGCGGCGGCCGCCACCCTGAGGCGTTCCATCTCGGCGTCGAACGCTGCGTGGCCCGTCCGCTCCTCCTCTGCTTCTTTCTCCGTGTCAGCCAGGAACTTGGCGTCCCTCACCGGGTCGAGGAGGTCGCTTGTGCTATCGTCGTCGTCATCGAACTCCTCGTCGGAGCTTGAGGCCGGGGGAGGTGGGGTCGGAGGTGGAGGTGGAGGTGGAGGCGCGGCAGCCTGGCCATAGCCGGCGCAGCTCATGGTGGCAAAGGTGGAGGTTGAGCGGCAGCGGAGCTACGGTGGAGGTTGTGCGATGGCTAGGGTTAGTGTGGGAGGAGATGAGATGCACGCGCCCCTGACGCAGGCGACGGCCGCGGCACGCGTGGTATCGCCATTACTTCGTTTACATAGGTGGACGACGGCCGCGCGCCACGCGAGGCATCGCTATTTACGCGACTGCAGAGCGATGCCTCGTCGACAATTGCTAGCGCGCCTGAGAAAACGCATCGACGCAGGGTCGCTGCCAGGCGGACCCGACGAAACGTCCGCCAGACACGAGCGGACATTTTGCGTGCCCGCGCATCGTCCGCAGAGACGCATCCTAGGCGCATATTTGGACCAGGTTTGCTTCGTCGCGGACAGTCCGGTCACTTTGCGTCGTCTCGCTGGAGGTGGTACCAGACGTATTTTTTGGCCCGGGGGACATCGTCCGTTTGCATCGCGCCCTAAGCTAAGAAATGGAGGGAGTAGTATACATGCAGCGAAGAGACTAAGAACAGCAATTTGCAGATATATAGATTCAGACTACTTGTCTACTTGGTTTTATGCCGGAAATAATCGATCATTTATTTGCAAGAGAGATTTTAGTACTGTAGCTTTATTAACGTAGTCCTACGATTCTTTTTCTTGGGCGTACTGTAAATCTGTAATGTCGATGTGCAGAATCCGCGGTACATGATAGGCCCGCACAATGGAACTACTATGTAGCCGCGCCGCTGCTACGTCTCGTCGGCCTTCTAGGGCAGCCACGCCGACGTCGGGGCACCCACCGTGCCGGTCGCGCCCTCGTCGCCGGCATCGCCATCGTCACCGCTACGGCAGCGCGGCTTCCTCTCCGGCCACGGGGAGCCCCGACGCACCGGGATGCGCGGGCCGCACCGAGCCTCGTGCTCCAGCTCCCGCCTCGCCTCCGGGCTGAGCGCGAAAGGGTGGGAAGGGAGCCTGAACCGCCGTGGCCTCCCCGGCGCCGGCGCCCGCGCGACTCCATCCGCACCGCCTTCTGTCCCTCCGGCCCCGGGTGCTGTCGCCTGCAGGGCCGTCACCGTCTCGCCGAGCCATTCGTCGATGATGCCACCGGACGCAGGACTAAGCCGCGGCGGCTCAGCTGATACCGGCCAGAGCAGGAGGGCCATGGCGAGCAGCGAGAAGAGGGAGACCACTGCGCGCGAGGCAGGCATGCCGCCGCTTCTGCGTTGTGCAACCTTTGCGCGCGCGCCTTCTCTTTCCTGTGTCAAGGATGGTAACTAGTGCGCGCGGCACACAAGTAATTATACTACTCCGTAGGAAATTGCTGTAACTGACAGACGTTCCAAACCAAATTAAGGATCCTCGCTTGCTTGTAATAAAAGACCCTGTAATGAACTGATACATTAATTTGCTTCAGAAAACTTCTTGAATGCAAGCTGCCTAGATGTATGGTAACTGCAGCATAGCCGATCGACGGGTTCATTTCTTATTCCTGCACTTTACAAGCAGTAGAATGTTTTCGGCAGACAGGACATCTTACTGAACCTACGTACAAAGGACTAAACTCATACACAGACCATTTGAAACACTGGATCACAAAGGTGCCCTTAATGTATGGTCACCATACATTCATGGAATGTCACTGATCAGATTGATTTTGTGTCATTAGTATTTCTCACAAGCTAAATTTATGGTCCCTCTCTTCTTGAAAAGAATACATATAAACTATGCCCAAGATGTGTGTTTATAATCTCCAAAAATTTCAGGACCAAAATCAGAACGCACATTGAGAAACAAAAAAATACAAATTGAAATGTGAATCCTTTGTGGTTTTGTCTTTTTTGACACTATTCATGTTGGATTTCTCACTTTGTGTTTTTCTGTTTGTGTTTCGAATGTGTTCTAAAATTCTGAGACATATTAGGAACACGCACAATTATTTTCGATTTTTTTTTAGAAACTTGAGGTAGTGCGCTACAAACGTTAATTAGATATACATCTATAAGGAGAACAGATTGAGGTACTGCGGTACAAACGTGAGACGTCGAAGAATGCTCACTATACAAGCAACCATTGAAGCTATCTGAGTCGTCAAGAGTGACGGACAATTTGCAATGCTTAAACTCATCTTCATAGTACCTTTTTTTCCTATGACTCAAAGATATACAAAATAATTTATATCTCCAAGGAGCCTTGCTCCAGTTCTTCTTGTACACATGATCCACCTTTTAATTTCTTCAAGTTGGTACTCACGCCTTCAAGTCTTCGGTCTTTGAGTCTTCAACCGCTATCCTTCTTCTTCAACGAAGTTTCTTCAAATTGCGCAAGATCACTAGTGGTAGGTAGTGTATGCGACTGGTATATTTGTCTTCATCATCACTACAACATATTTTTCTCAAGTTGTTTTGTTGATTTCTTGCATTGAAAAAAGGATACGCCCGGGGTACTTTGTTGGGTGTTGTATTTTTCTCCTTCTTGAGAGAAGATAGATTGCAAGAACGCTAGTTTCTTCTTCTTCAAGCAGAGTATGTGTCGTTGTGTGAACGACGAGTGTAATATAGAGGGTATCTCACGACAAGGAGAGAGAGAGGTGGGCGAAAGACGGGGAGCTACTGAGACGGTGAGATATGAGTTACGTACCCAACTTCAGATCTAGTAGCTGCAGCGAGACCCTATTTACTCCTACAATTCGCTATAAGGGCAACAAGGGCGTGATTATAATGAGAGTATTGGTTTCATCTTAGGGGCTTTGGGGATCTAGCTTATAAAGGTGTCAAGATATAGGATTTACAAAGAGGTGTCCTACCAAACACTACAGGTTTATCTTAACATGGATTACTTCTTGCCATGCACGTCAATGATCTGTCCGCCTAGCCATACCATGTACGGATCCGCCTGGGATGGACCTCCATCTTAGTCAATCAGCAATTGGGCCGCTCGGTTAGGCCATAGGCCAACCATCATTTATGGGCCACATGGACTTACCGCTATTAGACTGCATCGTGGCTATACCCATTTAGCATATCTCCAACAGTAGCTCCTGGAGTTATTCAAGATTAGCATGTTCTTCCGCCTAGCTCAGGCTCAGGCTACAACTTTTCTTCGTCTTGTATCTTCGGGGTGGATCAACAAAGAATCTTGAAGGACACTCAAAATTTGGTAGTTTCCGCCTAACTCCTATGGGCGGAACCTTGTCTTTTTCTTTAAAATTGTCTCCAACAGTTAGATCCATGAAATATTCCTTCCAACGGTCATTTCGCAGAAATCTCATATCTTTCGATTAAAGCTACAGTGAACTTTACCCAGAATCTAGGACGAAATTTCCGCTCCACCTAAATCGACATCAGATAAGATAGTTCAAACAGTAAAATACTTCACGACAAAATTACCACTAGGATTTTGGGATATGTGAACGGTTGCAACGCTTGCGTTCTGACCATAAGATGTGACATATGAATCTCCACCCGATCTCTATAAATATCGCGTCAGGGGGTAGTAATTTTTTTTATTTCCTAAGCCACAATTTGAATTTGAAATCAAAGTTTTGCGGCATCATAGCATGTATGTTGTGTGTATGTGCTTCATTATGGGAGTGGTGTTTTGGAACATGGGAGCATATGCTCCCTATATTTTGAAATGCATCTTACACATATTTTAAATTTCAAAAAAATTGAAACAAAAAATTCGCACGTACATCTTCACGTGCTACGCGCTTACAAAGTTGTTTCATAAAAAATGAACTTATCATGTGACGTGTGTAAAAAAGACAAAATTCAGATCTGAAAACAATGCTTTTCACAGGATAAGTTTTCTCTTTTTTACATAGGCCACAAAAAATATTATTTTTTCGTGAAACTTGACGCATACACATATATTATGGAGATGTACATGTAAAATTTTTTGTCAAAATTTTTCCACACTTCGAAATATGTTTTGTTGGTAGAGGGAGCATATGCACCCAGGAGCCAAATTGAATTTCCGCTTCATTATTCCGAGATTTTTCTTACTACACTACCACTTGTTCAACGAAGAAGAATTGAAGGACATCAAATTGAAGGAAATGTGTAGCCCCGAACGCTGAACCGCTGGAATACGATCGACTGTTGTTCCCTTTGCCAACGCAGACGCCCTGGCCGGTTCTATCCAAACGCAGCGGCGCCATTCCCTCCCCCGCGCTCGCAGGCCACTGCTCCCTGCCTCGCCTCCCCATGCTTCGCCTCTCCGCCAACCCCTCTCCCCTCTCCCCGTCAGCCTCCCTCGTCCGCCCGCGCCGCCTGCTCCGCCTCCGCGCCCTCGCGGCTGCCGCCTCGGCCTCAGCCCCTGCATCGCCCTCCGCCCGCAGCCTCCGCCTCCTCGAATGGGGCAAGGTCTGCCGTGCCGTCGCCTCGTTTGCCGGCACCGCGCACGGACGCGAAGCCACCGAGGTAACGTACTCTACATCGCTGGAGTTCTGAATCTCCTCCGTCGCCTGATCGCGCACGACGGGCTTCTCCTCTGACGCGGGACGTGGTTGTGACTGCAGAAGCAGCTGTGGGGCGTGGAGGACGTGAGCTACGAGCGTAGTCGGGTGCTGCTTCGGGAGACCGAGGCGGCCGTGCGGCTGCTGGGCAGCTCCGGTGGGTCGCTGGATTTCTCCGGGTTGGATACGGTCGCGGTGAGCACATGAACTGTTCCACGTTTTTCTTCTATACAAACTTATACAGCTGAGCTGAACCAATAAAGCATTGTTCTGCGATCGGCATTTTGGCAGACTAGTTAAGGTGTACGTTCTCTCTATCGATAACTTCAAATATATATTGAACTACTGTAGCTCTGTGGTGCCTAAATGAAGTAAATTACAGTACAGTACCAAATCACGAACGTGAGCAACAGTGACTAAAGCACACATGTTCCATTATCTGTTTGTTGATCTCAATGTTTTACCACGATATCTGTATAGCATTGTTTGCCCCCGTCTCATTTGGCTTTGTACTTAGATGCCAAATGTCTTGGTGATGCCAGAGTCACAAATACAGTATTTGAATCTTGCATTCTCTGTTTAACTGAAGGTAGAGTCTGCAATAAATCGTGTCTCGGGTGGTTCGGTGATTAAAGGCCACGAAGCGATGGCAGTGGTTAGCCTGATGCTGCTTGTTGAGTCCTTGCAAGGAACTATTAAAGCTGCTATGAAGCAAGGCGAAGACTCGCGCGATCTATTAATGCCCCTTACAGAAACAGTAAGCTCCTGTTTTTTTTTCTAAACATCTTTTGACGTCCCCCAGTTCAGTGTGCTGAATGTTCTTCTAATCACCTGCAGATTCTAGATGCTGTTGTCAGTAAGTCACTAGTGAAGTCTATACAGGATATCATTGATGATGATGGCTCCGTGAAAGACACTGCAGTTTGGTCCCTGCATCCTGATTCTACTCTCTTTTTTTTAGTATTGATTTGATGCTACTTTTTATTTCCTTGCAAGAAAAACACAGTTTCTGTAAGCAATTCAGTTTGAAGTCGATATCTTCAAGGCAGCTTTTTGGAAAAAGAATGCCCTTCTTATGAATAATATTCTGCCATTCCTTCGATTGAATCACTACGGAGGGTTAGACATTCAAATGGCATATGTCCATATTTGAAGTTCTATGTGCCCAGGAATTCTGGCATCCTATGTTTGCAGCATTAATCAAAATTTGGTACAACTGTAGAAGTTGATTTCTTTTTTCTCTAACACACGCCTAAGCGAGTGTCTTTGTATATTAGAAGGAGCCGCAAAGAGGCGGAAAAACTGTACAAACTGTAGCAGCGCTACAAGAGAAAGACAGAGAAACAAAACAAAAGATCTAAAAAACAAGGACAAAAAGAAGAAAAGAAGAAGAAAACTATAGCAGCACTTAATCCTCATATGTTAAGTTAGTAATATCATATTGTCTAATGCAGATGTTTTTTCTTAAAAATAATTTTCTCCTGACCATCAATATAATTGAACATTTTGAATGGCAGTTGTGGTTCCTGATTGTACTTAGATATTCCATTTGAAGTATGTCCTGTTAACTGAAAATAAATTATTTATTTTACAGAGTCCTGAACTAAGACGATATCGAGATCAAGTTCAAGTCCTAGAGAGCAGGGTAGGTGGTTTTAGAGATTCTTTTGCTTACTGTAAATCTGCAATCATGCCTACTTATTTTCCTGCTATGTACAGCGAGGGCAGCTATATGGGTGTGCAGGAAACAAGTTGCAGTGGGTTTTGGTTCCTGTACTGTTGCATTTGTTTTTGAATTCATATATTCACACAGGCACCGCACATATGCATGCTGGCACCCACGCTGAGCATGCACGCACAAGTAGGCAAGCAAGTGCACGTTGCAAAAATATCATGCTTATGTTTTTTGACCTGGAGGATAAACTTCAGAAGAAAGTTATGTAATCGATAACAAAAAACACCAAAATATTAATGGTATGTGTTTTCCATGAATCAACTCTGGAAAGGAAACAAAACTTATGTTCCTCAGTTCCTCTTAACCTACAAAGTGCATCTGTCTGGTGGTAATGCTGTTGAGGGATAATAGTTATATGCTGACATGCTGTTACTTTTTCAGTTATGTCAGCTTATGGATAAGTTGATACGGAATGCTGACAATGAAGCTTCTTTATCGGTATTGTTTCATTCAACTCACTTCTTGTCAGAAAAACTCCATGCGCAATGAACTACAAACTGTTACTTTTCTCTAGGAAGTAAGCAGTGTAAATGGAAGATGCTGCATCAAAATGACTGGGAATAAGTCTTCAAATTTTGATGGATTACTACTCTCCAGGTGTGCTTTGCTAAAGAATATTTATATTATATTATTGGTGTCGCTTGTAGTAGGATTAATTTGGTAACAAGCTTAGATATCTGCTTGCTTTTTGTTGACAAATTTTCATAAGATTGGTGTTTTTAACTTTGCAGTCTTAGCTAGTAAAATATATGTTTGAGATTTGGATCTCCAAAGATACGAGATTAGTTTTATATCAGTTGGCACATACA
>NC_061511.1:149320560-149353251 GCF_022539505.1 Lolium rigidum | reverse complement strand
GAAGTCTTTTAGGAGAACCAAAATCTTGGCGCTCTCATAATTTTAACTCAAGTTTTGGGTTTTGACCAATGTTTAAAGTAATTTGCATATATATTAAATTTCATTTCATTGTTTGGCAGTAGATGTTGATCGAGATTCATATGTATGTAGTGGTTCAGATGCTGGAAGTATGATAGAACCAATTGTTGCTATTCCGCTAAATGATGAGCTGCAGGGTGCTAGAGCTCTAGTGGCTAGAGCTGAACTTGATGCTTTATCAAAACTGACTGACAAGGTTTGAAAGGTTGATTAATTTAGTTTTGCTATTTGCTGTATTCTTATCCTTACACTTATTTTCAATTTGCAGATTCTTCTCGAGCTTGATAATATTCAGATTTTGATGCAGGAAACTATTACACTTGATAAGGTGCTGTCATTTTTCATTACGTATTTCCCATGGAAAGTAGCTGTCACTTGTTTTGACAGAATCTGTATTAGTACTGTAGGGTTAGTACTCTCAAGATTTGTGACTAGGATTTGTATAAGCATAAAACACATATAGTGAATTCTTAACTGGATTGTCAGATAGCACAAATAAATATCGCTTGTCCTGATGTTTTATACTACCCTCTATTATATTAATGTGTTGTTGTTTTTATCTTGGAACTAACATGTACCACAACAGTTGCCATTGCGGGAAGTTTATTTATTTATTGGTGCTTCCATTGATCAATTGCAGTTGGTTTACAAATAATAGATTATAGGTTTGCTTCTCCCTTTCCATAACATTGACTACCACGCTTACTTGGTACAGCGAAATATCATCATCAAACTCATCCCCTATCTTATACAAAATTGACAGCCAAGCAATGTTATACCAGATACGTAAGTCTGCTCAATGTTGGATACAGTAAGTGTTGTAGACTCTTATTGGTGAAGACATTATCACCGATGTTCATAGCATAAGTAACCAGGATGTAGGTGGCATCCATTAGGTGTACAGTCAGGTCAGGGCTGCTGGCAAGGAATCAGAGTTGCTTAGCAGGCTGGCCAGGAGTTAAGTCGAGGGAGAATTAGGAGCCAAAGCTTTATCTTGCGCCATATATAAATTATAAACACAAGCACGAATAGCACCAACTGGTACTTGTTTCGATCGACTCTTATCCTAACCCTGGTAGAGTTGTCTGGCTATCACCGCCCTCCCAGCGGGACTGCGGTGACCTTTCACCTGAGAAATTCATATCAATAATCTATGCAGTAACTAAACATTCAACATTAAATTAAGCCACAAGACATCTAACCAGTTCTGATACTTATATATTAGCCAATGTGATATCTGGCTCTGCCATCATTCCTATTTTCAATATGTCTACCGTGTTTACAATCAGATAGTGCAGCAGTTGTGTAAGTATGCAGTAACTTTTTATGCGTGCGCAGTTGCTTTCTTACCCCAGATTTTTTTACTTATATGTCTGTGCACTTGCTTTGCAGGTCACAGCTCGTGCAAAATACAGTATAGCATATGATGGTACACTTCCTGACCTGTATTTGCCGAACTTTGAGCATGGGACTATCGATACTGCTAAAGATGGGCCTGTCAGTACAACTTCGTCAGCTCAACTCCCTAAGAGGTCATGGAAATTATTTATTCCAAATGCATACCACCCATTATTGCTCCAGCAGCACCAGGAAAATCTGCGTCGTACCAAAAAGGATGTTGCGAGTGCCACATCGGTTAGTTTCCCCAGGCCCATCTTATTCTATTATGTTTATGCAAATATTTATTCTTTGATAGCGAGAGTACATTTTTTTATACTATTAATATACTGTATGTAGACTAAAACATCATATCTTGTTGCTTTTTTTTATTTGTCAATCTGTGGTTATCCAGTTCTCATTTTTCTTCCATGTTACAGGAGATTCGGAGGCGGAGGATATACGGACAAGATATTGCAGAGGAAGATCAACTAGCGGCAGACCTTGATTTCATGAAGATTAGGGTTAGTCCTCGTTTGAAGAAAACAATGTGTATTGTTAGCTCATTGGATAATTCATGTTTCAGTTTGCAGGTTTCTGAGCTGGAGAGGAACCATCCGATCCCAGTAGATTTTATGATTGCTGAAGAGACTACCGTTTTGGTCATAACTGGCCCAAATACAGGGGGCAAAACAATCAGCTTGAAGACGGTTGGGCTGGCATCGTTAATGGCTAAGATAGGTAATTGAACAATGAAGTTAAGATCCTTTCACTTTATGTGATCATAAGCTACCTCCACAGGATTTCTCAGGATATGCTGTTACTGATTTTTCTATATCCTTTTAATTTGATATGCACTAATTGCATTATCGATGGCACACTTTCTGACATGGCTTCTTGGTAGAAAATGGAAGATATTATGTGCTTTTAACTTACTACTATTGCACACTCTTAATGTAATGTGTAAACAACCGGAATATCTTGTATAAGTTTGCCCATTCTGCTGCAGGTCTATACATTCTAGCTTCTGAACCAGTTAAAATTCCATGGTTTGATGCTATTTATGCTGACATTGGAGATGAGCAATCTTTGACCCAATCACTCTCAACATTTTCTGGGCATCTGAAGCAGATTGGGGTATGTCTTACTTTTATCATAATCAAATTTCTGTTAGTTCTGAATCCTAACTCACTAGGTCCGTACTTGCTCAAAATCTTTATCAGTTCAGCACCTGAACCTTCATTTTATTAGGCCATTCGTGCTCAGTCAACTTCACAATCGTTGGTCCTTTTGGATGAGGTGAGTACTTATCCTATGTCTTGATAACTTTTTTTTTGGAGAAAACGCAAAGCTTTCATTTCATTGAACAGGTAGAGTTAGGGGTACAACCCTTCTAGGACAGAAGTACTTAGATACACTAAACAGACAAGATTGGAGCATCTTCATTAATTTCGATTTGTGCATGTTGATTAGTTTAGTGGTAACATGATTGTAAACATGGGCTAAATGTGGTTAGTTACATGTCTTGGGTGCCGATGCCTGATTATTGTCTGTTTCTCCAACGCACAAACTGTCATATACTCGATAAATAATTTTAAGTATTAATGTATGTTTCTCTGTTCCAGAAAAATATCGAACACATATCACTTTTTTTTTGTTAAGGTACTCAGTATACATTATTTCTAGTTCAGTACAAAGTCTGCAGTACACCATATGCCCAACTCATTTACCGAAATATCATGGATGCCATCATGACAAAGGATTATCTCATTATATACAGCTGAGCCTTTTCAATGTAAAATGGGTTGGTGATTCTTTATTTTCGTGTTTAGGTTGGTGCTGGGACAAATCCACTTGAAGGGGCTGCTTTGGGGATGTCTCTCTTGGAGTCTTTTGCTGAAGCTGGTTCCTTTCTAACTCTAGCTACAACTCATCATGGCGAACTTAAAACACTAAAATACAGGTTCCGAACATTTCAAGCTGATTTTTTTCTGGCATTATGGTCTCAAGGCTTAACTTTTAATTAAAGAGGATTATAAAAAAACTAAAGAGCTTTAACATTACATAGTTTAGTTTCAACATTCTTGATATTGAAATTACACTGTCGGATACCTTGTCATCACCATAAGTGTTACTTTACTGAAACTCAACAAAAGCAAGCCAACTCAAGTACTCAACATGATTTACAAAACTGGAAGGACAAGGACTGTAAAAATCCACCGGGTCTAGTGCAGGTTATTTCTGATGGTTAAGGTGTCTTCTTGAACTTTAGCCTTTTGTATTTAAATAGAGTGCAGTCCTGACTGTACCCGGGGTTTTCACATTTACATAATAATTTTCATTTTTGTTTAGTGGCACTATTAGAATTGCTGTTTTCATTTAAAAAATGTTGTTCTTGAAGCATTACTATTTCTCCAATTTACATCAGGAGGCAATTTTATTTGCGTGATTTCACGAAATTTATGTCCATTAGTTTGTAGAAACATGGCAATGTGGCTTGTTATGTGCCCTAAAGTTCACAATCATTCTTATCCAACAAATATTGCATACTGAGTCATAATTCCAATGCTTTCAGCAATGATTCATTTGAGAATGCATGTGTGGAATTTGATGAAGAGAATCTAAAGCCTACATTCAGGATACTTTGGGGAATACCAGGTTAATTGCTTTACATTTCCTGTTCTTTTGTCAATCATCGATTGTCATACTTGTTTGGGTGCTCAATAGTCACTATCCTTTGCCTTACTTAGCAGATGCTAGAAGCCCCCTATTATGTTTTGTACTTCAAAAACACACACTTTTTCAAACAAGGTGACCATTGACAAACCCACCAACCCCACCTGCCAGTTGATTGCCGGATACTTAGATTGTTGAATGAAATACGCTAAGGCCAAAATCATCACATTCGTTCCTCAACTTCTCATGGACCAAATAGTGGGGCCTTCATATGCTTGTTTTGCCCTCGGAAAGTCAACCTAGCTGTACAACTTCATATTAAGGATAAAACTTGCTCCTATTTCATTCTCATTTCTTTCGGTTGCTCATATAATTATCTGAACTGATATCTGGTAAAACTAGCTTTCTTTTGTTTTTAGAGTTCTTTTGTACTCATTTTCGTTACATATATAGGGCGTTCAAATGCAATCAACATTGCTGAAAGACTAGGTTTATCCTTGGATATAGTAGAAAGTTCTCGGCGGTTACTGGGAACAGCTGGTGCAGAGATAAATGCGGTAAGTTTGAGAAGTTCATGACATTCCTTTATTTATAAATTAATATTAGGCCTTTGTATTTATTGAATTACACACACTAGAAAGTTCATCCAAAAGCTCAAGCTATTGGAGAAAGGTGTGCAGTGCACTTGTACTTCAACACCACCTCTCATAAGAACTCCCTTTGGCCTAAATTTGGACCGAAACCGGGTTGTATTTTTTTCTTCTTTAAATTACGCTAGCCAGTTTTAAACCCAAGACCTTTTGGCTCTGATACCATATTGTGTTACATGCACCAGCTAGCTCACCCAAACGGTTAAGCTGATATCCGAGAAAGGTGTGCGATGCACTTGTGCACTTATACTTCAAACAGTATGGTTAAATGGCAATAAAAGTTGCTCAGATACTATCATATTTCTTCATAATTTGCTACGAATATAAATGGGATCTTCCCTAGCATTGCAAATACCATCTAGCTAGTGCAATTCAATCTCAAGTGTTTATTATGCAGTTGATTATGGACATGGAAAAATTCAAGCAAGACTACCATGAACAGCTTCAGCAGGCACAACATTATCTTATGTGAGAACTTCCCTGCTTGGTTCTATTTACTCTTTGAGTATGCTGCAATATTTCATAAACAGATCCTTGTTTGCACGTCATATATACATTCATTGGTGCATACCTTATACCATATATTATTCTTTAATGAGGGTAAGTTAACTGGTTTCGAGGTACTGTACAATGACTGCTCTCACTCTTTATGTTGATCTGTCTGCCTTGTGATTTTGTAGTTCCATTACGTAGAAAATTCAGATATTTCTCATGTATTAGTTTGCTTGTTAGGTGATTATGATGCACAAACTCACAGAAGAACTGCGTATCTCATATGTTCATTGATGTCGTATCAGGCAGTCCAAGGAGCTTCATAATAACTTGGAAGTGGCACAGAAAAACATTGTAGATCATACTACTGCTCAGAGAAAAAGAAAGTCAAGAGTAGTTTCAGAGTATGCTGTTATGGCTCGTTCAATCATTCACAAGAAGTTTCAGCTGTTCAGAGAATCTGCAATAGCTCAAAGAGTGATAGAAGAAGAGAAGGCTGCGGAGAAGGCCAAACTTGAGAGAGTGAAGGGCCCAGAGCCGTCAAGCACTTCTTCCCTTAAAAAGATGCAAATTACAAATAGCAGCATGGCCACTAAAGCTAGTGATAATATAATAGGTTTGAAATCATCGTTTTTGTTTTGTTATTGATCTCCCAACTTCCACATATTTTGGAGACAAGTTAATTAGCTGAGGTTTCCTTGTGAATTAGATGAAGATGGTGGGATTCCAGAAGTTGGAGATTTAGTTTACGTTCCTAAACTCAAGAATCAAGCTACTGTAGTCAAAGTAGATCCGTCCAAGAATGAAGTCCAAGTCCAAGCTGGCATGATGAAGCTAAAACTAAAGTTGAAAGATGTCAAGATCCAGAAGCAGAGGACAGCCAGATAAAATGGTTGTGCTACCCTGCAATCGCAGAGATAAGTATGTAATGTTGTTCTATTCAATATATAGCTATCCATTTTGACTATATAATCATGCAATTGTAGATCCCTAGTCTGCATGTAAATGCTTAATTCAGTAAATAGTATCTATCTTCCATTTCGAGAACTTCCTTTATTTAAAAAAATTTGAAACACCATATTTATAAGTTTTAATTTTTTTGAATGTTGTCTGGATGTAGTCAAATGATGTACACTACAAGCGTGCAAAATCTACAAAGAAATAACAAAATTGACAAATTTTGTAGTTTTGAACATATGCACCGTCACTATACCGGGATCCAGACTTTTGTCATTTTTTGTAGCATAGAATACATAGTATTTCGCGTTGAGATTTTGAATACTTGTGGGATACATCATTGGCTACATACGAGTCCTTTCCAAAAATATTTGAAACTTGTAAATGTGATTTTCGAATTTTAGAAAATAATGAGCTATAACACAATCCCTTCTATTGTAACTACACAACTGCATTAGGTGGGTGCAAGGCATATAGCCATACAGATATTTGCGGATGGCCTTTATGCGATCATGGTTCAGTCACTTATAAGTTATAACAACGGCTTTCTGTATGCTATTTTTTGGATACTATGGTATGCCTCAATCATTAGCATATACGTATAAAATTCGTCTGCGTTTTGACACCCAAGTTAGTTCGAGGATCGTTCCAGGCAACTTCCTACCCGAGTGGGAAATTTGCACTAGGTCTGGTCTTCCTTTTTGTTTATTGTCTCCTCTTCAGAGTTAATGGATGATCTCAAACCACCGGAATCCGGTCCTCCGGATAAGCCACGACATGATGCTGTTTTATCCTGTACCCAGGCATGTGCGTTCTCTGTCTCCACGAGTAACGTGGTAAGTACCCTTTTATTTTGGCTGTTGTCGGCACATGTATTTAAACGTGTAGAGCCATATGCGATGTTTCCTACTACTTCAGATTTCAACCATGAGCACACTGCACGGCCAACCTACCACTCCGTGCTTGAATGTTGCTTCATCAACAAATCAATATAATTAGCATCATTGACCGTCTTTGTGGAAATGGGGTTTCATTTGATTCGCTTGGCGGTCTGCTTAATCACATAGCCCTAAATGGTCTGGCTGCAGCTGACCCCGTTCAAAATGGGATACTCTGACCTCTTCTAAATTGAAGTGGGTCGCATGAATTTCAAGGGATGTTTGGTTCCTAGCCAGTTTGGTATGTGTTTATTTTTTGCACACTTTAGAGTAACCATATTTTCAAGGAAAATGATCCAATCCCCCCCGGGGGATAAGACGCGCTCCAGCCTCCGGCTCCGTGGCCGTCGGATGAGCGCCATCGTGCGCCCACGCGCGTGTTGTCCCTGCAACCCACGTCATGGGTGGCCCCCACAGCAGGACCTTATCTCCTCGTCTCTCTCCCGAAGCCACTCCTCCCTTCTCCCTCCATCCCACGCCGTGAGCCTCCCGGCCACCAATCCCTGCTGCCCTCATCTCCGATGCTGCAGCCCTCCACTGCGGCGGTGGCGGCCCATCTCCGCCGCCCTCCACTGCGGTGGTGGCGGCCTCTCCGCCGCCCTCCACTCCGGCGGTGGCGGCCCATCTCCTCCCCTTATCCTACCTTCCTCCCGCAGTCCATGGCTCTCTCCCTGGGAGGATATGCCGCCGGAAAGCAGGGAACGACCATGGCGGCGATGCGCGTCAGAGTTGGGGCGGCGGGGTGCGTGGGGATGGCAGGCGTGGAGGTTGGGGCCAAGATTCGCCTGCGCGCAGTCCGCGCCGTCGTCATGGACGGCGCCACGGGGCGCACTCTTTCCCACCCGGAGCTCGCCTCGCCTCGCCACCCGTAGCTCGTCCGCCTTGCCGCCGGGAGCTCGCCTGCCTCAACCTCGAGCGACGCCTGCAGCCACGGAGCGGGTGCCGTCGACAGCGCCATCATGGTTGAGATCAGGCTCACCCTGTGCCGCGCCCCACGCGTCTCCGTGGGAGTTGCTGCTGGCGGCTGGGTACTGCTACCTTGGACGTCAGAAGTTGCTATCGACGGAGGCTGGCTTTGCTACCTTAGGCGTTCAACATTGCTGCCGGCGTAGGGAGGCTTTTTGCTATCGACTTTGCTATCTTAGGTGTCCGCCGTTGCTACAGGTGGTTCCGAGCATTGCTGTTTTACGTGGACAGAGCTGCTGTAACCTCGGGCGGTGCTGCTGTTGGCTGCTGGTGAGGTCTCCGTCGATGAGGCCTTCGTTTTGTTAATTTTTGCTACATAAGGATTATTTTTTTTGCTAGAAATTTTCTGCATTTTTGCTACAATTACATAATTTGTTTGCTACGGGGTCTCCGGCTAGGTCTCCGGTGAAGTCTGTGTCGATGTGTACGGCGGTGTCGATTTTTTGCTACAATAGCGCAAGTTTATTGCTACGAGTCTCCAGCGAGGTTTCCGGCGAAATTCTCCGACGAGATAAGCCTTTTTCTTCCTTTCCTGAACGAATCGTTTTTTGCTACACTGAAGCAAAATCGGGATTTTTTTTTGCTACCCGGCAGCAAAAAGGACACGTGTCAGCACATGACCCGGGGGCTGGGAAATCAAATCCCCGGGGGACGCCCAGTACTTTCCTATTTTCAATTGTTTACAACATAGACACATTATACATTTATCATCTATCATTTTGTCACAAAATTTCAAATCTTGAATTAAAACACAATTGTACATACAAAAATTCAAAAATCAATAGATCCTGTCAGAACCATTCCCCCTCGTCGCTCCCGTGGGCGACGGGAGGGACCCCTAGCTGCCACCTGCCCAGCCCCCCTCCCTCTGCTCCTCCCTCCCCTCGCCGCCGTCGGAGGGCGTCCCTGGGCAAAGCTCGGGCGCTGGCGGCAGCGGGGACTCCTCTCCCCCTCGCGCGGAGGACTTGGCGCGGGCCAACAGGTCCGGTGAGGGCGGCGTGCTTGACGAGGGGCGCGGCGGTGCGGCTGCCTCGGCAGCGGGGTGGCGGCATCCCTGTGCTGGAGGCGGCTGCTGCTCTCGAGCGGCCACCAAGTCTGGTGGCGGGCAGCCCGGCCAAGCTGTTTCCTCGGGTGGCCAGCGACGGGGACGATGCTGGGGATGGCAGCGACGGCGCCGGGATGACGGCGATGGCGCTGGCCGCAGGTGGTGCTAGGCGGCCGGAGTTGGCGCCATGGAGGCGCGGGCTTGCTAGCTCGGATCTGGGCCCTTCGGGCCCCATGGTGGCACCTGCGCCGCTTGTGGCTCGGTGGTGCCCCTCTTAGGCGGCCCGTCCCTTTGTGGGAATGGCTGCCCCCGACCTGGCGCGCTGCACGTGCTGCCGGGGGGTTGCGCTGCCAAGGCTAGCGCTTTGAGAGAAAAGGGTTAGCGCAGGAGGTCTTGGCGAAGAATGGGCAGTGCCTGCAGTGGTGAGGTACCATGCTCTGGGCGAAAGCCCTGCCTTTCGGGGCCGGTGACGGCGATGCCTAAGGGCGTCGTTTCCTCTGTGGCGTCATCGAGTAGTTTCGGCACCTCCCTTGCCTAGAGCCTCATGTTCCGGATGAAAACCTCAGATTTGGCTAGCCAAATCGGGCGATGACGGCGTCTTTGACGTCGTACCCTCCTTGGAGGCGTCGTCTTGGGAACTTGAGTTCGGGCCGTACTTCTTCCTCGGGGATCTCAGCGCTGACCACATGGGAGGTGTCTTCGATGCAGGTAGCGCGTCGGCCTCTCGAGTGGTATCGCGGTGGCTTGCGCGACGAGGATCTTCCTCGAACAGCGCGAGCATGCCTCTGGATGATCAGTGGTGGGATGGCCTCTGTGTTTGTTGGCGGGCTGCTGAAGACTGCACGCTTGCACGTCTGTCGAGGTGGCCGGGAGCTAGCCTGATGAGGTCTAAGACCCCGTTTGTGGCCCGATCTTGCGGTTGACCCGAAATCCAAGGAGGGAGAGAGGGAGAGCGCGAAGAACACGATGAACACGAAGAACACGAAGAACTCACGCACGCACACCAACCCGATACAATCGATACTTACCCCCGTGGCTCGATGGACCACGCCAATAGAATCAACCCGGGAGAGACGCGCGGTAGAATCCCGGAGCGGAGAGATTGGTGAAGGAGATGAATCTAGGAGTGGGAGAGAGAGTGGGTAGCACTAGAATCTCTCACACCAAATCCAATCATCCAACAAGGGTAGCCTTGATACAAAGGGGATGAAACCCTAGGGAGACAAAGCTCAAATCCATGTCTAAGCCTAAATCTTGTCTAAGGAGCTAAGGGGGTGACCTAGGTGCTTATATAGGCACACATGGCCAGCAAGGGCGAACGAGTACGCGAATGGATAAGTTAAGGCAGTTTGGTGGGTCATTCCCGTCGGATCCGGTTTGGGTCCTGGCTCGACGGGCTCGTGACCGGGCGGTCCGGCCATGGGTCCGGTCGATCGGGCGCAAACCGGGAATCTGCGAGCTTTCGGTCGGCGTCCCGTACGAGGGGCTGCGCCGGTCCGGCGCCCGGTTGACCGGGCCTCGTGACCGGGCGTCCGGTTGTGGGTCCGGTCCGACCGGGTCTCGGACCGGCGGCGTCCGTCTCTTCCTTGGAGCGCTTTGAGCGACGTCGGCTCGGCTTCATGATCATCTCCATGTCCAGCTGCTTCTCTCCCTCCCTTGACCTTGGCGTCTCCTCCTCTCCGAGGTCTTGATGCGCCTTGTACCTAATGACACATAGCACGTCGGCATGAGGTAGCAATCCATTCAAGTTGGTGTTGAGGTCGACCATAGAGAGGAAGGAGTTCACCTTTACATATATGGCGGGGTTTTGTGTTGTTGGTCCACTTGGGGGACTCCTTGGCCATGGTGTAGCGTCGATGATAGGCGGGGCTGCACTTGACGGTCTTGAGGTGGAGGTGTCCGAAGGCCACCCCGCATCATCTCCCCCTTGGGAAGAGTCGTCCTCGACTCTTGTTCCTCCTCATCGATGAAGTAGTCCATGACGGGTGTCCCATGTTGTGGTAGAGGGATAAAGTCGCGGTCGAAGAAGAACTTGGGGAAAAACAACTTGCAAATGGAAAGCTTGTGGATGCCAATTTGGTGATCGGCGAACAAGAGGCTCTCAATAAAACACGAAGCATCAAGTCGTTTCTCCAAGAGGCATTTGGCAAAAATGGGAACCAAAAGAGTGTCGATGTATCCAAAATGTGGTAGGGCAAAAATTTGTGCATGTAAGAGTTGTAAGGTGTCAAAAATGTGTGGTGTAGCATTGTCCCAAACCAATGGAACAATCAAAAGGCAAGTATCGGCGGCAAAATTTTGGGCAAAATTGTTATGTGCAATGGCAAAGAGATGGAAACTTCTAGCTTGGGAACGTATGGTTGGCGTGAGCCAAGTATGGGTATCCTCAAGTGTGAAAGAATCCATTGCAATTGCCAAAGATGAAATGAGAAATCCAAAGAAGAGCAACTTTTTGTGTGACATGTGGCACAAGATGCATAAGGTGTCTCTCACATGTATGACATGGTCCTTGAGAATCTCGAAGTGTGTGATGATATCATCTAGACATATAACAACCATTGCGCCAACAAGATGTGTCAAGACACGTTGCATAAGAGGCAAAAGGGGTGACGAGGAGTTGGACCAAACCGGAAACTCGACAAGGCAAGTCGGAAACACATGAGGGTGAAGGCTTGCGGGAACATACTCTTTGGTGTGATTCCCGCGGGTTAGGTCCTTGTTGGGGTAGCTCTCAATTGCGCGTTTCGTGAGCTCATGCTCCGTGGCGGTGGAAGTTGTCGTGCGGGTACCTATACACACAATAGAGAGAACAAAAAGCGTGTGTGCATGGTAGAGGAACACATCATCCATCATGATGTTCCATGTCTTGTGCACATCACCATTAGTGTCAATCAAGATAGTATGAAATGCATGGCGATGGTGCATATGGCAAGAAGGTGCATTAATGGCATGTGGTAACTCATGATCATCAAAAAGTGAGAAGGCTATGGGGGCCATCTCGTGGACAATGAAATAAGCATTCTTGCATACCAAGCATAAGAAAGAGCAATTGTTCGCAATCTTGGATGCAAGGATCATGGAAGAGTGTAAACATTTGGGGCAAAGCATGCGGAAGCTAATGTCATCCTTGTCATTATCATTGCAAGCAATACATGGTAAAGAGCAAGTGGTCGACATATTGCAAGCAATGGTGGAAAAATTGAAGCTCTCATAGCATGGCATGGTCATGGTATCACAAACATTCACTTCCACATGATCAACAATGTTATCAAGCAAAGTATCGCATGGGAAAATGAAAGTAGCATGTGACGTAGCAAATGTATCATCAAGAGCATGCATGCACTCATAAGTCATCATGTCCACTAGTGGGATCATGGCATCATCAACACCTATGTTGTTACCTTTGTAGGCCGACTCATGTGAAGTAGGTGTTGTGGAAGTAGGAGGATCCATGTGGTCGACATGTCCATCTTGGAGCAAGCATGGTGAGATATCATCGTCTTCATGCACCATGTACATCTTCTCCATGAGCGGGAACTCGTCCTCCGTAGAACCTAGTGCAACATAAGAAGACACAAACGAGGGAGAGGTTAATGTGTTAGCAAATGTGATGTCCTCCATGGACCTATCATCTATCTCTCTCAACTCACTTTGTGTATCACTCATGTCCTCCAAATGGAAGCACTCAAACTCACATATGGGGTGGAAGTCACTCAACTCACTATCACTCTCGCTCAAGTGGGCTAAGTGGCTCTCATGCTCACATGGGATTGGTACCAACTCATCAATCAAGCATATAGGAGTAGGCTCGACTTTCTCATCTCCATGCGCCTCCTTGGTTGAAGGGAAGTTCCCATGCTCAACCATCTCAACTCCATGCGCCTCCGTAGGTGAAGGGAGAATCCCATGCTCACCATGCTCAACTCCCTCGCCTCCTAAGTCGTCCTCAAGTGGTGGCATCTTGGAGACTTGTGTATTGAGCTTGTTGAAGTAGAGCTTCTTGGCGCTTGGCGTTGTGCATTGCCATGCCATGTGACCCTTGGCCTTGCACACCTCACATAGGAGATTGGGACATTCCCGTGGAGGGTGGCCTTGTTGCTTGCACTTGTAGCATCGGAGTCCATAGGCACGTGACGAGGTAGAGGCCATTGTGGTGGTGGCACAAGAGGTGGAAGTCGCCTCATGAGGAACGTATGCTCGATGTGCACTTGCCATCCTTGGAGTGGTAGGCACCCTATCATGGTGTTTGTCGCCTTCATGTCGAGGCTCTCGTCTTTGTGCATCATCACCATGGCTTGAGTGGTGTCGTCGAAGACTCGTGGAAGATGTTGGTCGATGGCGATCATGAAGTGGCTTGTGGCGGCGAAGCTCATGTGGTGACGTATGTCGATGACGGTCCTTGCCATGCCGAGATGATGGCTCATGCGACTTGGCATGTTGCTTGCGGCGCCTTGTGGAGCTTGGAGAAGAGTGTCGATGACGCTCATGATGGGGACGCTCTTGATGCTCCATATGGTGTACTTGAAGTCGACGATCTTGTGCATAAGCACTCTCATGGTGGCGCCTTGTGGAGCTTGGAGAAGTGTGTCGATGACGCTCATGATGGGGATGCTCTTGATGATCCCTATGATGGTGCCATCGTGGAGGTTCTCTATCTTCATATGTAGCTCCATTGGCCAAGTAGGTGACTAGGTGAGGCTCCGCCATGGTGTCGATGTCGTAGGCGTGGCGTTGCTCTACCATGTCGTCCATGCTTGATGAGCCATTGTCGATGTAGAGCTCGTCGATGTCGTCCTCAAAGTGGTGCTCCACCATGTTGTCCATGTTGGCGATGCTCGCGGAGCCATAGTCGGTGTAGAGCTCCTCGATGTCGGTCATGTTGGCGATGCTCGCGGAGCCATAGTCGGTGTAGAGCTCCACATGTTCCTCCACATCCGCGGTGCTTGAGGAGGCATCCTCCTCGAAGTGCTCCATGTAGTCCTCCGTATCCTCATCTTCGCTATCCATGTTAGCACGATGGTATCTATATGGTGTATGTTAGTGGAAGAACACTACCTCGCAATCTTACCGTGGTATGACAAGATTGGGGTGATCCAACAAACCGAGAGTTAGAACAATTGTATCGGGCACTCACACAAAGACACACGCAAAAGCTAGCAAATATGGTGGTAGGTGAGTGTGGTGGAAAGCCAAAAGACGAAATCCGAAATCAAGTGTATTGTCAAGAGTGGGTGAAATCCAAAAATCAAATGTCAAAGCGTTGATCACTAAAAACACGGAAAAGATGTGGAACGCACACACGGGATAAGCGGGGTTAGTGCAACCAAAAAGTGAGCGGAAAAGTGTATGTAAGGGTGCTCGGTGTCACACTAACACAAGGAGAGGCAAAGCTTTGGTTGCAAATGGAGAGACAACAAGATTCACACGTAGCCTCTCTTCTCTTTTCTCTCTTTTGCTTAAAAGCTTTTTCTCTTTTGTATTTGGTGGCACTTGCACTCTTTTGTATCTATGGTGGCACTTGCACTCTTTTGTATGTATGATGGCACTTGTACTCTTTTTGTGCTTTTCTTTCTTTTTCCACGCTCTATGTTAGCGTTAGCTCACTTTTGCTATCTTGCCACACGAGTTTTGCTTAGAAGCTTGACTCCACACTACACACACACCTCACAATCGGGGCCACGTGCAATGTCTCGCAACACTCAATAAGCAATGCTCGATAGGATAGATCGCAAAAGAAGAGGGGTTACAAGGGGAATGCAAGTTATACCTAAGATGTTAGGCGGTGATGAACACACAACTTGCGATCATGGCGGTGGTGTCAAGAGTACGGTTGCAAGCCCGGGGTGCCGAGGATGTCGTCGCTTGCTTCGTAGCTGCGGATTAGTTGTACAAACAAGGCACTCAAACCGGAACAAGCAAACACAAGTTAGCGGAAGAAATGGGTCAAAGTAGCTTGGCGGCGGTGGCGGTGGTAAGCCGGTGGTGGGTGGTGTCGATGCCCTTGCGGTTGCGGCGGAGGTTATGGGGCCGCGGTGATGTTTCCCGTGGTTTGGGGAGGGTGGCGGTGCTTGCCGGCGGCGGAGAGGGTGGCGGTGGTTGGCGGAGGTGGCGGTGGATGTGGCGTCCGATTTCCGCCCGGCTGACCGAGCCCTCGGACCGGCCTGCCCGGTCTACGGCCCGGTTGGACCGGGTTCCGGCCCGGCTAGCGCCCGGTTGGCGCCCGGCTGGCGCCCGGTCCGGCGCCCGGTTGACCGGCCCCGGTGCCGGGTCGTCCGGTCACTGGCCCGGTTAGAGCCCGGTCGACCGGATTTCGCGGGGCAAAGATTTTCTCTCTCCTGTTCTTGAGCGAAATCAAGCCAAATCGACCAAAACGAAGGGAAATGATGGAATTGGGGGCTAAAAGTTGGGGAGATAGTAGATCAAGCACTCCAACACCAAATCCATGGACCAAAACCACTCAAAACGCAACCAAATCGCAGATCCGTCCAAAGGCAAATTAGGGCTATTTTTGGGGATTTTTTTGGGGAAAATTTTCAGAGACGAAATTGGATGGGTGGGGGGTCAAATCCGCGGAAACCAAAGGCTGCTGATACCATATGATGAGGTCTAAGACCCCGTTTGTGGCCCGATCTTGCGGTTGACCCGAAATCCAAGGAGGGAGAGCGCGAAGAACACGATGAACACGAAGAACACGAAGAACTCACGCACGCACACCAACCCGATACAATTGATACTTACCCCCGTGGCTCGATGGACCACGCCAATAGAATCAACCCGGGAGAGACGCGCGGTAGAATCCCGGAGCGGAGAGATTGGTGAAGGAGATGAATCTAGGAGTGGGAGAGAGAGGGGTAGCACTAGAATCTCACACACCAAATCCAATCATCCAACAAGGGTAGCCTTGATACAAAGGGGATGAAACCCTAGGGAGACAAAGCTCAAATCCATGTCTAAGCCTAAATCTTGTCTAAGGAGCTAAGTGGGTGACCTAGGTGCTTATATAGGCACACATGGCCGGCAAGGGCGAACAGGTACGCGAATGGATAAGTTAAGGCAGCTTTGGTGGGTCATTCCCGTCGGATCCGGTTTGGGTCCGGTCGACCGGGCCTCGTGACCGGCGGTCCGGTCATGGGTCCGGTCGACCGGCGCAAACCGGGATCTGCGAAGTTTCCGGTCGGCGTCCGTACGAGGGGGCTGCGCGGTCCGGCGCCCGGTTGACCGGGCTCGTGACCGGGCGTCCGGTTGTGGGTCCGGTCTCGACCGGGTCTCGGACCGGCCGCCGTCCGTCTCTTCCTTGGAGCGCTTTGAGCGACGTCGGCTTCGGCTTCATGATCATCTCCATGTCCAGCTGCTTCTCTCCTTCCCTTGACCTTGGTTCGTCCTCCTCTCCGTGGTCTTGATGCGCCTTGTACCTAATGACACATAGCACATCGGCATGAGGTAGCATTCCATTCAAGTTGGTGTTGAGGTCGACCATAGAGAGGAAGGAGTTCACCTTTACATATATGGCGGGGTTTTGTGTTGTTGGTCCACTTGGGGGACTCCTTGGCCATGGTGTAGCGTCGATGATAGGCGGGGCTGCACTTGACGGTCTTGAGGTGGAGGTGTCCGAAGGCCACCCCGCATCATAGCCACTGCGCTGACGGCGTTCCTTGAATTTGGGTCGAGGCCGGAGCAGCAATGCTCCCATCTGAGCCGTGGTGGGCTCACGGGATTCAGGTGGTACGCGTCTTGGCTGCGGCTGGCAGGCTCTTGGTAATTTCGACGATGCACAAGCACTGCGACTTTCATCGGCAAGGGTTCTGTCTTGCGGAGGAGCTCACTCTGCAGCGTCTTGGAGGAGCACTCGACAAATTTCGGCTTTTTTGTCGTAGTCTTGTTTTGAGTGTTGGGTGTGTACTGTGAGTGTTCGGCTTTTTCTTGGGCTTGTAATGTAAACTCCTTTTCTATCAATGAATCGAAACGCAAAACTTTTTGCGTTTTCGCGATTTTTTTTAAAAAAAATCAGTTGTAGGGTGCTAGGGGCCAGTTCATAGCCAAATTTTAATTATCTACTATTTACAGCGATTTTAGGTGAATAATGGTGGCCGGCATCGAGAAAGCCATTTTGGGTGAGGTGAAAATTTTCCATTTTGGTGGAACACCAGCACTCTTATGTTGCAATGTACTGGTTATATAGTCTTTTTTTTTTCCTTTTACGAGTATGCATTTGTTTTTCTTTGTAACCGCGCCTTTTCGCTCCAAGGAATAAGAAATCAGAGCTGCTGTTTTCGTTAATAAAATATGTACTATCACGAGTTTTGGTGATTATTATTCAACCAAAGCCCACATTCGCAGCAAATCAACAGTTTTCTGCGATTAGGTCGTACCCCTACCCGTACCATGGTCATGGATAAGGATTCTGCCGTAAGCCGTCAGATCCCAATCCAGCGGCCCTGACGTACCCGCAGATGACGACAGCACACACACACACACACACGAAACACCGAACGTGAAGCGTGGACTTGAGAAAGGCGACGCGCATCTCCCTCTCCCCCGGCCCCCGGCCCCCAGTGTGCAGCGCGTGCTCGCAAGGTGGGCTCTACTTCTATCGAGTGACTAAAAAAATAGCACTACTACGGAGCAGCGGCTGCTCACTCCTACGGTCCTACCTACCGAAGCCGCACATATTCGTGGTACACTTGGTTGCATCCTACCCGCTGAACGGGGCCACAGGCTCGGAGCCCCAGACGAGTGGCCCCTGGTGATATGTACGGTCCCACCGATACCGCGTGCCGATTGGAAGGAGTAAATTTTTTTAATTTTTTGGAGGGGAATTGCAGGGTAGATGAGACGACGACTTTTCGGCCGGCAAACTGCTGGGAATAATGGCGTCGCTTGCCCCCGTTTAAATCCGTCACGTGACGGATCACATGATGGTGGGGTCCACTTTGCACGACCAAGCCGCCGAGCCCGGTTTTCTCGGCTCGGCAGAGAGTCCCGCGCGGCTCGAGCCAGCTCCATTCGAGTCTCTCGGCGATCAGTTCGGATGTGAACAAGATATTTCTAAGAAGCAACGGCAGTGGTTTCTAGGAAATAGTTAAAGTTAAGCAGTCAAGCAGAAGAGAACGGAACACTGTCGTGTTTCCATGAACATGGTGGAATTGGCCTGTGCAGTGGAGTGCACTGGTTCCAACATTTCTTTTACAAGTAGAGCTACAGCAGTCGAGAGACGCGAGAATGGTTCTATTTTATCATAACCTTGCGTTGACAATGGAGCATGGGGACGGAGCCTCTACTTTGTTCGTGAGGTGAGAGATCTCCGGCGGGCGGACCCAAGTCGGCGACCCAAACGATTCATTTTTATCCGTTTGGGTCGGCCTGGGTCAGCCCGCGGACTAGATGGTGCGTGGTTCCGCCGCCTAGACACCACGCACAGCGGGGCGATCCATTTGGTCCGGAGCTGGCTAAATCATCTTCCATTTTATTTCTCCATTGTTGCATACATATGGTAGGTTTGCTTGAAGCAAATAGAAGCTTAATAAAAACATAGTAGAAACTATATAGTCTTCGTCTTCGCGTCGCCTAGTCGTTCTCGTCGAAGTGGTAGTGGCAGCGGTACATAGTCTCGTCGAAGACCTTGATGCTGAATTTATTGTGGCCATCGTACTTGAAGACGTCGAAGTGCCCGATGTTGATGGTGTGCGAGCGGGCGAAGCGCCTCCAGTCGTTATGGAGGAACATCTGCCCTTCGCCGTCGAACATCACCTATGCGGGCTACAGGTCGGTCGCGCCGTCGGACGTGTGCATGAGGACATGGTGGGGTTCTTGCCCATCGACGATCGAGGCAAACCTCTGGGGCAGGCACAGCCTGTCCCAGCTCATACCCTGGTGGATGGTCATGCCAAACTCGAAGCCTTACAGGTCGATGGCTACCGGATCGGGCAACGATGGCGACGCTGGTGGCTGACTCTGGCCTCTCCCGCTACCTCTTCCTTGTCGGCCTCGACTGCGGCCTCTCTCACAGCCCGGAGGCCGTCCTAGGAGCCCTCCCCTCGAGCCTATGATGTCGGCCGTGGCCGCGGTGATGTTGTGCTGGTGGTGGTGGTGGGCAATGAAAGATGAGAGCTGGTGGAAAAAATGGTCGGCGTTTGTCTTCTTATAAAGGGCCGGAGAATTGGATGCCGACGCGTAGAACGAAACGCCAGCATTGATAGACGGCAGGCAGCGCGACCGGAGTAGGAGCGTAGGCGTCGGACGACGTGGCCAGAGTACTTCCATTGATGGCCAGAGGTGGAAGACCGTTGGGTTGCTTCCATGCAGGCCCAAGATGCACGGCGGAACAGGAGGACACGCTCGATGTCCGCGTCGACGTATCGATTTCCCAAATTAGGGCAGCCAGTCAGTCCATTTGCATCGCTCCGCTGGAGCGTACGCGGGCTGGTTATTCAAACAAAAAAAAGAAAAAGAGACAAAAACTTTGCCTCATTGATTAATTAAGAAAACAATGTCTATTTTTAGGAGAAAATCGGCAAAAACCTACAACTAGGCCAAATCCACTCTAACAACACATCCAAACACATTCACAACCAAGCCTAACAAAGACCTGAATAACAGGGTCACACCACCTCTAGCCAGCCCAAGAGACCCCAAACCGACATGAACGACACTCCAACACCGCACCAACAAAGATAGACCATGACAACGGGGTCACCCATCAATCAACATCGGATCCAGGGTAGGCAGCAACAAAGGTAACAAGATTCTCTAAAAAAACAAAGGTAACAAGAAAATCGGAAACTCCAGGCACATCACCAACAAGAAAGCCCGTCGGACTCAGGCAAGGGAGAGACTGCAGCATCAACAACATCACTCTTCTCAAAACCAAGACCAGGAGTGGTTTGCGGCACCGGAGCCAAGATCTCGTCTATTCCCCCGCTCTCAGAGGCAACTAACACAACAGGATGCGGTGACGGGCAAGGACTGCCATGAGGAGAGAAGCAAGTGTAGAGATACTCTTTTAGCCACAGACGATGTCTGCTCAGCGGAGCCAAGAGGAAGCAAAACCTACACGGCGACGAGACAATTTGGGTACTTGCTTAAATATCCGGTCAGCAATCTAAGTTTAAAAGTTTCAGAATTCTAGATACAATCTAGTTATTGAGTGAGTGTTCACTGTTTAATCTAGTTGCCTAGAAAATTTGGGCGCTTGCTTAACTTCGGTTTTCATAACATTGGTACAATTTTAATATATTTTTTAAAATCCAATAGCTGAAATTACTTTTCCAACAGGTGCTTTTCGCAAAAGTCACGAATAAAGAGGTGGTTTATGCAATTTCCTTCATGGTGGACCACGTGATCACTAACTTCGGGCTTACATGTTGAATCATTGTTAACTTAAATAAATCAGGATTCAAACCTATCTACTTAGAATAAGATTAGTCATTTCTATAATAAATCAGCCAAAAGCAGCAAAAAGTGGTGGTTGGTGCATTATCCTCGTTCAATCGTCTATGGTAAACCAGAAATATAGTAACCTGAAAAGTCCTATTGGCACCCAAGCTCCTGTGCTCCTGCGTATTATTTTTTCTGAAAATTATCTTTACATGTTTCAAAAAATCGAAAAACAAAAGCAGATAATGATCTATCCTACAAACTTGCAAAATCTCAATTCAAAATGTTTTGTATTCTAGGTTACATAAAAATGACAAAGTTTGAATTCTTTTGGAGATTTGAAATCACTATACTCAAATTCACACTTTTTCATTTTTGTGACGCTCAAAATGCTAAACATCGAATTGAACTTTATACTTGTGGGATACATCATTATGTACTTCTAGAATTTTGTTTCACGATTTGTTAAAATTTGGAAATGTGATGTTGATTATTTTTTAGTACGCAGAGAGCACTGGAGCTTGGGAGCAAAAAACTCTCCACTCGACAGTAACCTTAATAATAACTACTTCCCCTTCGTCCCATAAATGATGCCTTCAAATTTTGAAAATATAATGTAAACCCTCAAGAAGCTAGCCTAGCTCACTTGGTTAGAGAAGTGAATGTACAATCTAGTCATTTAGGTTCAAGTCCTCATTAACGCATATTTGGACTATTATTATTATTTAAAAAAACATATATCTAGACATGTGTATTTAGTGTCTAGGTTCACTCGTTTTGATATTTATCTAGTCCACTTTTTAAATACTATCAAAAAGGTTTTATTAGATTAGTTAACAGAGGCAGTATGTTTGGTTCTTGACATACACGTCAACTTGACGTGGACAACAGCGTATGGTTGAATATCACTTGGAACGATACTCCTTCTGTCCCGATTCATAGGATTTACGTGTACCCATAGATTATAAATTTAAATATGATAATACAAGATATATATTATAAAATATATATTATTAGAAAGTTTAGATGTTCTACTTTCTAAATATTTTTTTTTGCGTTGTACAATTGATATTGTGTTGATCAATGACAGCCTAGAAATACATGCAAGGTCCTGTAAGCAGGAACGGCGGTAATAAAAAAACATGGTGAGACGGAAAATAGATATACCTGTAGATCTTGACACCAATCCAGATTGCTTTTCTTCATTTGCGATACTCAGGTCTTCGTCTATTTGTTTAATCTTTTGGTTCGGTCTTCTAGAATTAACTGATCGACAAGTGGACGCATTAGTTAGGTGAGCTAAAAACGGATTAAAGGATGTGGCCGGCCACGCTCTTTGGTGCATGTAGCAGAAACTAAGGTGCAAGGGGACGGGTTTATTTTTATTTCTTTTTGCTGGAAAGGCAAAGCATATATATAGGGAGACTTATCTGAATCAATTTATTTTTTCCATTTTTTACAATCTTTTTTTTTGCGGGGGACAATCATTGAAATATGAGTAGTGGAATGAGTGCGCTAACCACAAGTAGCTCAATATTGTGCCCATTCGCTCGTTCGTTAGGATCTTGGTCAAACATCATTTGTGTAAATACGAGTGCTTTTTTTTCTGCAACAGTGATTCGTATTGGGCAGGTGTTGCTTCTCCTCTCACGATCTCCCTCGCTCGGAGATAATTCACAGATCCGGATCCCTCTAGATTGGATGGTGTCGGCATGTGGTTCTGCCTCTTTGGAGGCATGGTCATATAGGCCGACCTGCAATGGATGGCTATGTATCTCGCTCTCTTGTCGGCCCTTTGGCTCGGATCCTAGTAGGATGCGGCGATGTTCATGGTGGCCCCACCGAGTTGCAATATGCCCTACGATGACCTCCATGGGGATCGCCTTTCGACCGCGATGGAGGCATATCGGTGTTGCATGGTCTCAATTGTGCAACCTCGATTGTTCGACTTTGTCCATGGCATATCGGTATTGCCGCACGCTCTCGGCTATCCTTTTAGCGGTCCCTTGTCCCTAGAGCTCGAGGTTCTCATTGGATGTCCTCCTCTAGCAGTCGACTCGAAACTCTTGAAGCGGCTTCTAGTTTTGTGCCATTAGTTGGTTTGTGCTTACGGCATGGAGTGATCCTGCTTTGCCATTTGACAATATGGCCAACACACCAGTGTTTGCGACATATTCTCACAACTGAGTAGGTCATTCGCCGTCGTTCATGGCTTACTCAGCTAGCTCACAACCACCGTTCCTCTAGGTGTTTGGAGGGTTCGCCATAATCCCCTGGGCCTCACGTGCGCCCTGTAGGGAACTAGGGATGCTAAGCGACCCTCGATCTCCCCCGCTTTATAGTCAAAATCAGTTATATTAGTTGTGACTTTTTTTAGCAAGTTTGTCAAGTTTAAACTAGATAATTCTTTTGCGAGCTTATGCAAGATGTTGTTTGCAACATCCAACACATTACGCCAAACCCCTATCTATCGTTCTACATGGTATCAGAGCGGCGCCGATCCTAACCTAGCCGTCGCCCAAGCTTCCGTGCCGCGCCGCCCCCGGGGAGGTCGATTTCCATGATCTACTCCGGGGGCCACGCAACCCGTATGAGGGTTCGTCCGCCGATCCGTTGCCCTCGAGTCTTTTTTTTCCAATCTGTAGATTGGTTTTATTTTTGCTTACCGATCGCTCAACCGACATTTTCTTTTTAGTTTTACCGATCATAGATCGGATTGAGTCGCCCATCGCCGTCGTCCACCTGTGCCTCTACTCCAACCTCAGCGTCGACTGCACCGGCCATCTTCATCAACCGCGTGGCGCGGCCGCACGCGTCACCCATAGGACGCCTACATGCGATGCAGCAGGTTGTCTTGCCGGCGCGGTCTGCATCGCTGGTTCGTCTTCGCCGTTATCGCCCGGGACATCACCGAAAACGTCGCCAACGACTCCGATCTGTGGCACGTCGTCCATGCCATGGCTGGTACGCTCCCGTGTCGGTCTGATCAGCCGACCTGGCACGCGTCTACGCCAAGCACGTCCCTGAGCACGGGCCTACCACCGATCGAGCATCGGGTTGCTACTGCGTCGCCCCTTCGGGCCGCAACGCCGCCGCCTTGGTTCATGCTGCTAGCCAACGACGCGCCTTCCGAGGCATGTACGCCGCTGGTGGCATCCCGCCGCTGCACCGAATCGCGCCCTATAGCTACGCCGCCCCCTCGGGCCGTGGCGTCACCGCACGCGGTCACCTTCGTCGTCCCCCGCTGTCGAGGGTACTCCTCGGCAATGCCCACCTTGAGGGGCTTAGGGTTGACGGAATCATGCAGGCTAACACGAGACATCGGATACCAAACAAACGGAGAGAGAGATTTACCCAGGTTCGGGGCCCTCGACGAGGTTAAACCCTTACTTCCTACTTGTCTGATCTTGATTATAGAGAATATCAGGTTACAATGGGGTAGCCAAAGGCTTTGACTAAGAACTCGACGAGAAGCTAGATATATGTATGACCTAACTCTCGACTTACGGTGGTTATGGCTAGATTGATTGTGTGTCCCTCGGCAGCCCCTCTCGTAGCCCTTATATTGTGAGCCAGGTCTCAAGAGGTCTATCCGGGTACGACTAGGTTACAAAGAGTGCTACATCTAAACTTCCCTTGTTTCTTCGTCTGCTTGCCTTGTTCTTCAAGAATCCTTCACGGGAACCGACATGGCGGCCCACCTTGGTTGGTGCATGATCGTCATGGGCCCCTAGTTGGGCCGCGGGAGGTAGCACAATATTAGTTACCCGAAGGGTAATGCCCACATCAGTAGCCCCGAGTGACTGGCCAAAGCATAGATTCGGATAGGGACTAAAGTTGTCTTTTATTGACCGTCCGTTGACCTTGAAAGCTTCATTTTTATCGGGTGCGCGACAAGCGCTCCCGATGGGAGTAGCCCCGAGTCTAGGCACTGGTGCTTGCAACCGCGCGTAGACTCAAGTTGTACTCCTCGAATGTTTTACGTCTGTCGATATTTTCTGCCTACTGTCATGGTCATCCGATAACTTTTGTATATCGGGTATTCAATATCCTCAAGTCAGCCAAGCTCGTTGATAGTACCAGCTTTAATCGATGTTGGTTAACTGCCGCATGGTAAAACAACGCTACTCTACTCAGAATCAAGTCCCCGGGCATGATCCTGGATCTTTTGATTTCTTCGGGTCCATAATTTCTATCGGGTGCGCGACAAGCGCTCCTGATAGGAGTAGCCCCCAAGTCTAGGCACGGATGCTTGCAACCGCACGTAGACTCAAGTTGCTCTACTCGAAGTTTGTAGATTTCTTCAAATGCTTCATGAGGAGTCGATACTTTTAATGACATCATCGATGATGTAACCACTGTAGTGGTTTGATTGACATGACATGACCTGACGGGCCCACCCTACTTCTGCACGGTCAGTTAAGAATTGACTAGTGCTTGTGCATTGACCGAGGTGCCTCCTTGATTCCCGCGCGTAGTGGGAGTAATGGGCCGCCAGTTTTATCTCTCCTTCCGGACACGTGTACTACTGGATCCTCACCCATCTTCCCACGATCACCAGAGTAACGGCCACGAACTCCAATCATTCCCTGTTATAAATAGGGGTCTTTTCCCAGTTTTCACTTTTTACGCCTCCATATTGCCCATCTTCTTCCTTGCTTCATCCTCGTCGTTGCCTCTGCTTTCACGAGTTCACCAACCATGGGCAAGAAGAAGGGAACCGCTAGCTCGAGCGCTACCACAGGCGCAACCAAAGTTGGCCTTGATTGGTGTGCTTCCACCATCTCCAAGCGCGAAGAGAATAAGATGAGGTCACTTGGCCTCATCTCATCTGTCGAATCTGACTACCTTCATCCAGGTTCTTTGATATGGGCACGGAGGCCTATGTGGAGCCCAATTTCAGGACTCCACCAAGCTAGGTGGTACGCCATCGAGGATTCAGGAGTGACACGCTAGGACGACCTATGCCATGTAATAATTAAGTCTAAGGTTGTGTCATTCATTCTATGTTAGGAAATAATGTAGCCAGGTCATGTGGTGGGTCAAATTAGGGTTATTAGTGAGTCAGTTGGATTTGGGCCTGTCCAATCCAACTAGGGTTAGGCCCATAGAGGGGCGCCCCAGCCCAACAAGGGCTGGCCGGCCACCTCCCCCTCATATAAGGAGGTGGGGCGGCTAGGGTTTAGGGGAGAACAAGTTTAGTCTAAAAGTTAGGTTATACCTAGTTGCGTGTGTTCACGTGTATCATCCCTCCGGGGGTACGGTGCTGCCGTTTATCTATATTATCCGCTGCGAAGGTTCTTGTGTTCATCAAGGATTGTCTAGCTCAGGTTTGAGGCGTATCGATTCATCGATCCGTTGCTTGCTGGACTCGTTCCCTCTTCTCCATGCTGCGTTCATCGCGTTGTTGGGAGGATTTACTACCCCAGGTTCTCGCTGTGAAAGATCGGGCATCAACCAAGGAGGATCCAGTGGGTCGCTTCCTTATCATGTGGTATCAGCTTTCTGGGTTGCTCACGGCGAGGTTTTGTTGATCGATCTCTTTGGATCGGTTTGCATCGGAGAAGATTGGTTCTAAGATCGGAGGAGTTTGGCTCTCGGTCGAAGGAGGTTGGTTGGAGGAAGTTTGGCGTAGTTTGGTGCAGTTTGCAGGTCATCCATGGCTGTTTCGGAGGTCAAAATCGCGAAAAATCAAGGCAGAACTCGGGAAGAAGACGAAATTTCGTGACCCGCCCCGGTCCACAGGCCGATTGACCGGGCTCTGGGCCGGCCAGGCCGGTCCAAACCGGCCCATCAGCTGGTGCCAACCGGCCACGTTACTGCGCCGCAGGGCCGAACCGCCAGTCGACCGGCCGGTCAGACCGGGCCCCAGGCCGGCCATACCGCGCCCGGGCCAGTCCAACCGGGCCTCAGGCCGGTCAGGCCGGTCCCCAGGCCGGTCCAACCGGGCCCTGGGCCGGGCAAGCCCCTGTTGCTCCAGTGCTTTCTTCGGTGTTCTCCCATGATGCTGCGGTGTTTTCTCCGACGCTTTCGGCTATTGATGCTGTTGATGTTGGTGAGTTCTCGGGCGATGTTCTGGGCATGAGGTGTACTCTTTTGAAGAAATCTAGTAAGGTTTTCAATGACTATCTGGATTGCTTGAAGGGAGAACAGTGTCCGTCGTCCAGTCTTCGTTGGTATCTACACCGTCTTGCGACAGTTGAGGAATATGAAGATTGGGAGAGGAACATGGAGTTGGGTTTGGCGCGATGTCGCGCATACAATCGGAAGCTCAAAGAATCTTATGCATGTTGTCTTGCTCAACGGCGTGTGGACGAGACATTAGAACAAGACTAAAATGATGCAGTTGAAAGAGGTGAATTTGCTTATACTTGGGAGGACTACAAAACTTTTCTTCGTAGTGGGTTTGTGTTACCATACATGGAGCAGAGTGAGCAGCCATCCCGAGTTGTACATGCAATAGAGAAAGTGGACAAGTGCATAGTTCCTATTCAGGAAATTGTTCCACTACCAACAGTCACTAAGATCGAGGAGAAATCTTTAGAGGAGAGGAAACCTGGCTCTGATACCAAGAGCGCTACTATGACTGTTGAGGAGGATGTACCATTGAGCGGGCTGAATATGCAACTCAAGAAGGTACAAGATGATGCTTGCAAGGCAGTTGACAAGGTTCAGCGGTGGAGTTTGTTTCAGACTCGGTGCTTTATCAAGGGCAAGGCTTGCAAGTTGATGATTGATGGTGGTAGCTGTACTAATGGCATTAGCAAGGCGATGGTGGCAGCATTGGGGTTGTCTACATGGCGTCTTCCCGAACCTAAACGTCTTGAGTGGTTGAATAGCTGTGGTATGCTGAAGATTACTCATAAGGTGCGTGTGCCATTTACAGTTGATGATTATGTTGATGAGATCGATTGTGATGTGTTGCCATTGGAGGTGTGTGGATTGCTACTTGCGCGTCCTTGGCAGTATGATCGCAATGTGACACATGTTGGGCAAGCAAATACATATTCTTTTATGCATGGTGCCAAACAGCGGACTTTGAAGCCTATGGGTGATGATCATATCAAGTCCGATGTGGAGTTAGTGGTGCGTAAGGAGAAGTTGCACAAGCCAAAAGTGCAGCAAGAGGTGCATGATGTTCCGAGCATTGATGTGGGTGATGTTTCATCCATGCATGTAGATGACAAGCCAGTTCTTGTTGGTGACAAGCCGGATGAAGCTGCACTTGTTGTTGATGTGGATGTTGCAGCATGTGCTACAGTTCCAGTTTATGTTGATGCCAGTATACAGACTGATGATGTTTGTGCTGATGATATTTCAGTACATGTGGCACAGAAGCCCGTGGGAGGAGTGGGAGGCGAGCGCGTCAGTGGATACAGTGGGCAGCGGCACTACCATGCTAGGAGTACTGCAGTCCAGTTTTCCGCGACACCGCGAATGCATCGAGGAAAGGATGGACGTGTGAGACATCTATGTGGCCCAGGAGTTACACATCTTGTGCAGTGTCATGTGCAGCGACACAAGGGTCCATCAAAACCTCGCAAGAAGAAGGAATTGGCGCCAAAGTCCAAGCTCATGTGGAGAAGAAAGGAGGCGCCAAGTGCTGTATCAAGTCAAGAAGGCCGCGAGGGAGGATGTGGTGTGGAAGGTAAGTAAGACTTGAGGACGGCGAGGACGTGTCATGTTCATATCACGTCACCTTTTCCAGAAGACCCTCACGCTTTGGGGACAACGCTTCTTGAAGGGGGAGGATGATATGGGCACGGAGGCCTATGTGGAGCCCAATTTCAGGACTCCACCAAGCTAGGTGGTACGCCATCGAGGATTCAGGAGTGACACGCTAGGACGACCTACGCCATGTAATAATTAAGTCTAAGGTTGTGTCATTCATTCTATGTTGGGAAATAATGTAGCCAGGTCATGTGGTGGGTCAAATTAGGGTTATTAGTGAGTCAGTTGGATTTGGGCATGTCCAATCCAACTAGGGTTAGGCCCATAGAGGGGCGCCCCAGCCCAACAAGGGCTGGCCGGCCACCTCCCCCTCATATAAGGAGGTGGGGCGGCTAGGGTTTAGGGGATAACAAGTTTAGTCTAAAAGTTAGGTTATACCTAGTTGCGTGTGTTCACGTGTATCATCCCTCCGGGGGTACGGCGCTGCCGTTTATCTATATTATCCGCTGCGAAGGTTCTTGTGTTCATCAAGGATTGTCTAGCTCAGGTTTGAGGCGTATCGATTCATCGATCCGTTGCTTGTTGGATTCGTTCTCTCTTCTCCAGGCTGCGTTCATCGTGTTGTTGGGAGGATTTACTACCCCAGGTTCTCGCTGTGAAAGATCGGGCATCAACCAAGGAGGATCCAATGGGTCGCTTCCTTATCATTCTTCCTCCCGCCCGAGGCCTCCAAAGGGCTTTACTGTTATGTTCACTGCCTTTCTGTTTCGCGGTCTTTCTCTCCCCTCCCACGAGTTTATTAGCTCTCTTCTCTTCTTCTACGGGATTCAGCTCTGGCAGCTGACTCCCAATTCCATTCTCCACCTTTCCATCTTTGTTACTCTGTGTGAAGCCTTCCTTGGCATTGACCCCCACTGGGGCTTGTGGAGGAAGATTTTCTATGTCAAAACGCCACAATGGCATTGATGGTCCCCCTGTTGTTGGCGACGTCGGCTTCGTCGTCAGGAAGGAGGTTAACTACTTCGACTACCCAATGAAAGAGTCAGTTCAAGGCTGGCGACAAAAGTGGTTTTATCTCCGAGACATCCCAGTACCAGGGCAACGCTCCAATCTGCCTCCATTTGAGGATGTCCTTTCTGCAGTGCCGAAAAAGTCCTGGCGAAGCACTTTGACTGCCGAAGAGAGCGCCCTTGCCGATCAACTGTATGAAAAGGTCTTGGACCTGAAGAATGCAGGGGGTCTGACGATGTGCGATACTGAGGTGGTTTCAGTTTTTCTAAAGCGTTGAGTGCAACCGCTGATGTCAAGGCCTCATCAGTTATGGTTGTACAATGACTCATCGGATAAATCAAGGATCAGTTCAACTGATGTGTCTGAAGAAGATCTTTGAGATGAGGTGCGACGCCTAACTCGCCTCAGCCAGAAGGAAAATATTGTTATGACTTCGGCTCGCCCTCCTCTCAACCTTAAGCATCTTCGTGCTAAGGTAATTTTACTTGTATTTGCATCAGAAGTTATTTCTTTGTTTCTGAATCGGAATCTTATAACTTTTTCTGTCGACAGGCTTCCACCATTGCTCAATGTTATCCTCATACACCTGAAAGTGGGGTAGCTCCAGAAGATGACGATGCTTCGGAAGAGACTGAAGATGAACATCACATTTTTAGGACCGCGACGTCTAAGGTGACGAAGCACCCAAGGATGATGCCTTCACTAAATCTATGTGACGCATGAAGATCAATGAAGATTTGATGGCGACAACAGAATTAAGCCCTAGCGGACAAGATGATGATGCTGACACGACTGATCCCCCTGCTCCTTCTCGTGACACTTCGACTCATCAGCCTTCAAAAAGGCCATCGACACTCTTCGCAGATGAGGATGATATCGAGTCTTGATCATAAATATTTTCTCACTTCTTTTTGCTTGTATTTAGTTTCTTTCGGCTTCACTGACTTTTATTTCATTCAGCTCTGAGGATGATGACAAGATTCCTCTCTCGAAGAGGGCAAAAATATTGTCTGAAAATGTTGAATCTTCGAAGGAACCGATGAGCAAATTTGATCAAATGACCACTCCTCCGCCACGATCAGTCGTGGCCAAGGTTCCTATGTCGACAGTTATTCCTCCAACAACTGCTTCTGCTCCTTCATCCTTGCGTGATCATGTAAGCAATAGATAATAATCGTAGTACTTGCTAGCCCCCGAGCCGATGATTGGCTTTCTGAAAGAAGTTGAGTATTGGCTAAGATATACTTGTTGTTTTGACACACTTTTCAATTCCTTTGCCGTAGCCAATCTATGCCACCGTTGATGCTATAGAAGATTTTGCTGACCAATTTAGTCGGCTAGAAGCGGAGAATATCCAGCTTCGCAAAGTTGTTAAAGCTTCAGCCGACCAAGTATTGGAAGCCAACAAGCTAGCAGCTGAAGTGCAAGGCGAAAATACATGCTTAAAGGAGGAGCTGAAAAAGTTGAAGAAGAAGATGGCGGACAATCAAGAAGCACAACACAAAGCTTTCATGGAAGCCGATGAAAAGGAGGGTGCCCTTCGAGAATCCATCGAGAACTTGTTGAGTAAGTTTCTCCAGAGTTGTATGATACTTATTTTAGAATACCCTCCTGACGCGATGAAGTGTGTTTTGTGATTTTCTAGATACTGCCGATATACCTATCGACCGTAGAAGCAAACTTCGGGTCAACTCGATGTCGGATGCACTTTCCTTTGCTACTGAGTCTAGCAACCAGCTCCAAGATCTGTTGAAGAAGACCAAGGGGGCTCTGTCGAAATTATTTTAATGATGTTCCCAAAGCTGGATCAGAACAAGACCCTCGGGGAAATGGCAGAGAACTTCTTCATCGATTCTTCAGAAGCTATAGAGGTATTGAAGCGACGCTCTCGTCTTTACGGAGCAGTCCTTACTTTTCAGCTGTTGATGGGGCACGGGCTTGGTTCTGAACTGGAGAATTTGTCTAAGGCGTTGCTTGTGGATGCTGATAACTATCCTATCAACCTTGAACCTTTTAAGCAATCCTCAGTTGTGTGCGCCAATCGACTCCTCAAATTTGTTGATGAAGAAAAGAACAAGACTACATCTGGTGCTGGTCCTGGCTCCTTACCACAAGCTTGATTAAGTCTGGCTTGCTTGATTCTAGTTGTAACTCAGATACACTCTAGTCTTAATGACAAGGGATTAACTTATCAATGCCTATGGATTGTAGGCTAGGGTTTAGTTAGAAGTAGAGGGCAAGTAGATCTCGAAGGTTTCAGCCGAAAAGTACTCGACGAATATGAAAACTAGGGTTTGCAGACAATGATTCGATTCTTCGTCCCTCGACTCCCCCTTTATATAGGAGGTGGAGCCGAGGGATTCGTGCTATACAAGATTACAGAGTCCGGGACGGTTTCTAACTCATCCCGCCAGATTACAAATAACACTTCCTATTACAACTCTATCTTTTCCTTAAATACATCTTGGGCTCCCGAATCTTCTTATTCTTCGGGTAGTGGGCCTTCAATAAACCCCGGGTACTATATTCGGCAGGCCCATTTGGGATGCCTATGTCAGTAGCCCCCGAGATTTTGCTTGAATCATAGAGTCAGGGAAAATCTCCACTGTTTATTTTTACTCGAAAGCTCTAACTTTTTATATTTCTTCTCATAAAATTCTATATTGTACAGGGATATTGGTAGTTGGGGCTAGTTCATCTGGACGGATCGTGTACTAGTTAACCGCTCTAGTGGCAATCCGCAAAAACCTACTTCAAAATCACGTCCCCGGACATGATCTCGGGATACCGGTGTAAACTTCGACAGTGCCGCTTAAGGTCTTACCATTCCGTCGAGTCCCGACCAAATTTATCGGGTACCTAACGCGTCCGTTAGGATTTTTCTTCGTATCTCGTTGATACGGATAAAAGTAGCAGAGCGCAGTCTTTGGCGATGCCACGCCCAGCAGAATGAATCTGGGGTCTTACCTTCGCAAATTTGCGGCATTCAGAAATTGATCGCAACTTTGGCGTTCTGAGAATATATTGTCGAGTGCTTTTCCGGCTGTTGGAATGGCACATTTTATCGAGTCAAATATGACTTATATTGCTCTCCCGATGGGAGTATATGTAGAGTTAATTATAACTCGAAATATACTCTCTTGCTGTTCTATTTTTCCTTTGTTAATTTCATCGGGCACGTGAACAGCGTTCCCGATGGGAGTAGCCCCCGAGGCTACAGCCAAGAACTTGTGCTTGGTTGTAGGCTCAACATTTAAGTCCACCTTGTCACTATATTGTCATTATTTCTCAATATGAACTCTTTTCTCTTCTTCTTCTTCTCTCACTTTTTTTATCTCTCGGGTGCGCGAACAGCGCTCCCGATGGGAGTAGCCCCCGAGGCTACAGCCAAGAACTTGTGCTTGACTGTAGGCTCAACATTTTCTATATTGTCATACTCGAAATTTTACTTTTTGTC
>NC_061511.1:149251587-149320460 GCF_022539505.1 Lolium rigidum | reverse complement strand
TGAATCAATACTATTCTTAGGCAGAGATAGCAACCAATCTTTAGCTCTTCCTCTTAATGAGAAAGGGAACAATTTTAGTTTAATAATATCACCATCTACATCTTTATATTTTTGCATTTCACATAGTTCAACAAAATTATTAAGATGGGCAGCAGCATCATCGAACTAATTCCGTGAAAATTGATCTTTCATGACAAGATTCATAGAAAGCAGTGTTTAATTTCAAAGAATTCTGCTGTAGTAGCAGGTGGAGCAATAGGTGTGCATAAGAAATCATTATTATTTGTGGTTGTGAAGTCACACAACTTAGTATTTTCAGCGTTGGCCATTTTAGCAACAGTAAATAAAGCAAACTAGATAAAGTAAATGCAAGTAAACTAATTTTTTTGTGTTTTTGATATAGCAAACAAGATAGCAAATAAGGTAAAACTAGCAACTAATTTTTTTTGTGATTTGATATAATGCAGCAAACAAAGTAGTAAATAAAATAAAGCAAGACAAAAACAAAGTAAAGAGATTGAGAAGTGGAGACTCCCCTTGCAGCGTGTCTTGATCTCCCCGGCAACGGCGCCAGAAAATATGCTTGATGGCGTGTATTTCACACGTTCGTTGGGCAACCCCAAGAGGAAGGTATGATGAGCAAAGCAGCAAGTTTTCCCTCAGAAAGAAACCAAGGTTTATCGAACCAGGAGGAGCCAAGAAGCACGTTGAAGGTTGATGGCGGCGGGATGTAGTGCGGCGCAACACCAGAGATTCCGGCGCCAACGTGGAACCTGCACAACACAACCAAACTACTTTGCCCCAACGAAACAGTGAGGTTGTCAATCTCACCGGCTTGCTGTAACAAAGGATTAACCGTATTGTGTGGAAGATGATTGTTTGCAGAGAAAACAGTAGAACAAGTATTGCAGTAGATTGTATTTCAGTAAAGAGAATTGGACCGGGGTCCACAGTTCACTAGAGGTGTCTCTCCCATAAGACGAACAAGCATGTTGGGTGAACAAATTACAGTTGGGCAATTGACAAATAAAGAGAGCATGACAATGCACATACATATCATGATGAGTATAGTGAGATTTAATTGGGCATTACGACAAAGTACATAGACCGCCATCCAACTCGCATCTATGCCTAAAAAGTCCACCTTCAGAGTTATCATCCGAACCCCCTCCAGTATTAAGTTGCTAAACAACGGACAATTGCATTAAGTATGGTGCGTAATGTAATCAACAACTACATCCTTAGACATAGCATCAATGTTTTATCCCTAGTGGCAACAAGCACAACACAACCTTAGAACTTTCTCGTCATCGTCCCGTGTGTCAATGCAGGCATGAACCCACTATCGAGCATAAGTACTCCCTCTTGGAGTTAAAAGCATCTACTTGGCCGGAGCATCTACTAATAACGGAGAGCATGCAAGATCATAAACAACACATAAGCATAACTTTGATAATCAACATAACAAGTATTCTCTATTCATCGGATCCCAACAAACGCAACATATAGAATTACATATAGATGATCTTGATCATGATAGGCAGCTCACAAGATCCGACAATGATAGCACAATGGGGAGAAGACAACCATCTAGCTACTGCTATGGACCCATAGTCCAGGGGTAGACTACTCACACATCACACCGGAGGCAACCATGGCGGCGTAGAGTCCTCCGGGAGATGAATCCCCTCTCCGGCAGGTGCCGGAGGCGATCTCCGGGATCCCCCGAGATGGGATCGGCGGCGACGGCGTCTCGCAATGTTTTCCGTATCGTGGCTCTCGGTATCGGGGGTTCCGTCACGGAGGCTATTTGTAGGCGGAAGGGCAAGTCAAGAGGCGGCACGGGGGGCCCACACCACAGGGCCGCGCGGCCAAGGGGGGGGCCGCGCCGCCCTAGGGTTTGGCTCCCCCGTGGCCCCTCTTCGTCTCGTCTTTGGTCTTCTGGAAGCTTCGTGAGAAAATAGGCCTCTGGGCTTTTATTTCGTCCAATTCCGAGAATATTTCTTTACTAGGATTTCTGAAACCAAAAACAGCAGAAAACAAGAATCGGCACTTCGGCATCTTGTTAATAGGTTAGTTCCAGAAAATGCACGAATATGATATAAAGTGTGCATAAAACATGTAGATAACATCAATAATGTGGCATGGAACACAAGAAATTATCGATACGTTGGAGACGTATCAAGGACCCTTCGTCGTTAGCAAAGTGCTTCATAACGGGTCGTACTACCTTGTTGATTTCCGCGAGCTGAGGGATAGACCTGCTAACTGGCGCCGGAAACGCAAGCGTGAGGATCCGGATGACATCTACGATGAAACAGATCGCCCTTGGAATATCGCACAGCTACGTCCTTTCTACACTTAGCATACTCTTTCCGAGTTACAAACTCTGTAATAGTTATACATGATCAATGAAATAAAGCTTATGGTTCACTCTTTGAGTCTTTTACCTCCTTTACTTGTTCATTTTAGATCGTGTATGTTTTTTCCGACTAAAACCGCAGAGCTGGATGTTTTCCGCCTAGGCGTGTATAAAAGTTGTGATTTCTAAAACCGTCCTTTAGGACGTAAGCTTAAGTTTTCTGATTAAGTTGTTATCTGTTGCGAACTCGTGGATTCCTAGTAGCGATTTCCGGCACCTATGCCCGGGGGCTTGTTTCCGCGGTTATGGACGGATTGCCATTGGGCTTCGTCGCCGCTGGCGAGCATTTCCGGCTAAGGTTTTCCGGCTCGTGGAAGGTCAAGCGGGCAAGCCGGAAAATAACGAAATCAGCACTTGCTTTCCGACATAAAACGAAACATGCACATAATATTAAACGGATAGCAGGATAAGTGTTTCCGCCCCATGCATAATCGTTTCGTTCCTAGCTACTTAAAAATTTAAAGTCTTATTACAAACCCTCACTGGGGCCAAAATGATGCAACTTGTTTCATTGTTTCAAACAGGAACTCTACTCGGAGTCCTCCTCTTCAGATTGCCGGTAGCCGGAGCCGTCGTCGCCGTCACCGCATCCGGCTTCGTAGTCGTTTCCAGAGTTTCCTCCGAATGCTCGCCGCTGGACCCGGATCCTTCCCCATAAAACTCGGCTCGCTTGCTTCCTCCTCCGCATCGGAAAACCTTCGGGCAGGTTGTGCTTGTTGTACCGTAACGAGTGATCCACTCGCCCGACAAACAGCTCTTCATAGCCTTCGGCTTCCGCGAGGAGGGCGCTCATGTCGGAACTCTCGGGGCTCCGCGTGCAACTTGCGCCAGTGCTGAGTGAGGGGAAGAAAGCCTTGCAGGTGGCCAGGACCAAGGAGGCGGCTCCGCGCGCTGAAGACTTCTGCCAGTCCTTGATGAACTCCGGCACTTGTCGCATAAGATTGGTCATCGTATCGATGACTGTGGTTTTGGCCTTCTTTAGCGACAGAGCCGTGGCGATTCCGCGACAGGCTTCAAACAACGCATCAATTGAGATCCGCGCTTCCTCGTATGCCTCCGTCCTCGTCGGGTTTGAATCTTTTGTCCACTCAAAGCCAAGGCTTGCCGTGGAAGAAAGAGGTTCAGTTCCGTCGAGAAAACATACAAGGTGGTTGGAGCAACGACGCGGAAAAATGCTTACTGAAGATAAGTTTGTCAATGGTTTCCGCCTCCGCTTCCGCAGCTTTATTCTTAGCAATTGTGGAGATCACGCGGCCTTGGCTTTTCTCCAGCCTTGTCAATCAGCTCCGCCTGCTCGCGGGTATGCTTCTCGGAGAGCTCCCTCCTCGCCTCGCCTCTTTGCTTGAGGATTCTTTCATGAAGTTTCGAGGGACTCGTTCTCCGCCTCAAGCACCTTGACCTTGGCGGAAAGCTCATCAAGCGAGGAGCGCTTAGCAGATTCTTCTGAAGGCAGACAAGTTGCACATATTATGCATCATGAACTATGACAACACAAAAAGAGAAAGACCCGGATCTCGTACATTTCAGGCGGGTCTCCAGCAGCTGGATAGCCTTTTGGCTGTTTTCCGCGTTCTGGCGCAGCCCCTCGATCTCCGTGATCTGCTCAAGCACATGGATGCGCAAATCTTCGTGCAATTTCCGTGTGGTCTGTCAGCAGCAGGGAGTTAGCCGGATATTTAAAATCTTGGGGGCTAGCGAGGAATTCAGTTTGAGATATAAAAAATTTAAATTTCCGTCTAAAGTACATTCTGGGAAAGCATCGGATAATACACGTTACACGGAACTATATCACCCAATGCTTGGGGGCTAGTATTACCCGCCGCACTTCCTTGTGCTTGGCGAAAAATTCCTTCGAGCCGTCCTCCAGCTCCGCGAGCTCTCGCGTCTCCTCGTCCGGCTTCCCCCATACCTTGTTCAAGCATCGCGGAAACCTCCGCGTGACGCTGTGCGAGGGTAAGTTTTTGGAGGGACGGAGTTGGCTCGAGGCTGACTCGGGTCGCATTGGTAACTTGGAGGAGCTTGACCTTTTGCTCTTGCTCTTCATCAGTAGGTCCCGCAAAAGTGGAACTTGGTTTATCTGGTGGAGGAACGGGTGTGGAGGTCCCCTGGGCGGAGTCGCCATGGTGGGCAGGGTCTTCAGGAAGGTCATCAAGGTCAATGATGTCCTTCGGATCCGGCTTGCTGGCAGATGAAGCCTTGGGCGGAACTTCCACCTCAGGAGTGATAGGGAAAGAAGCCGGAGATGGTTTGGCTTTCTTCTTGATGACCCTTGGGACCTTGGGAGGCTGGCTTCCGGAACTTCAGGAAAAACATAAAAGCATAAGTACGAGTTTGAGCGAAAAACCAGAACTTGGATCTCGGAAGTAAACGCTTACCCGAAGGCTTGAAGAAATGCTCGGATGGCAGGTTGCCCCTTGTTGCTGGTGTTAATCAGCGAGAGGCGCTTCTTTTCCGCCTCCGCTTTCCGAGTAGCCGCAATGCTGAGCGCTTCGCGGGGGCGTTTCGCTTGGGGGCTGGAAGGGGCTGGCCTCTTCCTCTTCGCAGGGCGGCTGGCTTCAGGAGCTTCCGCCTCCGATGCGGCTTCTGGATCCGGGTTACCGGTGGATGGGACTCGGAGGAGATTTCCGAGTTCATTTTCCTCAAGCGCCTCGAGCTAATGCAAAGATAAACACTTAGACAAAGTTTGAAGAAAAACAATAAACCAAGTCCAGACGGCGTACCGCGGTTCCGGATCCCTCCGTGTGGATGTCCTTGTTGCATACGTGAACATGGAGTTCACGTGGGATTTTGAGGAGGAGCCGGATCCTCTTGTCAATAGCGTCGGCGGACAGATTATCTTTTGTGGCGCGCATCTTGTCGTCACGCCCTGTGTATTCAAACATCAGGTGGTCCCTATGTTGCAGCGGCTGGATCCGCTTCATGAACCAGGAAAGAGTTAGATCCTTCCCCGTCAGCCCCTCCTCCGTAAGCTTGCAGATCCGCCTAACAGCGCGGGTCAGCTGGGGCGAGTCGGAGAAGTGAGGGCGAGGCGTCCATGACGGAAGCTCGGTGGCGGGGCAATTCTTGAAAGGTGGCAGCTTCTTCTCGCTCGCGGGATCCGAGACGTCCTTCAAGTAGAAGAAACCCCCGGACCAATACCTCGCGGATTCATGGCGGTCGGTGTGGGGGTAGACGCGACCCGGCGGAGGATGAAAGTGATGGATCCGCAAGTTGCCAACTCGGAAGTTTGGCGGATCTTCTCCTTCTTGACAAGTAAAGAAATATTGGAACAGAGGAAGCTCGGAGTTACCCGGAGGTGGCCTTCGCGAGAGCGACGTGGTTGCCGATGGCGAGCACACTCGTTCGGAGATATATTGTGAGGTTGGAGCCCATATGTCTTCGGAATCTCCCGGAAGAAGTCCGAAGGCGGAAATGAGAATCCGCGCTCCACCAAGTGCCTTCGTCGGCACCATCTCGTCATCCTTTGGAGCCGGAGCTGGTTCAAGTGGAACCGACCTCCAGCCTTCCGGGTTGCGTGAAACCCTCCGCCTCGAGGTTCTTCGGTCCCGTTTCGGTGGTGGTACAGGGCCACCATTTTCCCTTAGCTTCGTAGTCGCGCTTCCGAGCTTTTGATTTCTTGGCAGCCTCTTCCGCCTGCTGCTCCGTCTGGCCCGCCTCGGAGGATTTCTCCGGGTGAGCGGAGGTCCCCTCAGCTTCCTTGCCGAAATCCTTTGAAGGATCCAGCCTGACTGGGGCGAAGGGAGGAGGGGCGGAGGAAATTGGCGTCGCCATGATCGGTTCCGAGGTCGGAGGCGGAGTTGTTGAAGACATCCGGAGAAAAAGTTTGGCGGAAATTTTCTTTAGTCGGATCCCACATCGTCTTCCCCAAGTTCATCCCTACCAACTACGGCGCGAAAGTGAAGCTCGAAGGTTTACCGTAATGGCGTGCGGTGGTCGGAGTTGCGGTGGCTCGCCGGAGTTATGAACACGAAGAACACCACGGTGGCGGGTTCGCTCCGGTGATGCTCCGGTGACTTTCCGGCGGGTTCCGGCACGGCGGAGGAGGAGCTCACGGGCGGCGCTCGGCAGAGAGGTGAGAAGGGGGTGAATGAGGGGTAAAGGGGTCGACGGCTGATATTTATAGGCCGAGGGGATAAGATTCGTGTTCCGCATCCTGTGGTCGGAACGCAAGCGTCGCGCCGTTGGATGCGTGACACGTGTCCCAAACCCTAGCAGTAAAAATGGCTAGAGATAAGTTACCGCGCGAATCGCGCAAAAATGGCGCCAGAATTGGCGGAACCGTTTGAGTCTTTTAAGATTCCGGGTAATTGCGTGAAGATAAGTTGGCTCTCGTTCGCGAGCAGGGAGTAACCCGGAAATATTCTTTGGAATGTCGATGGATGAAGTCCCGCAGGATGAGAGCATTTTCCGGCTGTAAGTTGGAAAAGGAAGAGAATGCAAAGTTGGAGCTCTTCAAGTTTCTCCGCGTTGCCGACGATGCCGGAAACCTAAGGAACAAGCATGGCGGAAACTGCAGCGAAACTCGGAGAACTCGGGGGCTACTGTTGTGGGTATACTTCGTGGGTGTACCATCGACGAGTGCCTAGATCCGGCAAGCCCGGGTGGCCCACGGACGGTGATGAGGCATGTGGCCCATCGGGCGGCCCAGCTTGCTCGTTGATCATGAAGGAAGAAGTCCAGCCCAGGATCGCAAGCCGGATCCGTACCGACATAGGAGTAACCCGGATCCATGGAGGCCCATGAGGAACCCGGATCCAAGTACGACGTATATGGAAGGCGGATCCGTGACGTGCACGGCAAGATATTGTACCGTAGTTAGGCTATCCGTAATCCGGCTAGGACTCTCCGTGTAAACCCTAGATCCGTGCGCCTTTATAAGCCGGATCCCGGGAGCCCTAGAGGCACAACCACAACTCATTGTAACAACGCGAAAGCGCCCGGATAATTCCGGCATAAGCAGCAGTAGGCCCCGTCCTCGTGCAGGTGTTCCGAAGCTGGGTAACTCGCGTACCACCGTCCCGTGTGCACTCCGCCCTATGGCCCCTACTTCTTCTCCCCCTCGTGAGGATCCCTCCTCCGAGGTACCGTCGATTAGGCAACGACACATAGTGCGCGAGGAGAGTGACGGAGACGCGTCGAGACAGTCGTCGAAGAGGGTGTCGATGCCGAAGTCGATGCAGTCGGAGCCGTCGAGGACGAGGTGTTGCCCTAGTTTTGCCAGAACTGGGCGCACGTCGGGGACGAAGCCATACTCTTGTTTTGCCAGAACCGAGTACGCAAGACGAAGCCGATGAGGACGAGGCGCCGATCCGAGCCTGCCAGGCCCGGTGACGCATCGGGGATGAAGGCACGCGGCGGTGTTGCCAGCACCGTGCATGCGTAGGACGGGACCAGTACAAATGGCGCGCCATGTCGGAGTAGACTAGCAGAGTAAGACTCAACGACGGTTGTCGGAGTAGTCGGGGAAGATGCGAGGATGCTGGCGGCGGAGATGTACTGGACGAAGACATAGAATGTGGTGGTCACAGGAGCGGCCTGGGGTGGTCATGCTTGATGCCTAGATGGACGTGGAGGTGGTAGGCGGGACTCGCAACGGCTAGCAGTGGCGTGCATGTTACCTGTGGAGTTGCGGAGGCGGTACTCGAAGTAGGCGAGGAAGAACCCGGCGGCGTGACGAAGACCATGCGCGGACGGAGGCGACCTGCGCCGAAGGGGCGGCGTTGTGGTAGCCTCGGACGTCGATGCGTGAGTGACATAGGTATGCCGAATAGGCATGCCGAATAAAGTACCCGGGTTATTTGAAGAGGACAAGAAGCCCTTGGACCCGAAGATTGAGAAGCCCAGAAGCCTAGAGAGTCTCAAATAAGGAAAGTAGAGTTGTAATAGGAATATGATAGCAATATAGGAAAGGCCCAATAAGCCTCTCGCAGTTTGTAACTTATACAACACGAAAAGCCTCGGCTCCACCTCCTATATAATGGGGAGCCGAGGGAAAAAGAAAGGGACCGAATCTACTGTCAATAGAACCACTGTAATCTTAGTCGAGCACCTTTGTCGGCTGAAACCTTCGAGATCTACTTGCCCTCAACTTCTTACGAAATCCTATGTCTACAATCTGTAGACATTGACGAGTTAATACCTCGTCAATTAGCGCCGTCTGTGGGGATTGGAGGTCGCAAGGTCCTGATCTCGATGGCATCGTCAACATCATCATCTACTGCAAGCAACGCGATGGACGGAGGTAAACGAGTCCAACCTGATCTCGCCGATTTTGTTCCTCACCCTCCCGCCCGTTTGCATGCATATGCCGATCTGGAGGAGTTGACGGAGATGATGTTCGGGAGCTTCCGCTTCCTCGTCGCGAAAGAAAGGATCGCATCGTCTCGCAGCACCGATTTTTTCGAAACCGTTAGCGGTCGATTCCGATTTCTCGGGATCATCAGCATCATCCATCGAGTCAGGTGACGAGGAATTTTCGCCGCCACGCTTCACCAAGCCCGCCGCCGGCGGGGTACTCGCCGATCTGTTCGGCGACATGACTTTCGGGTCGTTCACAGATTCCGATCTGGATAGCGACTCGGAAAGTTTCGACAACATCGTCTTCACCAACTTTGACTTCATCAACAACTCTACTGCTAGTAGGGAGTTCTTCATCGATCTATACGACGGTGTCACCAACCCTGAAACTGATGAGAACACAACTGCAATATATCACCAAGTCTGCGTAATGGGGGAACAAGCCGTCAAGAGGATGAAGCGTCGGAGGCTTTCGATGATTTGGGCAACGCCTACATCAATCCAGCAGATCTCACGCATGGAACAGGAAATAAATACATCGGATCCATGCCGCGGGAAAAAGTACAGCTGCCGCAGGAAGCGTGGGATAGATCTTAGAGAGACATGGATGGCACGGAGTTGATGACCACTGCAGCTACGCCGCAGGCGTTGCAAGCGTATCAATATAAACTCGCTTGTGCTGGACGAGAGCTAGAAAACAAATGGCAATACTCGACGAAAGGAGAGCTGCAGCTGCTGCGTCAAGTGAGCGCAGGGCCAACTTGAGTCAACACTCGAGGACTTCGGGAGATAGTCACAGGAATACCCGCTCAAGAGAAAGATCTCGATTGGCAGACGTGCCCGAACAAGATCGGGAGAACTTGATCCAAAATATCGACATGTCTTTTATGTCAATAGACGCGAGAGGGCACATCATCCCAAAAACTCTGGAGGCGGGGTATATGGCGACACATGCTTACCTAATGGCATCCAAACCACCTCAAGGAGATCTCAGGGCATCACTGTACCAGATGGCTATGGCAGGAGTTGGTGTTATGGGGGCAGCGATAGCAGGAAGAAAAGTTGCACCACAACCCAAAAATGCTCCACGCAGAAATAGTCGAAGACAGAATAGTCCACAACCCACTACGGCGGTGGCACGCGACGCTCCAAGAGATGGTGACGCGAGGAACATTGTGACCCAGGCTCGAGTCGATAGATCATGAGAGGAGAGGAGTCACGAAAAAAGAACACGGGAATGTTGACATTCACTAGAAGTTAACGATGAGGACTTGTGCGGACTCCCTTGCTTTACCCGACGGGTTCGCAAAACTCGAGTGCCCACTAGCTTCAAGTTACCGGACAACTATAAAAAGTTCGATGGACTGCAAGGTTCAGAGGATTGGCTAGTCGATTATCTAGAGACAGTGAAGTTGATGGGCGGAACCAAGGCAACGGCCATATAGAGCATTCAGGTTCACCTCAGCGGAGCTGCAAGATCCTGGATGAAGAAGCTACCGAAGGATCCATCGATAGCTGGGAAAATTTTGAGGACTTGTTCGTGAGGAATTTCCGTTTCACGTGCAAGAAACATGCATCAATAGAGCAGTTAAGGACTTGCAAGCAGAAGTCGGATGAATCGATGAGGATGTACATTCAGCGGTGGAGCATCATAAAAAACTCGGCTGAGCACGTATCCGATGAAAGAGTGATCGATGCATTCGTCGCAGGAATCCGAAGAAGAGATCTAATTGAAGAATTGGGGAGATCCAACCCCAGAACGATAGCAGACCTCATGGAAATAGCAAATCGCTGGGCTGACGGGAAAGATGTTGTTCATAGAAAATGGCAGAGGCCACATGAAGAGGATCACAACAGAAACAATAATCAAAATAGGCGATGTTTTCACCACTTCACAGATTAAGATGGTCCCAGCCAAGTAGCGGCTGGTTTCCGGGGAAACAGTGGAGGAAATCATTGGGATGATTACCAAAGGAACAATGATCACCGCAATGATCACAGAGATGCACCGAGTTCTAGCAGACAAAATAATCGGCCAAGGTTCCCAAGGGCATACAACATGTCACCCGAAGATCTGCTGAATGGGCCGTGCCAGATGCACTTCTACCTCGACAATGATGGAAAGAGACAGTCGGGCCGTCTTCAGAAGGACTGACAAGCTTTCCAAGCTCTGTGGAGATATACGGAGAATGCTAACGCGCAAGTAGCAAGCAGGGGATATATGCAGGGGCCAAGTAGTGAAGTTCATCTGCCACCACCACCCGCATTAACTAGTGTGAATCAACATCAGTTGCAACTTGCGGCCCCTCTGGGCAATAAATGGCGACTTCATAGACACAACAGGAGCGGTGTTGATGATACAGAAGGGCAGACCTTCGAATAGAGCGCAGAAGCTAATTTCACGACAGGTGTATATGGCAGAAAAGACGCCTCCACCAACCATTGAGTACCTCAATTTGTCGGGACATCCAATATGATTCACTCAAGAGGATCACCCACCTCAAGTTCCACGACCAGGGCAATCAACTATGATCCTACCGGCGGTCATCGCGGGATTTGAAGTCTCCCGCATATTCATAGACGGAGGAAGCAGTCTAAATCTCATATACGCAGATACGCTGCGGAAAATGAATATCTCTCTGGCAAACTTGACACCAACAGACACGCGCTTTCATGGTATTACACCTGAGAAGCCAAGTTACCCTTTCGGCAAGATTCTACTCGACGTACAGTTTGGAACAAGATAAAACTTCAGAAAGGAGAGGCTATGGAGAATCCCTGGACCCAAGGGCCCAATAACAGTCAAAGGAAGTTTCGCTTTGGCAGATAAGTGCAACAAGGATTTTCACAAGCTCTCTGAAACATTCGGGATGCAAGCTGAGTACGAGGCATCCAAGCTTACTACCAACTACGACGTATTGCCTGATGGAGGTAGATTCTTGCAATAGCAAGCTTTCGACAACTCCAAGAACTCTAACGAAGTGCAGATCCACCCGACAGATCCAAAAAAGACGACGTCCATTGCTTCTAACTTGGACAACGCATAGGAAAGCGCGCTCGTCGAGTTCCTCCGTGAGTGTTGGGAAATCTTTGCATGGTGTCCAGCTGACATGCCAGGAGTATCCAGGGAACTTGTCGAGCACCCTCTCAATTTAGATCCAAGAGCTAGACCTATTCGACAACCTTTGCGGTGATTCTCCGAGCCAAACCGCAAAGCTATGCTATTTGAGATCCGTCGACTTAAAGAAGCGGGTTTCATCAAGGAACTACACACTGAGGCTACGTGGGTCGCTAACCCAGTGTTGGTCCTGAAGAAAAAAACCTGAAGTCCTTCGCATGTGCGTCGATTTGACGTGTCTCAACAAACACTGCCCAAAGGATCACTTTGCCCTCCCGAGGATCGACCAAATTATCAATTCCACGGCAGGTTGCGAGCGTCTTTCCTTCCTCGACGCGTATTCTGGTTACAATCATATCCTCTTGAAAGAATATGATGAAGTCAAAACAGCTTTCATAACCCCTTATGGCGTATTCTGCTACAGAACAATGCCTTTCGGGTTGAAAATGCAGGAGCCACATATCAGAGGATGATGCAGAAGTGTCTCGCCACGCAGATTGGGAAAAACGTCCAAGTCTACATCGACGACGTAGTCATAACAACAAAGAAAGGGTCATCCCTCATTGTTGATCTTAGGGAAACTTTCGACAACCTCGATAAGTTCCGTCTAAAGTTGAACCCGACAAAGTGCTCCTTTGGTGCTCCTGCGGGAGAACTCCTTGGATACTTGGTGTTAGCCAAAGGAATTGAGGCTAACCCAGAGAAAATACAAGCTATCTTGACGATGAGAAAACCAACCAAGCTCAAGGAGATACAACAGTTAACTAGTAGAGTCGCAGCTCTGAGCAGGTTCATCGCAAGATTAGGAGAAAAAGCGCTGCCATTTTATGCGCTTATCAAGCAAGGAGAAAAGTTCATGTGGAACGAGGAGGCAGACAAAGCTTTTGAGTCTGAAGCATACAATTTAGACACCTCCAGTATTGGTGGCTCCACGAGAAAAAGAACCTTTGTTGCTATATATTGCGGACACACCTCAATTGGTTAGCACGGCTCTCGTGGTAGAACAAGAGGAAGAAGGGAAAATTCATGGGGTTCAGCGACCAATATATTTCCTCAGTGAAGTCTTGTCACCATCCAAGTAGCGCTACCCGCACTATCAGAAGTTGGCATGTGGAGTCTTTATGTCAGCAAGGAAGCTAAGACACTATTTTTCGGCACACCGATAATAGTGGTCAATGAGGCGCCTCTCTCGAACATCTTGAACAATCCAGAAGCTACAGGACGTGTCTCCCTTTGGGGAATCGAGCTTTTCCCTCGAGACATCACATATGAAAAAAGAAAGGCAATCAAGTGGCAAATTCTGCCGGACTTTGTTGCAGAGTGTATGGAGCCCCAAAACTCGGGACCCCCAAATTTATCGAGTACCTGGCATATGAACTTCGACGGTTCCAAGAGATTGGAAGGAGTTGGAGCAGGCGTGGTACTTGTTTCACCGCAGGGTGACAAGATGAAGTATATATTGCGGATGACCTTCCCCAATGCATCAAACAACGAAGCAGAATATGAAGCCCTTATCCACAAGATGAAGATGGCAAAAGCGTGCGGAGCTACTTTCTTAAAAATCTTTGGAGACTCGCAGCTGGTCGCCCAAAAGGTGATGAACAAGTGCGATGCAGTCAATGACAGTATGATATCATACAAAGAGGTGTACAATGAACTTGAGAAAATCTTCGATGGTTGTGAAGTTAATCACGTAAGCAGACTCAGCAACGACGAGGCCGAGGTTTTGGCAAACATAGGATCGCAATGTTTGCCCATACCACCCGGAGTTTTCTGGGAGGAAATTAGCGAAAGATCAACCAAGTCAAAAAAGGCATCGAAGCAGCCAAAGAAAAGGAGAAACCCAAGAAAGACTCGCGGGCTCCAGCAGCTCCAGGAACACATATGTCGGATGATGAGGAATAACTAGAGGAGGTCATGATGATTCAAGTTCCCTGGGTGCAGGTATACTTGACATATATCACGAAGAAAGAAATACCCGAGGATCCGGTCGAAGCAAGACGAGTTATTCGGCGATCTAAAGAGTTTACCGTGGTCAAGGGAGAACTGTACAAGCGAAGCATATCGGGTGTGCTGCAGAGGTGTGTTACACCCGAAGAAGGACGAGTCATATTGAAGGGCATACACGAAGGGATATGTGGCCACCACGCAATCAGTCGACCAATAGCAACCAAAGCTTTTCGAGCCGGAATTTATTGGCTATCAGCAATAGAGGATGCGAAAGAAATTGTGCGTACCTGTGATGCCTGTCAAAGATTCGCGTCTAAACCTCACTCCCCAGCAGCAGAATTATTGCCAATACCTTTGGCATGGCCTTTCGCGCAATGGGGATTAGATATGGTGGGAAAATTACACAGGTCTTGGCCAGGAGGACACGTATATATGTTGGTGGCTGTCGACAGATTCACCAAGTGGATTGAAGTGGTACCAGTAACTTCGGCAGATACAACATCAGCAGTGAACTTCATCAGGGGGATAGTTTTTCGTTTCGGCGTCCCCAACAACATAGTCTCGGACAATGGCAGCAACTTCACCTCCCGAGAATTCAACGATTATTGTGAGGACGTAGGTATCAAATTGCAGTATGCATAGTTGGCGCACCCGCAAACCAATGGTCAAGTCGAGAAAGCAAACGGTCTCATTTGCAACGGCATCAATAAACGTTTGCTGACACCACTCGAAAAAGCAAGGCACATTTGGGTCGATGAATTAACCAACGTATTGTGGAGCTTACAAACAACACCCAACACAGCAACTCAAGAAACTCCATTCTTTTTAGTTCTTGGCACTGAAGCAGTGCTGCCGTTGGAAATAGAACATAACTCCCCAAGAGTTGTGGTATATGACGAAGAGACTTCTCAAAAGGCACTAGAAGATGATGTCAATGCAATTGATGAAGCAAGAGATGTGGTGCTCTCGAGAGTAAGCACGTATCAGCAAAATCTTAAAAACTATCGCAGCTGACGTTTGCGACCTAGATCCTTCGAGGTTGGAGACCTAGTTCTTCGGCTTAAGCAAGATGGTCACGAGAAGCTGGAGTCACCCTCGAGTGGGGCCATACATCGTTACCGAAGTTATTCCAGGAGGAGCATATCGATTGAAGGACAAAAAGACGGGCAAGGACGAAGGAAACCCGTGGAATGTTGCACAGTTGCGACGTTTCTACGCCTAGAAGGGAGTCAAGATAGTAACAACTATGTAAGCACACATTGTATATGAACAGCTCGCAAGTTTTTAGACGCACTCTTTTCCTTTCAGGGCACCGAGTGGGGCTGGAAGGTTTTTAATGAGGTGGGCTTACGGTGCTGCAATATAGCATGGTTGAAATAAAAATATTGAGGATATACGTTATTCTATCATCACGAGCAATGCTCGGGGGCTCGAACCCGAAAAATTTACAAAATATTCGACTAAGACACACTTAGAAATATACACGCTTTGGTTCCACGACAACCTCGGGAAAAGATAGATGAAATCATGCCACTCGAGACATTCGGGGGCTAAGTGAAAGATTACAATACAATAGAGTTTGCCTTGACTATAGATATGTCTCGCAGAAATCTACAACATACACGACAAATATACATACACAACTCCACATCTTTGTCCAAGCCTCACGCATTGAGTAAATATAAAAAATAGTTTTTATATCAACATGTCTATGTTTTCTCTTGCAACACGAATATTCTGTGTGGAATCATCATATCGATACTCCTTGAAGAAAGCGGTGTCTACCTTAAGAAGCTCATCAATCATTTTTTCGGCGACAGGAGATACAACCGCATTATGCTTGTCAATGGTTATTTTCCTCTTCGACGCCTTCAGGTAAAAAGTGTCGACAACCTTGCCAAAATCCAACTTTGAGTGGCAAATCTTCAACCAGATCAAGGCCAACTTAGCACCAGCCACCATTTGAGCCTTCACGAAGTCATGGATGTTACGCACATCCTTAAATTTTCACATAAGCTCGGTAAGGTTATCGGGCTGAGGGTTCCGAGGAAACATGGCATTATACACCATGGCCAACTACTGTTGCAGAAGTCAAGAAATCCTCGAGTTTGGGCGGCTCAATCCTGGAATGAACAATACGGCGAGTGCGACCCTCATCCGCCCAAAAGTCAAATGTCATTAGCCTTGGAAAGTCGAAGAAGGGCGTCAACACATGAATCCACTCTCTGCTCTTCGGCAGCAGCATCCAGGAACGAACCTATGAGAAACAAAAGGAAAAAAGCAATGTAGCACAATGAGGGATACAAAAAAAATAGCAGAGAAACAACGAGTCAAAAGTAACATACCAACCATATCTTGACTTGCATCAGTCATCAAGTCAGGCATATAACTTTCGCGCTGAGCAGATCGAGCGGCATTGGCAGTCGTAGTTTCCTTCAATTTGAGAGCCTCTTGCACTTGCCGAAGAGGAGCTTTTTCACTATCCGAGGATTTACGAGATTGGTCCAAAACAGTCACAGTTTGCTTTTTCATCGACTGCAACTGTTGTCGCAGGTCAGCTATCTCTTGGTCAATAGAGCCAGGACACGACGAAACATCCAAGGAGGCACCGTCAGGTACTCTCGTAGAATGGGAGGTAGCAGGAGAAGCATTCGAAGGTCCAGCCCCAGTATAGTTGTAAAAAATTAACTGGAAGACAAGAAAATATTGACATCAATCATTCGGCAAGACATGTTTTTCATTCATATTCAGAGCACATTACATGAACGAGTCTTTACAAGATACAACTCATAGGAAGCCTACACAAATGATCGGAAGCAGCGAAAGGCGGTAATATCTACAAAAAGTAAAACAAAAGGAAGTGCAAGTTGGTCTACTTGACCTCCGTTTGGGCAGCGCTAGCAGAGGCGAAAGACTTCGGGTCAAAGAAGGCGATAAGTTTCTTCGAGTAAAGCTTGGCGTCCTTCACCAGAGCCTTCCACTTCTCAGAATTCAAACCCTTGGGAGCGGCATCCTTCACACAGTTGACTTTTTGGCCGCTGGCTGCCACAAGAGCGATGGTCCCTTCGACTCCAATCTTCAAGCTCGCTTGACGATAGGACAAAGCGGGATCATCCTTCGCCAGAAATTGTTGGGCGAGCTGGGAAAAAATCTTGGGTGGAGTGTCCTTTGGGAAGAAGTGGGGAAGACACGCTGCAATGCATTCCACGCGGAAGTCAAGCACTTACGTGCCAAGTCGCAATTCAACTCAAGAATGTCGAGAGTGTCCAGGAGACGATCTTTTGGTTCTTGGTTCAAGGTGTACTGCTCACCCATCTTCCCTGCTGGAGAAAAACAGGACTTTATCAACACCAAAGATAGTTTTAGCACAAGGAAAGGCAGAATAACAAAAGGAGAGATGGTATTACTCGGGAATATTCTGGATTGCGTCTCGAGGCACGTGATTATGTCATTATCGCGCTGAATGAGCACGGCCTCTATATCACTCAAAGCATCTTCAGCAGCTTGGAGTCTTCGGCGAAGATCTTCGACACTAGCCGCATCCTTTTCAGCCTTTTTGCGAGCTTCCTTGCTAGCTTTGAGCCTTCTGTCAAGATCATTGGCGCGTTCCTCGGTGCGACGCAACGCCTCTGGAATAAAAAGTTAAGCGAGGATACAAAAACAAGATAGGAATATGTAAAAAGACAAGTGCGGACAAGTTTTACATCTTAAAGTTTCGGCCTCATCGCGGAACTCGAGAAAGCGGGAGCCTAAATTGACCAACTCCTTCATCAAGGGCTGCAAAAGTAGACAAGAAAGCAATATAGTACTAAGCAATAGAAAATTGTTCGACTAATCAAAACAGGTGACAAACAGGAAAGGTAACTTACATCGTTAAGGAGAGGAGTCGACATACTCCCGGCGGCAAGTTCTTGTTTGCCAGCAACCCCGATTTTAGCCTTCTTATTTTCTGGCGCTCGGGGGCTGGGCACTGGATTCGATGCTTCCGGATCATCTTGTGGGGGAGGCAAAGTTTCTGGCACGACACGATGATCCTCTTAAAGGACCAACGTGTTGGAGGTGCTCGTGTTAGCTGGCCCATGAGCTTCGGGCTCTACCTCTTCTTCGTCACCTCTGTCAATATAACAACAAAATAAATATAAGGGTACCAAAAGAAAGAAGATAGGAAGGAACAAGAACGAACAACTTACGAGCTAACGGCGCAGGTCATGGCTTAGGGGTCGAAGACTTCTTGATCTTCGGCAGAAGATTCATCGGTGGCTAGTTCGGCGAGTTTGGAAGCGTCGAAATCTTCATCGTCATCGTGCCTCTTCCTCTTGCGCTTATCAGGAGAAGCCGCATGAGGAGGAGAGACGGAGTGAGTGGAGTCAGATGGTTGCTCAGATTTCAAATCTTTGTAAGAGGAACCCGCAGATTTTTGAGGTTCAGCGGGTTCACTCTCAGGGATAGAGAAATCTTGCGAGTCATCGTTAACGACGGCTCGCTCATCTACATCCCCACCTTCAGGTAGTGGGGGAAGAGAGGGAAGAGATTGACGGTTCTGTAGGCAAAAATAAGTATGAGAAGAAAAGAAAAAGTTATCAAAACACAAAGGAAAAATAGTTGCAATCAAAAGACAAAAAAATACAATTAGAAGGAAAGCACTTACTTCGGGAAGGGTGTGGTCACCACTGAACGGTTCCACGCGGCAAGAAGAAGGGACTTCGTTGTTCTTGCTCAGAGAGGTGAAGCGGCGGACAAGTTTCTCCAAATCTTTCACGGGAAGATCGTCGGAAACCCTGTCAGCGTCCTCAGCACCCGAGTACATCCAAAGGGGATTCTTGCGAGCTTGCAGAGGCTGCACTCGAATCCACAGAAAGTGTGCAATAATTTGCACACCCGAAAATTCTGGCCCTTCAGTATTCTGAAGTTCTTGGATGCAAGCAATCAACGCGTTCGTGGCTGCTTTTTCTTCAGCTGTAGCCTCCGCGTCCGAAGACTTGCGCCTTTGAATATCTTCGGAAGCGTCAAAAGGAGCGAGACCGTAGTCTTGGGCAGTCGAGGATTTATCCTTGACGTAAAGCCATTTCCTACGCCAGCCTTGGACAGAGTCGGAAAACTTCATATCCAAATACCCGACTTCTGGTCGGATGCAGATGCAAAACACCACCTACATTGTAGATGTTGTTCTTCGAGTTGTTGCGGCGAAGATAAAAGATATGTTTCCATAGACCCCAGTGAGGCTGGATGCCCAGGAAACACTCACAGAGAGTGATGAAAATGGAAATGTGGAGGAGAGAGTTCGGGGTCAGCTGGTGCAGCTGGATCCCGTAGATAAAAAGGAGGCCACGAAGAAACTCATAAACAGGAACGGATAGGCCACGAATAAGGAAATCTACGAAAATTACCCGGAAACAAGAAGGAGGATGGGGAGAACTCTCGTCCCCTAGCATCCTCATGGCTTCATTGTTGAGCAGGCCCATCTTCTTCAGCAGCTTCTTGTCCTGAGAAGAGAGCTTCGATCTCTCCCATCCGGAGATCTTGCTTTTCTCCGAACGCTCCTCCGTTCCAGCTGTAATAACCCAGAACATAGGAACAACGAAGGGTAGATTTAGAAATGGGATGTGCATTTCATCGCAAAACGGGGGAAATTTCCGCGCCTTATTGCAGCTAAACCTAAGAGGGATCGAGGTTCTCTCTCATTTTGCAATTAGGGTTAGGCAAGGTGAGTTAGTGAAATTTCGACATGATCTCTTTTGTATCTTGTTGATTTGGGAATTGATTTCATTTGACAAGTAATATTGCATTGAGAATATGAAACAATAAGCAACAATGAATATAGAAATTGAATTCACAATTTAAATACAACTTATGAATTCAAATGACTTTGAATTCAAATTGAATATTAAATACAACAATTATTCATGAATATAAACATTACATAAACCAAAAGCTCATAATCAAAACTTGAGCTTTATTGATATCACAACACAATTTACATTGTCTTTACAATATTCTTGATACAAGAATTAAAGGAAAATAAACAGAAATGAAAATAAAGATTACAATATTGATCCTAAACTAAAAATCTAGACTAAATGACTTGAAGTATATCTCCATGGTCATATTCATCTTCAAAACCTGCAAAACAACACAACAAGTACTAGCCAGGGGGTTAGTGTTAGCCAAGAATTCAGTTTGGACAGAAACAAGTGTCCTGCACACTTGTGCATGTCCAAAACCTTGGATAGCACAGGATAAGGGCAACAGCAGACCAAACCTGAGCACCACCAGGGCTCAAGTTTCAGCATATGAGAGGACACAGCTCATGTGTGTTGAGCAAGCCACAGCAAGGCCATGCACTGGCCTAGTCACCAAAGCAAGCCAGGCCTGTGTGGCATTGCAAGAACAGAAGTAGAGATGATATAAAAGGGCACAAACCCTAGAAACAGTGCATAGTCGACCAGATAAGGATTCACAAGGTAAGCTGAAGATAGAATAGGCATAGTTCATCATGTTCTTGCTCAAGAACAGCACAACCCAACACACAACCAACCAACCACCAGAAATCATGGTGAACTGAGAAGATCAACCAAGAACTGGAGGTGAAGGGCTGTGACACACAAACCAGAAGTCTGCATCAACAAAACATTTCACTCTAGGAGCTGGAACAAAGTATACCTAGTTCCTGGAGAAGATCCAATGGATCTAATCCATAAATTATGCATGACATATGTCATGGGATTGAGCAGATGCTCAATGGGTAGCTCATCACTTGGTTTTCACCAAGGATCACTGTCAGTCTAGAAAGCCACTAAAACAGAAAGCATCTAGATAAAAATCTTGTGCACAACAGCTAGAGATCATGCACAGATGCACACACTAGCAAGATCACATGCACAGACAGCACTAGTAGATGAATTGCATGGTATAGCAGCTACCAAGACTACACAGCAAGATCCTAAGCATGCAACCATCATGAAACCCTAGAAATCTTCACAGGCAAGCATATTGGCATTCATATTAATTATGATCCCCAAATATGCAAACAAAGATGAGTAGCCAACAAGATCTAGCCAACCATGTGAGCAACCAGTCAGTAGCAAGGCTACTGAGGTCACATCACACATAGAACCATCCAAAGCATAGCCAAATAATAAAGCATCCTTATCCAGAAAGGGATTCAGACTCCATTTACTTGCCAATTAATCATGGAAAGTAAAATCATACATAGAAACTCATTTAATCATTACTGCATAAGCAGTTCATCATTAATTAATTCATCCAAGCATGAATACATAACAAATCTATGCAATATTTTGACAGTAGCACACTGTGAGGCAACACAAGCACATGTTACTGCATCATAGCTACTGGATCAGGTCCAGAAGGCTAGGGAGAGTGGCAGCATGATGCGTGCAGTTAACACACGTCCGTTGGGAACCCCAAGAGGAAGGTGTGATGCATACAGTAGCAAGTTTTCCCTCAGAAAGAAACCAAGGTTTATCGAACCAGTAGGAGCCAAGAAGCACATTGAAGGTTGATGTCGGCGGAGTGTAGTGCGGCGCAACACCAGGGATTCCGGCGCCAACGTGGAACCTGCACAACACAATCACAGAACTTTGCCCCAACGTGACAGTGAGGTTGTCAATCTAACCGGCTTGCTGTAAACAAAGGATTAAACATATTGTGTGTAAGATGATGATTGTTTGCGAAGAACACTAAAGAACAATTGCAGCAGATTGTATTTCAGATGTAAAGAATAGGACCGGGGTCCACAGTTCACTAGTGGTGTCTCTCCCATAAGATAAGCAGATGTTGGGTGAACAAATTACAGTTGGGCAATTAACAAATAAAGAAGGCATAACAATGCACATACATATATCATGATGAGTACTATGAGATTTAATCGTAGGCATTACGACAAAGTACATAGACCGCTATCCATCATGCATCTATGCCTAAAAAGTCCACTTTCAGGTTATCATCCGAACCCCCTCCAGTATTAAGTTGTAAACAACAGACAATTGCATTAAGTATGGTGCGTAATGTAATCAACACAAATATCCTTAGTGGGCATCCCTAGTGGCAACAGCACATCCACAACCTTAGAACTTTCTGTCACTGTCCCAGATTTAATGGAGGCATGAACCCACTATCGAGCATAAATACCCCCTCTTGGAGTCACAAGTATCAACTTGGCCGAGCCTCTACTAGCAACGGAGAGCATGCAAGAACATAAATAACATATATGATAGATTGATAATCAACTTGACATAGTATTCAATATTCATCGGATCCCAACAAACACAACATGAAGGATTACAAATAGATGATCTTGATCATGATAGGCAGCTCACAAGATCTAACATGATAGCACAATGAGGATAAGACAACCATCTAGCTACTGCTATGGACCCATAGTCCAGGGGTGAACTACTCACACATCGATCCGGAGGCGATCATGGCGACGAAGAGACCTCCGGGAGATGATTCCCCTCTCGGCAGTGGTGCCGGAGGCGATCTCCCGAATCCCCCGAGATGGGATTGGCGGCGGCGGCGTCTCTGGAAGGTTTTCCGTATCGTGGCTCTCGGTACTGGGGGTTTCGCGACGAAGGCTTTAAGTAGGCGGAAGGGCAAGTCAAGGGGCGTCACGAGGGACCCACACAGTAGGCCGGCGCGGCCAGGGCTTGGGCCGCGCCGCCCTGTTGTGTGGCCACCTCGTGGCCCCACTTCGTTTCCTCTCCGGTCTTCTGGAAGCTTCGTGCAAAAATAGGACCCTGGGCGTTGATTTCGTCCAATTCCGAGAATATTTCCTTACTAGGATTTCTGAAACCAAAAACAGCGAGAAAACAACAACTGGCTCTTCGGCATCTCGTCAATAGGTTAGTGCAGGAAAATGCATAAATATGACATATAATGTGTATAAAACATGTGAGTATCATCATAAAAGTAGCATAGAACATAAGAAATTATAGATACGTTTGAGACGTATCACAACACACACACACAGAAGCAATAGCATGCTTGAGTAGCAGCATCAGTAAGCAAATCATTCACTGTGGTGACCCGGCATACCACTGCATGGTGTAGTATGCAAGTCTGATATAACACCCATGAAACACCGTTCCACGAGTATTATATCGCTCAGAGTGGTACAACAGAAACATATGCGGGTCCAAGGCATGTCTATAGAATTACATACAGACTCTGTTACAGAAGATCAGCACAGCCTCCTACTTTACAATGAGGTAAATCTGCAAATAAACTCCAGGAGAATGACTCGTAGTCTAATCCTAACACGAACTCTATTTTTAGAGTATTTAACTAGCTACAGAGGCTATGAATAGATTCTAGCTAAATAGGAGCTAAGTTTAGGAAGCTAGTTCCTTCTATTGCTAATCTAGGTTGTCTCCTTGTTGGATGCGGTGTTTGACTCCTCTGACAGGTTCATGTCCCTTGAAGTAGTTGTTGATTTTCTCGGTCTTCGAGTTGCACTGTAGATCCTCCTTTGATGCCTCCATATCTAAGCAGGGGATTTAAGAGTGGGATGAGTACGAGCGTACTCAACAAGTTCATTATAGGAAAGAGGTGTTTAATGCACTAGCTACAGCATTAGACCGTAAAGTCTAATACCAATGCAAGTTTTCATAACCATTTCTTCAAAAGGTTGCTTTTATTCGGAAGATCTATGTCCGTCAGCCTTCACCGGTTTACTAGAACTTCATGGAGCTCCTTTCCGGCCGCGTTCGCAGCTTCCTTATCCCGGAACAGGGAGTGACAGGTCACGCTTCTTTACACTCTGCAGAGGTGTGTTGCTTTACCCATAAGAGATCTTAACCTTGGTGCCAACCGGGCAGCTTTCCCGTCCACACTTCCTATGGTGTGAGGCCCGGTATAAGGTCTAGCCAATCTTCAGAAACACGCCTAGTCACGTCGTCGAGGAAGGAGAGGACGCCAGCGCGAGGGAAGTACGAGCACGTCGTCGTGCTGTCGTCAAGGCGCGGGGGAGAGGATGAGGACGAGCTCCTCGTGTTGATATTTCACGAAGAGGTACGTGGGCTGCGACGGGCTGGGCTAGACTGGGTCGTTCTGGGCTGCTGGTGGGCTATGATGGTGGGCTGCTGCGGCCAGGTGAGGTCCGAGTAAGGTTCTTCCCCTTTTTCTCTTTTATTTATTTCTGTTTTGTATTCTTCTTTGTTGAATTCAAATTTGAAATCAATTCTGCCATGCAGTAATACTATTCACTTGGAAATTACTTCTCAAGTAATAATTCTACTTGAGACATACTATTTTGATTGTTCACCTAATGATAGGTTCACCATACACTATAATTCAAATAGGTAAGATAATGATTATAATCTTCCATTCTCTTTCTTTTGAAATTTCAAATATTTTTATGATTCAAGGAGATGGCCAAATGGCAGAGCTTTATGTACCAAATTATTTCTAGGGTCTTGATTTAGTTACTTGCATATTATTTTATGTGAGCTCCAATGTATTAGGGTTTTATAGTTTTCATCATAACCCCTATTATTAAGGTTAGTACTAGCATTATATTTGAGAGTATCAAAGTAGGTATTTGTTTCCATCATGGTTTATCTTGGTTACAAAGTTAAATGGTTGTCATCCACACCTGGTTTTAAGCATAGGACTTTAGCATTAGGTGGCTCTTTTGTTTTATAATTGAAGCATAGGATTTGATGAATGAATCATTAGGGTTCAAATGCTAATTACCTAATGACACATGGGTTGAATCTTAATTGTAGTTTAGGTTTTATTTGTGATCACCCAAGTGATACTCAAACTAGGGTTGAGATTTAGTTCTAGGTTATAGAGATGAGATGACACCATATTGTATGTGCTAGGTTTTAATCTCCTCTAATCAAAATAAGATGGTTACTTACTTTAATTATTATTATTATCATTTAGTTGTGGAGGATCTGAGAATGGATTCTATCGGATTCCTATAGACTTCTTTTATCTCCTTAATCTATTATTAAAGTAACTAATGTGGTTATGGTTCTTTTTATAGTTAACTTTGGTCACATGGATGGATGGTTCCTCATCATATTAAGTATGGAGTTTCATGCTAAAGGATTTCTTGTGGGTCTTAAATGAAGATTAGGTGGAATGTAATGTGATAGAATTGTACTTATGATCACCAAGTGATTCACAAGTGAAGGTTAGAATATAAGCCTATGGTTGCTTACTAGTTACCTCCCTATGATTTCATGTGGTGAATGATATCTAGTTATCCTATTAGGGTTTAACTTATCCTCACATATCTCAAGAGCATAATCATGGATTAAGCATAATCAACTTGTTCTTAATATCACTTCCTCAAGTTCTTAGAGTTTATTATCATCACTCAATTTATTATGATCAACGTTGGACTTCCTAAGGTATCTCTGGTGAATTTGGTTTCTCACTTCCCAGATTAAGTGTTGTCTTGATCAACTAAATATATATTTTCCTTTATAGTTTCTTGAATGGACATAGTTATGGTTGACTCAATAATTTATATCCCAGGAGAATGACTGAGATATTATGTTAGGGTTTTACTTAATTAATGATGATATAATCATCTGGTTATATATATAGTTCTCTCCCTTAGATTCAAGTGTTGCCTCAACTAATTTGAGTGTAACACCATAGCTTGAGCTCTCTTATAAAGGAATGGTTATTCTAGGGTTTATGGTGTACTAACAATATCTCAATAAGTATTTAGTCTAAAACTCCACTTGGCTATCTGGGTTGAATTAGTCTTCTCATTACTTTATCAGTTCATGGATATGGTATTATTCCATGTGATGTTAGGTTGTCTCACCACTCCAGGATGAAATGGTTAATCTCCTAATACTTTAGTTCAAAGGTTGTCCTTTATTCTTAATAGATAAAGCTTGGATTGATATGAATGGTCTCTCTCATTTGGGAATGACTTGAATAATATCCTAGGGTTCCTCTTGAGGACGATGTTGTGATCATATGGATATTTATATCCAAGATTTGCCTCAAGGTTTGTCATTGCTTCCCTAAATAAAATAGGACTCTCACCTCTTTAGGTTTGATGTAAAACTATTTGGAATAGAGAGGAATATATATATTTCTAAAGTTGATCTCCTTGTCATGATTCCATGTTTTAAGTGGAATCAATACCATGAGGTGTATGGTAGGATCATGGATTAGTTTTAAGATATGAAAAAGATAAGTCAAGAATGGTTTCTCCATTTTATTGTTACTTGGTTTGCAATTGAGTTGGTGTTCATATGCTATGGCAAGGATTACCTTATTATGATCTCTTATAAGATCAAGCAATTGATCATTGATTAAAGTGTTGTTGTGTTGATTATTAGTTCCATTTGATCTAACCCCTTAGATCAAATCATCTCTACCCAAAACAAGGTTTTAGCAAAGTCACATTGAGGTTTATAGCGCTTGACTTGATGAGCTATTTCAATTCCATCAAGGTCAAGTGAAACTTTAGTTACTGTGACTGTTTTACTTTAAAGCGCGAAAATTCCCCAGATTTTCTATGCATGAATGCAATGCACACATCCGTTTCCTCTATTTTTGTAACCCCAATACCTGGGATATTACAGTCTCTACCCCTTAAACTAAACTTCGTCCTCGAAGTTTGATCTCTCTCACGTTTCCGAGGTGTGGATCTGACTTGTGCAGACTACGACTTTTCTTAAACTCCGTATTGTTCTTACTGGAGATAATTGAATATATCCATTTTCCAGATTCTTCCTGGAATCCATTATGGTTTGTCTCTGAACACTAATTTCTTACTCCCGTACTATGATTTTTCTCTGGATTCTAATAATACTTGTCTCTGAACCATGGCTCTAACTTTAATTATTTGATTTCAACTCTACAAGCTTGTTTCCTTTCTCATTGAAGAATCGATGATGGGACTTCTTCTGGTGCTGCTAGTCTTAACTACAGACTAATTTGTTAATATACTCCTCATTGGTAAATAGGTCTTTGTTTTCCCTTACTACCAAAAGTGCAGTAATGGTACTTGGTAAGGCACTTACCATGGAAATGGTTGTGATGGTTTATTTTCCTATGAATGGATTAGACTCATTTAGTCCATCCAATCATGGTTTATAGTTGATACCTATAATTGTTTTGGTTTCTTTAGGTTCCATGAAAGGAATCATTCTATTAGTCTGTGGTTCTGGTATGGTTAATTTCCTTCGATCTTTGGTCTTCTTGAGCTGTATTTGGTCTATGGTATTTTCTTCGTCCAACTTCTTTATGCTTAACTTACTTGAGCCTTCGTACTTCTGAGTAGATTTTACTCACTTTCTCAAGTTATAGTCCACTTCTTACTTCCTCGAGGTATGAACCTCGGCTTCTGGTCTGACTTCCTTCTGAAAGTAATGTTCAACAATCTTATGAAAATAAGATCGAACTTCCTCTCAGTTCAGACCTTCTTCTTCTATTATGCCCAAAGTATTGAGTTATTGTATATCCAACTCAATCTTTACGCTACCCCTTAGAGTTTTCTTATGGTCTTCAACTCCTTTTTTTCCAACTATTGGTCTGATGATTAAAATATTGGTATAGGTCTTGTTTATAAATTATATTCCTCTAAGGTTTTGCGAAGAAACTTTGTGGTGTATCCACTCAATTGTGGACATCCAATGTGAATCCTTTGACTAAATGTTTATGGATCTAGCTATTTGGCTGACAAGATTTTTATTTTTTCACAAACTTTTGTTACAACTAATTAAATCGTGGACTATTTGTAATTCCAGCTGATACCAGCTGTGGTTATTATACCAACTGTGGCTATTTGATATCTAAAAATGGATTCTATTATAGGTTCTGATCAACTGGACGAGACATCTTCTACTTTATCTCGCAGTATTGATATTATACCAATTGTGGTCTTCCGATATCGACTATGGTCTTCTTATGTCTCGCTATGATTTCATATATCACCTTCCTTCATTCAGGGTTTATTTTGCAAGAAAACCACTAGCTGACACTATGATTATAGTATCCTAAGTGATTTCCCATGCATTCCCTCTTCTATTAACTATGGATCTACTTCAGCTTCACCAGAATCATTATATTTCTCACCTTCATGCTTCTTATGTACAAAAGTACTCCTCTGTTGAGGTAAAGCATGAATTTTTATTGGCACTTCTTTTAGAATATTGTGGTTACTTCCCACAATTTTGCTTCCTTCTTCTGATCAATCTTCATCTTGTCTTCAAGATCTTCAGAGTTCGTCACTTCCTCACACGTTTACCATTACCCTCTAGATCTATAGCATCAAGTAAGAACTTGATATTGCAACATGCATTTGCATATCAAAGTCAAACTTCATGTATGGATCTAGTCAAACAATGAAAATCCAATGAAATCCAAGAAGATTCAGCTTTGTGCTTTTATAATACACATCATCATAAGCCTGAATATAATAGTTGAGTATGACATCTCTAAACATCAGGCTGAGATGTGTAGTATAAAACACCACATAAGATAGGTTTATATCGTGATACTTAGCACGAATAGATGGGATTCTACTATTTGTCTCAACTTTTACCTTAATTGCACATTTGCAATGAGATTAACTTGAAACAAAGTGGTTTGGGATGGTTAAGGTTAACCTAATTTTCTTGGGAAGTACTACTTAACTTAGTATTATACCATATATAAGTGCTATTGAGGACTATTTTGTATGATACCTCTAGTTCTAATATGGTTACTCTGAATATATATTTATTAGGATATAGTTCCTATACTTCTAAGTGTTTCTACCATAAGCATATGGTCATGATGTGCTTGGCACACTTCCCATATTTTTGGAACACAATTCTTGCACTATTGTTTAGCACTTGGCTTCTCATTGTACTCCTCCAAAATACTTATAATGTTCTATTCCATCACGTAATGATTCTCAGGTGAATCATATATGATTAACAACTCTACCATGTAAGTAATCATATTTTATTCATATCTCTCTTCGTTATCTCCCATGATTGACTCATCATGGTCTATACTACCTCATATGACTCATAGTTATCACTTACTATCAATTGTTTCACATGTCTAGATAGTTTTACTTACTCATTACTTATCTTGGTCTACATCTTCTATTAGGATATCTTTCTGATATACTGATTTTAATCACTTGTTATTACTCCTATTACAGGTCTGGATAACTCTTATTTAATCAAAACATAAGTTGGTACACATCTTCCAATAGGATATCTTCCTTATGGTTGTATCCTCTCTTTGGACTACCATGTATTGTATACCAACTGTGGTCTACTCATATTTATTTTAGGGTCTTAATAGTATGCTACATAATTTGAGATTAGCTAGCTAACATTACTTAGGAAATATAGGTAAGAAATGTTGACTCAAGTGTGTCAGGATTATTCTCAAGTAAATATCCATCTCAAGTCATAAAAAGATTTGGTTCACCTAAGACAACTTCCTATAGACACTACCAATCCTATAGGTCTCCTTTAAAGGGTTTTAATCCTAAGGTCAAAGCATTTGCTCTGATACCAACTGTGGTGACCCGGCATACCACTGCATGGTGTAGTATGCAAGTCTGATATAACACCCATGAAACACCGTTCCACGAGTATTATATCGCTCAGAGTGGTACAGCAGAAACATATGCGGGTCCAAGGCATGTCTATAGAATTACATACAGACTCTGTTACAGAAGATCAGCACAGCCTCCTACTTTACAATGAGGTAAATCTGCAAATAAACTCCAGGAGAATGACTCGTAGTCTAATCCTAACACGAACTCTATTTTTAGAGTATTTAACTAGCTACAGAGGCTATGAATAGATTCTAGCTAAATAGGAGCTAAGTTTAGGAAGCTAGTTCCTTCTATTGCTAATCTAGGTTGTCTCCTTGTTGGATGCGGTGTTTGACTCCGCTGACAGGTTCATGTCCCTTGAAGTAGTTGTTGATTTTCTCGGTCTTCGAGTTGCACTGTAGATCCTCCTTTGATGCCTCCATATCTAAGCAGGGGATTTAAGAGTGGGATGAGTACGAGCGTACTCAACAAGTTCATTATAGGAAAGAGGTGTTTAATGCACTAGCTACAGCATTAGACCGGAAAGTCTAATACCAATGCAAGTTTTCATAACCATTTCTTCAAAAGGTTGCTTTTATTCGGAAGAACTATGTCCGTCAGCCTTCACCGGTTTACTAGAACTTCATGGAGCTCCTTTCCGGCCGCGTTCGCAGCTTCCTTATCCCGGAACGAGGAGTGACAGGTCACAGTTCTTTACACTCTGCAGAGGTGTGTTGCTTTACCCATAAGAGATCTTAACCTTGGTGCCAACCGGGCAGCTTTCCCGTCCACACTTCCTATGGTGTGAGGCCCGGTATAAGGTCTAGCCAATCATGTTCCTCCGCTACCTCGCACACCCACCCTTTGTTGCAAACCCCGACCCTGGGTCCTCGCCGGTCCTCTTATACCAATTAAGGATGGACCCCGACCACGACGACGATCCGGGACTCGTTAACCAAACTCCTTCGCCGGTAGCTGCAACCCATCATAGACCACTTACCGTGGGGAATTAGAATGGGATCCCCACCCCACCGCTTGCCCAACCTGGGTCAAGTGTCTACGGTAAGTGCATCCGTTGATGTACGAGAGGTGGAAACACTTTTGGCTACTCCGTCCCACTCCGGATCTTATGGTTAACACGGTTATTACGGCACAAGAATTACTAGCGACAATTGTTGTTTAGTCCTAGATGGATATTAACCTTTGCAATGGAACCTCCACCATATCAACACAATCCATGGTTCCATTGCCCACCACATAGTCATATTCATAGTTATGAAAGTAGTGGTTTTGGTTTTTATGCAATCGTGATAACCATAGTACTTTGCAAGTAATTTGATAAAAGTACTCAAGTGACATGAGCAAGTGATGAACTTGCCTTTCTTGACTGCAAGATTATGCAGGCAAGGTCTTCGATACGTAGTAACTCCAAATTCTGAAATAGCATCATCGTCCGGTAAGGACGATGTTTAAAAGATTGGCAAGGATGCAGTAATGCATAAGAATGAGATGCAATCGCTCTAAGCGTGTCCTAACCCCGATGATTTAGGATTAGTGAGTGGTAATGATTAGTTTAGGGTGTGTTGCACTTTTAGAGTGATTCACATACAAGGTTCTTACTCAGGTGTGATTACTTGGTATTATAAACAGGTAGATAATAAAGCATAATACTCAATTGAGCACACAAAGAATGATTATTGGCATAATGTTTACAAGTAAAGAACAGTGGTCAGTTTTTGTACTATATGGCATGGTTAATGATTATTTATCATATACTTTAAAAGAATAACTTTTGAAGAACATGTTCTTTAATAAAGAACAAGTATGATAATTAGGTTGAGGGGTTTCTATGGTTGACTATGGTTTCATTTAGTTTCTGGAGTAAGTATTAGATGGATCACAACCTAGTTGGATTCATCAGCTACTAGGCTTGTATTGTTGAATTAAGTCTAAACATCTTAATTACCAATAGTTGCTGTCAAGGTGGTATATCTTGTTGGTGATACCAGGCTAGGGTTTGTAGGTCCATATAAGCATGATTGATGATGATTATATATTTACTTCAAAAGAATAACTTTTGAAGAACATACTTCTTAGGTAATAAGAAGTATATCAGTTAGGGTTGAGGTTGTCTAGGTTTTGCTACTTTATCTACTATGTAAGGAATGATTGGATCCTAAATAAGATGGTTCATAATTATGAAGTATTTGTAGGGTTCAGTGGACTATGGTGATGTAATGATAAATAATAAGCATGATTGCTATTTGGGTTCATCACAATGGTGTGATGCTAAATAGGGATAATTAATAATGACGGCTTTGGTAATAGAATCTAGGGTTTACACTTGGTTGATCCTACTAGATCAACAAGTTTTATTTAGATGAGAACATAGCAGATGAGAACATAGCATAGCAATTAACTAGTGATAGGGTTCTTACTTTTTATGTGATCATGGCAATTATTTAGTTGCTATTATTGTTCTATGTTTGAAAAGAAGGTATCATGATCACATGTTCTAACCTAGGGTTTATGTCAGAACCATTTAGGGTTCCTATTGACTAATGGAGCTAGGGTATGGTGCATAATTGAATTAGGGTTTTAGGGTTCCACTTGAAATTATGTGGTTATCACTTTGTTTATAATGGAACTAGGTCTTCCTATTTACCATTTAGTTCTTAAGTTAATAACTTCATCTTAAGGTTGAAGTAATTATTAACAACTTAAAATAAATATAATATTGGATTTGGCATTTTATTATTTTTAGGGATTTAATAACTAAGGGAATTATTATATAGGGTTTAAATCCTTCTAATAAGGATTTAATAAAATAATGATGAAATAAAATTAGTTTTAGTGTTTTCTTTAATTTCTTACTGGTTTTTATTTAATTTAGAAAATCTTCCTAATTATTGCATTTTGAATCTAATTTAAGGATTAAAAAATGCTTAATTAACAAGTATTAAATACTTAAATTTTTATTACAAATAAAAATTTCATATTATATTTTTATTGGATAGATTTTTCTTTTCTAAGAATTTTGATATATTATTTTCATTTTTCTGAGTTAATATGAATTTTATAAATTCATGTAAAGTTTCTGGAATAATGGGGTTTAAATTTAAAACAGAGAAATGACTAAATCTACCCGGCTGTCTTACCCACAGAGTCACTGACCCGTGGGCCTATGCCACGTTGGCTGCCACGTGGTGTTTGACCGAAGTCAAAATCGATGACATGGCCAGGAACTCACTGCCGGCGGGAAATCCACGGCGGCGCCGCCGTTCCCGGGCTCGCGCGGATGGATGAGTAGCACCCCTCGAACCAGCACGCAACGACGGTCCTAATGGTACTAGCGCCGCCTCCAGATGGTCACCGGAGCAAGTTCGACGGCGAGACCGAGCGGCGGCGCTCGCAGGCTATCGACGCGGGCATGATTGAGGGCGTAATAAAGAAGGCTAGGAGGTGCTGGAGCACCAGTGGCTCACCCTGAGCACGATGAGCGTGACGGCGAGGCCAGGGGTGGTCTGGTTCGCCGGAATCGTCCGCTCCCGCCGTCGGAGAAGACGAAGTCGTTGGCGGCGCTCCGGAAGGCTACGGCCCGATTCCCCTTGCTTGGTGGGCGAGTCGAGCACGGTGATGACGACGGTGACCATGGCTTGGCCTGGGGAGGTCTCCATCGTCGGCGATTGAGGATGGCCGGAGGTTAGGGTTTCGTCTGGGAAGGAATTGAGCCAAGGGGGAAAGAATTCGAGGCTGCTGTTCATCGGTGAGCTTTTATACGGCGTCAGAAACACGCCTAGTCACGTCGTTGAGGAAGGAGAGGACGCCAGCGCGAGGGAAGGACGAGCACGTCGTCGTGCTGTCGTCCAGGCGCGGGGGAGAGGATGAGGACGAGCTCCTCGTGTTGATATTTCACGAAGAGGTACGTGGGCTGCGACGGGCTGGGCTAGACTGGGTCGTTCTGGGCTGCTGGTGGGCTATGATGGTGGGCTGCTGCGGCCAGGTGAGGTCCAGGTAAGGTTCTTCCCCTTTTTCTCTTTTATTTATTTCTGTTTTGTATTCTTCTTTGTTGAATTCAAATTTGAAATCAATTCTGCCATGCAGGTAATACTATTCACTTGGAAATTACTTCTCAAGTAATAATTCTACTTGAGACATACTATTTTGATTGTTCACCTAATGATAGGTTCACCATACACTATAATTCAAATAGGTAAGATAATGATTATAATCTTCCATTCTCTTTCTTTTGAAATTTCAAATATTTTTATGATTCAAGGAGATGGCCAAATGGCAGGGCTTTATGTACCAAATTATTTCTAGGGTCCTGATTTAGTTACTTGCATATTATTTTATGTGAGCTCCAATGTATTAGGGTTTTATAGTTTTCATCATAACCCCTATTATTAAGGTTAGTACTAGCATTATATTTGAGAGTATCAAAGTAGGTATTTGTTTCCATCATGGTTTATCTTGGTTACAAAGTTAAATGGTTGTCATCCACACCTGGTTTTAAGCATAGGACTTTAGCATTAGGTGGCTCTTTTGTTTTATAATTGAAGCATAGGATTTGATGAATGAATCATTAGGGTTCAAATGCTAATTACCTAATGACACATGGGTTGAATCTTAATTGTAGTTTAGGTTTTATTTGTGATCACCCAAGTGATACTCAAACTAGGGTTGAGATTTAGTTCTAGGTTATAGAGATGAGATGACACCATATTGTATGTGCTAGGTTTTAATCTCCTCTAATCAAAATAAGATGGTTACTTACTTTAATTATTATTATTCTCATTTAGTTGTGGAGGATCTGAGAATGGATTCTATCGGATTCCTATAGACTTCTTTTATCTCCTTAATCTATTATTAAAGTAACTAAAGTGGTTATGGTTCTTTTTATAGTTAACTTTGGTCACATGGATGGATGGTTCCTCATCATATTAAGTATGGAGTTTGATGCTAAAGGATTTCTTGTGGGTCTTAAATGAAGATTAGGTGGAATGTAATGTGATAGAATTGTACTTATGATCACCAAGTGATTCACAAGTGAAGGTTAGAATATAAGCCTATGGTTGCTTACTAGTTACCTCCCTATGATTTCATGTGGTGAATGATATCTAGTTAACCTATTAGGGTTTAACTTATCCTCACATATCTCAAGAGCATAATCATGGATTAAGCATAATCAACTTGTTCTTAATATCACTACCTCAAGTTCTTAGAGTTTATTATCATCACTCAATTTATTATGATCAACGTTGGACTTCCTAAGGTATCTCGGTGAATTTGGTTTCTCACTTCCCAGATTAAGTGTTGTCTTGATCAACTAAATATATATTTTCCTTTATAGTTTCTTGAATGGACATAGTTATGGTTGACTCAATAATTTATATCCCAGGAGAATGACCGAGATATTATGTTAGGGTTTTACTTAATTAATGATGATATAATCATCTGGTTATATATATAGTTCTCTCCCTTAGATTCAAGTGTTGCCTCAACTAATTTGAGTGTAACACCATAGCTTGAGCTCTCTTATAAAGGAATGGTTATTCTAGGGTTTATGGTGTACTAACAATATCTCAATAAGTGTTTAGTCTAAAACTCCACTTGGCTATCTGGGTTGAATTAGTCTTCTCATTACTTTATCAGTTCATGGATATGGTATTATTCCATGTGATGTTAGGTTGTCTCACCACTCCAGGATGAAATGGTTAATCTCCTAATACTTTAGTTCAAAGGTTGTCCTTTATTCTTAATAGATAAAGCTTGGATTGATATGAATGGTCTCTCTCATTTGGGAATGACTTGAATAATATCCTAGGGTTCCTCTTGAGGATTATGTTGTGATCATATGGATATTTATATCCAAGATTTGCCTCAAGGTTTGTCATTGCTTCCCTAAATAAAATAGGACTCTCACCTCTTTAGGTTTGATGTAAAACTATTTGGAATAGAGAGGAATATATATATTTCTAAAGTTGATCTCCTTGTCATGATTCCATGTTTTAAGTGGAATCAATACCATGAGGTGTATGGTAGGATCATGGATTAGTTTTAAGATATGAAAAAGATAAGTCAAGAATGGTTTCTCCATTTTATTGTTACTTGGTTTGCAATTGAGTTGGTGTTCATATGCTATGGCAAGGATTACCTTATTATGATCTCTTATAAGATCAAGCAATTGATCATTGATTAAAGTGTTGTTGTGTTGATTATTAGTTCCATTTGATCTAACCCCTTAGATCAAATCATCTCTACCCAAAACAAGGTTTTAGCAAAGTCACATTGAGGTTTATAGCGCTTGACTTGATGAGCTATTTCAATTCCATCAAGGTCAAGTGAAACTTCGATTCTTATTCTTGTTTTACTTTAAAGCGCGAAAATTCCCCAGATTTTCTATGCATGAATGCAATGCACACATCTGTTTCCTCTATTTTTGTAACCCCAATACCTGGGATATTACATTCACTTAGCCACAGAATCCATCAGCAACCAACCCACTGACATTTGATTGATCAAATGGATCAACTGAATCAAGTCAAGGAACACTGAGAGTCTAGCCAACAGAAATTATTGATCCAATGGATCAGTGGATCACACAGAAGGCACAGAAGTACCTCACAAGCATCACAGGCATCACAGGCATCACAAGTGTCACAAATGCATAGCTGTACACCTAGAAAAGCAAGCATAGGATGCCAGTAAGCACAGGCAAGCTCATAATCATTTACAGCATGGCATAGCAAGTTCATAGCATGATAGGAGCAGTAAGCAAGCAACACACGGCATGCACAACAAGTAGCACACACAGGCCAATAACCAAAAGATTGGTGAATGGGCCATGGCTTGCAAAAGAGAAGCATAGGAAGCATAGGCAGCAGCAGCAACACTCTGTATGATCATAGGATCATCAGGAGGCCGTAGAGCAAGAGGTAGGAGAAGCACAGAGGCATGGGAGGCGCACAAAGATGGAATTGAGAAGGAGGAGGAGTAGGAGACCTTACCCGCGCCTGGTCGCAGAGGCTATGGCATGGCGAGGCAGTGCCCGCACGGCCATAGAAGCTGCAAAGCCAGGGAAGACGTCGGCGTTACGCCGACGAACACCACCAGCAGCACAGCACCCGGAGACGACGACACAGGCGCTGCGAGCACAGCACCCGCGCCAGGTCAGTCTCAGAGACGCGCACACATCGACGGTGAGGACGCCAGCTCGCCGGAGCTAGTCAATCGCCGGAGGCGATTCACCACGAGATCCAGAGAGGAGGCGATCCGCCAGAGGAGGAAGAAATCGAAGGAACCACGCAGACAGATCGATAGATCGTCGCGCGGCGGTTCAGATCATATAGGTGGCAAGGTCAGGGGAGCACGGAGGTGGCCGGAGCACGGCGGCGGCGCCATCGCCACGCGCGTCGCCAGAACGATTAGGGTTAGGTCGAGTGCGAGAGAAGAGAGCGAGTGAGTGAGTGAGGTGGGCCGCAGTGGCGCCACCGACCCGTTTTGGGACAAGTCATGGTGGGCTGTTGTGGTGACCCTGCATACCACTGCATGTTGTAGTATGCCAGTCGTAGATATAACATTCACGAAGTACCATTCCGCAAATATTACATCCCTCAGAGTAGTACAACAGAACATAGCAGGTCCATAACTCATTCATTTATTATTACAAGCATAAAACACATATTGTCTCCGAGCTCCTCTTGGGTCCTAAGAGGGATACTCCTGGGTTCGAGGCGAACCCAACTTAACTTACAATATAGAAGTTTCACTAGATTATACATTTATTACCTCGAGCGGCTAAATACTAAGAGTTCACACTTGCTCGGCTACTACTACTACTCGGTGCTTCTAGGCTTGATCTCCTCCGGAAGCCTCCCGGTTCCGTAGACTATGAGGTAGTCTACGCCTTCAATACCTCCGAGAGAGGTCCGGTTCTTCATAGCCGATGATCTCGGCTCCTTCATGGTTGTCGTAGTCCTCCTCCAGACGATTCAGACAATCTAAGCAAGGGATTTAAGAGTGGGATGAGTACGAGCGTACTCAACAAGTTCATTATAGATAAGAGGTGTTTAATGCACTAGCTACGATATTAGACCAGAAAGTCTAGTACCAATGCAGGTTTTGATAAACATTTCTTCAAGAGATTGCTTTTATTTCAAAGAACTATGTCCGTCAGCCTTCACCGGTTTACTAGAACTTCATGGAGCTCCTTTCCGGCCGCGTTCGCAGTTGCATATCCCGGAACAAGGAGTGAAGGGTCACGGTTCATTACACTCTGCAGAGGTGTGTTGCTTTACCCATAAGAGATCTTAACCTTGGTGCCAACCGGGCAGCTTTCCCATCCACACTTCCTTCGGTGTGAGGCCCGGTATAAGGTCATAGCCAACTATATTCCTCCGCTACCTCGCACACCCACCCTTTGTTGCAAACCCCAACCCTGGGTCCTCGCCGGTCCCATTATTCCCATATTTCAGGGTGGACCCCGACCACGACGACAGTCTGGGATCGAACCAAACTCATTCGCCGGTAGCTGCAACCCATCATAGACCACATTACCGTGGGGAATTAGAAGGGGATCCCCACCCACCAATTGTTCCGCAAGCAGCAACCGCTACGGTAAGCAAAAGCTATACCAGTGGGGAATTAGAAGGGCTCCCACCCACCAATTGCTCCGCAAGATACAACCGCTACGGTAAGCGCATCCGTTGATGTACAAGAGGTGGAAATACGGTTGACTATTCCGTCCCACTCCGAGATCTTATGGTTAACACGGGTATTACGGCACAAGAATCACTGGCGACATTTGTTGTTTAATCTTAGATAGATATAAACCCTTGCAATGGAACCTCCACCATATCAACACAATCCATGGTTCCATTGCCAACCACATAGTCATATTCATAGTGATGAAAATAGTGGCTTTGGTTTTTATGCAATAGTGGTAATCATAGTACTTTGCAAGTAATTTGATAAAGATACTCAAATGACATGAGCAAGTGATGAACTTGCCTCGAACAACTGCAAAGTTTTGCAGTTGGATGGTGTGGACTGACCCTTGTCCTCTGTTTCTGAAAAATAGCATCATTGTCCGATAAGGGCAATGGTTAAAGAAGCAATTATGCATGATTCCAGTTTTAGGGTTTGTACCCCCTTCCGATGACATTATTATTTCATGTAAGAGGTTAATACTAAGATTGATTTGGAGATACTATATTTAGGGTAAATACAACCTTGAAATGTTGTCAAGGTGTTTTTCAAGTCCAAATGCATTAATGGACTTATTTTTATTATTGAAAATTATGTGTGTGATTTAAATGATTATTTAAATCATCAAATTAAGACTTATTCTGAGTTGTCTTCAAAAATTCCCATTTGTATTTTATTATGATAGAGAATTTTATGCTGATCAATTTTCATATTTTTAATTATTTTTTTAGAGAATTTAAGCATTTCTTATGAAATTTCAAAGTTTCTGTATTTAAGTGATTTTGTGAAATGACCAAAATGCCCTTGGGCCCCACCTGTCAGGGTGGCCCAACGGGTTAGGTCGAACCCGAGCCACCCTTTGGGCTCGGTCGGCCCATTCGTCCTCTCCTCTCCCCTCGCGCAGAAACCCTAATCCCCCTCGACTCTCTGGCGATGCCGTGGTCGCCGCCGCCTTCACTGAAATACTCCGGTCGTCTCCGACCGACTCCGGCGATGAGATGCGGCGGATCTGGACCGCCTCACGACGGCGCACTAGATCCTCCGGCTCGATCTGTTCTTCGTCTCCTTCGTTCGCCCCCGTCGCGTTCGCCCGCACGGCCAGGAGATTGCGCGGTGATGCGCTGCTCACCGGCGACTCTGGTGCCGTGACGCCGCCGTGGCCGCTGCCGTGGTGGTGATGGGGTGCTCGTGCTCGGCGACGCCAGGCCAGGCGCGGCTTGGCACTGCCGTGGGTGGCCTGTGCCGCCGTGCCGCCATGGCACGCCGTGTGCTTCGCTCCAGGTACGCGCCTCCATTTCTCCCCTTCTTCTCCTTCCCTGTGCTCTGCTATACTTTGCGTATGTTGCTGCGGTTCCTATGCCGCTATGCTGTGTCCTACTGCTGTGCTCTTCTGTGTTTCCTAGCTCCTTATGTTCATGGTGATCTCCTGCTGTGGCCCTCCTGTACTTGCTCATGAGCATCCAGTGATGCCCATGGTCTACTGGCCTGCTATTGGCCCTACTGGCCTTGGCCAGTGTTGCCTAGGCCGAGCTAGTGCTTGCTGTTCTTACTGAATTCCTGTTCTGTGCCTTATTCTAGTTGCTACACTTGCCATAGTTCAAATGTATTCATGTGTGATACTGTTATCACCAGATTTTAGACAAATCCAGAGGTGGGCCGGGCTTGGAAGATTACATGTCAAAGATTTCTGAAGCGGCCTGGCACGAAGGGATTGGGCTGAATTGCCCGTGTATCTTTATGGTAGATTGTATATTAGATTAAAAGTTAGAGTTTATCTCGTGCACGGTTTAGTGCACGCCCACATTAGAAAGTCCATTTGGACTATAAATATGTACCTAGGGTTTATGGAATAAACAACAACTCACGTTCAACCCCAAAAACAAACCAATCTCGGCGCATCGCCAACTCCTTCATCTCGAGGGTTTCTATCGGGTAGCGACATGCTGCCTAGATCGCATCTTGCGATCTAGGCAGCACAAGCCACGTTGTTCATGCGTTGCTCGTACTTGAAGCGCTTTTGATGGCGAGCAACGTAGTTATCATTAGATGTGTTAGGGTTAGCATTGTTCTTCGTTTAAGCATGCTTACGTAGTGCAACCCTTGCATATCTAGCCGTCCTCACGCCTTGTCTCGGGTGTGGGGGCGGCACCCGCTTGATCATTATTTAGTAGATCTGATCCGTTACGATTGCTCCTTGTTCTACAAGGATTAGTTTAATATCTGCAATAGTTAGGCCTTACAAAGGGGGAGGATCCGGTGGCACGTAGGGTGGCGTTCGCAAGTCCTAAACGGGATGTTCCTAGGATCAACTTCATGTTGGTTTTTGGCCTTGTTTAGGATCGGCTTACGAGCACCGTGCGTGGCCGCAAGGCCCAACCTGGAGTAGGATGATCCGATTATGCGGTGAAAACTCTAAATCGTCGTAGATCTCATTAGCTTCATCTTGATCAAGCAGGACCACCAAGTATTCGTGCACCCCGCACGGATCATGGGTGGATCGGCTCTTTGAGCCGATTCACGGGATAACCTCGAGAGCCGATCGAGGCTCGTATTTAATGTTTACATGTATGCCCCGGCAGAAACTAAGCGAGGCACCCCCATCACCTTCCCGACCGGGTATAGGTCAGGTGGCACGCCTTGCACTTCGCAACGCCGCGTGTGACCGAGAAGAGCATTGCGGGCCGTCGCTCGGAGGGGTCTCGGCCAGCCGCAGCTCTAGGCTCTCCCCGGCTCTACGGTGTTGACAAGGCCGCTGCCCGCCGGTGGGTTTTGGCAGTCAACACATTCTCGGCACGCCCGGTGGGACAATCGTCTACATCAACCACATCGCCATCTACATCTGAGATGGCGGACGGCACGCCGATCACCTACGGGGATCCGCTCGACGACCTCAAGAAGCAATACAACGAGATCAAGGCTACCCTCGAAGCCGACCTCATCGGCTCTTTTCGGAGAACCCGTTCCGGTGGCATCGGATGGAAGGGGTTCTCACCGGAAGGTGCACTCGATGGGATAGACCTCTCTACCCCGTCGGAGGAACGCACCGGGGTGCGCGGCAGGAGATCAACTACACGGTGGCTCACTCGCTACACCGCCACTGCGAGAACTTGGTCAACGTGCTTTGGAGCGTGTCGCTCTGCGCGTGATCCAGGAGATCATGAGCCACCAGTACTCGCCGTCAGGACCAGCTCTCGGGACTCATCAAGGAGAGTTGCCATTCCGGTCCCGTCCACCGCTGCCGTTTGCGTTGGCAGCACCGGCTGAAGTGCCGACTACACCGGCATTCCTCGTCTACGGGATTGGTGGCGACCCCGGTGACTACCGGTTCTTAATGGAGGCGCCTAAGGAGATCCCTCATGGATACGCGTGCATGTATGTGCCGGATTGTGGTGACTGGGCACTCACAAACCAGGCCACAACATCGGGGACTCCGGCGAAGACTGGAGGAACGTCGGCGACGGAGCAGACGTGGCTAACTAAATACGCCACACCGACGAAACTTCCGAGCCCGGCTCCCGCGGCTGGCCCGGAGCTGGAAAAGCAAACATGGCTGGCCGGGTACGCCACCCGGCGAATCTTCGAGTGCAACTCCTACGGCCGGCACAGCGGATCGGATCGGTACCATGCCGAGAGACCGAGTTCGGCATCATGCCGAAAAGAAGAGGCGATCGGCTATTCCAAGCCGTACCCCGACGATTACGAGATGATCCCGCTGCCACCTAAATATCGGCTCCCGACTTCTCCAAATTCAGTGGATCGGATGGCTCCAGCTCCATCGAGCACGTCGGCCGATATTTGGCTCAATTAGGACCGGCTTCGGTGTCGGATCAGCTACGCGTGAGGCTCTTTTCACAGTCCCTCACGGGATCGGCTTTTGGATGGTACACCTCTTTGCCGGCAAACTCCATCCGAGTCTTGGAAGCAATTGGAAGAGCAGTTCCATATGCAATACCATTCAGAAGCTTCCGAGTCTGGCATTGCCGATCTAGCACAACTACGTCAGAAGCGCGGGGAGACGGTGACGGAATACATCCAGCGCTTCAGGAATCTTAGGAACCGATGTTATTCGGTTCGTATAACCGAAAAGGAAGCGATCGAGTTGGCGATAGCAGGCCTTGCAACACAGCTCAAGGACATGGCCTCCCAAGCGAGATTATCCCTCGGCGGCGCACATGGTTCGAAACTATCGGCATATGAACAACGCCACCCCGACCTGTACCAAGACAAGTTCAAGCGTGCAGTAGTTATGGTCGATACAGAGGAAGATGAAGTGCTCGCGGGAGGCCAAGAGATAGCAGTGGGCTGAGTGGACTCGGGGGAACCCCTGTGGCCCGCAAATGGGTAAAGCCACCGGGGCCGCCCGGGGATTTGATTTTGACGTGACCAAGACTGAACAAATCTTCGACCTCCTGCTCAAGGAGAAACGAGTTGACGATTCCTGAAGGTCTCAAGTTCCCCACGGCGAAAGAGCTAAACGGAAAGCCGTATCTGCAAATTCCACAACTCGCTTTCCCATGCCACCAACAACTGCCGGGTGTGGCGTCGGCACATCCAAGCGGCGATAGAGAAGGGGCGGCTAATTTTCAACCAGTACGCCATGAAGGTCGACACCCAACCCTTCCCCGCCGTTAACATGGTGGAAATCACCCACCCTGAAGGTTGCCAGCCGGGTCCCTCGTTCAGCATCAACATGGTAGGACTTGGAAACCACTCTGGCAAAGATGGAGATGAGGGCAGCTGCTCTCACAGCAAGGATACAGAGGAGGCCGCTCCACGCGATCGGCTCCGTCACGATGGCAAGCGCTATGTCACCGAGGGGGAGGTGAAGAATATAAGATATCAGCGACCCCTCTCTGATCACCTCCTCAACAAATATGTGAGTCAATATGACCAACGCCGACGGCACAATTACGATGATAGAGGAGATCGTCTGGCTAGAGAAGCCAGAAGATATCGTCGGCAGGATCACGATGAGGAGGAGCACGAGCGCTGTGCCACGGAAGCATCAAGGGAGCAAGATGACAACGCCAGACACTGGGACTGCCCTTTCTTCAGACACTGCTGGGATTCAGGAATGAGCCGATTGCCCACAATCGGCAATTGCCCAGAATGCAATCAGAGAAAGAAGGAGGCAGCCAACGTGTCTGTGTTCGAGCGCCTAGGGCCTCTCCCGCCACAAAGCAAACGCGCTGAGTCACCTCGTTGGGCAGATCTTGAGGATTCAGAAGACGAGGGAGAAGGGGAAGAAGACAGGTACCACCGGCCAAGGTGGTGCCCTGACGGACTCAGCCGTTCCCAAAAGCGCAGGGTTCAGCGATTGCGCGGCCTGGAGGAAGCCGAAAGGTTGTACCTGCATACGCTAAGGAAGGCACGGCCTGATGTGGCTGCAAAGGTTCAGCGAACCCTGGATGAAGAGGGTCGTCCACGGAAAATGGAGTGGCGCCCCAAACGGAGGAAAGCCGATGATGAGACATCGGGCTGGCACAAACATGGTACTCGTCTTGCCGACAGAGCGTAGCGCTCCACGACTCTACGGAGCACTCAAGGTGGACGACAGCAAGCGCATCAAGTCAGAGGTTGGGTTGGTTTTATCCAGCCTGACCAAGTAGCGAGATCAAACCAATGAGCAAACCAGGCGAGGCTGATCCTTGTGATCGGCCCCAAAAAAAAAAATTTACGAAGGGAACTTACAAAACCTTCAACGAGCAAGCAACGTGGAGGCCGATTCCAGCAATCGGCCAAAATTATCCTCACCCACCATTCTGCCTGGGTCCAACATGTGATCCAACAGAGCCGATACCATCAATTATATTGACAGAATCGGCTCGGGGGGGGCACCCAGATAGATAAAATACGAGGATATGGATAAGAAGCATCTCATCTTCTGGTGATGGGTATTGGAATATGGGGGCCGATGCACAGGTCGGCCGTAAAAAAAAGAAAAAAAGTGAAAATTCGAAATTTTTCGAGCACAGCCGATGCAGCAGGCATCGACTTATTGATATAAAGCCGATGCATGGCCATCGACTCAAGAGGAGTGACTATTACGATCAGAGGGTCAATGGAGCACAAAGGGAGATTGTTTATGGAGGAACTCCTCAACAAAGCTCAGATCCTCTCTTCAAGAACAATATCGGGAGCAGCATGGGCGGACGGATCAGGTCAAGGATGGATGACATTAGATTCATCAAAGGAAAGGAGCTGATCTAGCCAGCAAGAACCAAAGAAGCTTGGGGGGCAGCTCACCTTGAAGGCTTTCCGCTCAGAGAAGCTGATTTGTGTTTAAATCGGCTGACGCTACATAAGGAACTTCCCCACACACGATTAAGCTCAGGTCCATGCAGCTCATTTGCGTATCCTCGTCTCTGTTTTGCCTTGGCTGAGACTCGGGGGGCAACAGGCCTGGCAGATGCTCTATTGAAGGGCCGATTGAAGTACCATCGGCTGACCCTCGGTGCAACCTTCTTCACAAAACGATGAGCGCTCGCTAAGGAATTGAAGGATAGAAGGATGAATGTCGAAGGACCGATGTGTTGTTATCGGCTCATTACACATTGGCGAAGGGGATGAATCGGCAAGGTCAGTAGGAGGGGCGAATCGGCTCGATTAAAACTCAGAGGAAACCGGCAAAATCAAAGTAGGGAACAGTTCTTCATTGATAGGCGGGATTTCTTACATAAAGAGCTAATTGCTCTCAAAAGGAAATACTAGGGGATACATTGCCCCATCTACTACTACTGACCCTATGCTAGAGGTCCTATCTACGGGCCGTCACTGCCCTCATCGTCATCCTCAGAGCTCTCATCGGCGCTGCTGCCGATGGGCTCCTCGTCGCTACTCCCGTAGCCCTCCACGGGGGCTTCATCCCCGTCTTCGTCGTCGCTGCTGTCGTCATCCCACCACATGCGGAGGCGCTTCGCTGGTGGGTAGCCCTCGAGGGAGTCGTCATCGTCGTCCTCCTCCTCCTCCTCTTCCTCCACCACCCCCTCGGAGGAGGTGAAGTCGTCCCAGGAGAAGCGATCGTCGTCGCTCTCCTCCTCCGATTCCCCGCCGGCAAGGAAACGGAGGTCACTCTCTCCGTCTGTCGAGGACTGGTCGTCCTCGGACCAGATGGAGAAGTCATGGTCTGACTCCTCCCCGGCCTCAATGGCGCGGCGGATGTTGGCCGCATGGGCTTCTTGTGGGCTCGGTGCTGGCATCGGTTCGGGAGAAGAGGATTCAAAGGAAAGTCCCGACGAGGCAGAGGAGGAAGAAGACATGGTGCGCAGAAGGGTTTTTTGGGTGCCGATGGCTGGAACAGAGGAAGGAGATGAAGAAAACTAATCAATCGGCACAGTTAAATAATGAGAAATCTGGTGAAGGTTTAATGCCATTGCAGCTTCCAAGGGATCGATGCCAAAGCTGTCAGAATTTCTAGAGAAACGGAGAAGACAGGGCATAATGATGACGGATGCTGTAACGGCTCTGCTCTGCCATGACATGACCCTTCGAAGGGAAAGCATAATGATTTTGGAAATGTTATTTCCAAAACCAGGGGGGCATGTGTTATCACCAGATTTTAGACAAATCCGGAGGTGGGCCGGGCTTGGAAGATTACATGTCAAAGATTTACGAAGCGGCTCGGCACGAAGGGATTGGGCTGAATTGCCCGTGTATCTTTATGGTAGATTGTATATTAGATTAAAAGTTAGAGTTTATCTCGTGCACGGTTTAGTGCACGCCCACATTAGAAAGTCCATCTGGACTATAAATATGTACCTAGGGTTTATGGAATAAACAACAACTCACGTTCAACCCCAAAAACAAACCAATCTCGGCGCATCGCCAACTCCTTCATCTCGAGGGTTTCTATCGGGTAGCGACATGCTGCCTAGATCGCATCTTGCGATCTAGGCAGCACAAGCCACGTTATTCATGCGTTGCTCGTCTTGAAGCGCTTTTGATGGCGAGCAACGTAGTTATCATTAGATGTGTTAGGGTTAGCATTGTTCTTCGTTTAAGCATGCTTACGTAGTGCAACCCTTGCATATCTAGCCGTCCTCACGCCTGTCTCAGATGTTGGGGCGGCACCCCGCTTGATCATTATTTAGTAGATCTGATCCGTTACGATTGCTCCTTGTTCTACAAGGATTAGTTTAATATCTGCAATAGTTAGGCCTTACAAAGGGGGGGAGGATCCGGTGGCACGTAGGGTGGCGTTCGCAAGTCCTAAACGGGATGTTCCTAGGATCAACTTCATGTTGGTTTTTTGGCCTTGTTTAGGATCGGCTTACGAGCACCGTGCGTGGCCGCAAGGCCCAACCTGGAGTAGGATGATCCGATTATGCGGTGAAAACCCTAAATCGTCGTAGATCTCATTAGCTTCATCTTGATCAAGCGGGACCACCAAGTATTCGTGCACCCCGCACGGATCATGGAGTGGATCGGCTCTTTGAGCCGATTCACGGGATAACCCGAGAGCCGATCGAGGCTCGTATTTAATGTTTACATGTATGCCCTGCGAGGAAACTAAGCGAGGCACCCCCATCACCTTCACGACCAGGTATAGGTCAGGTGGCACGCCCTTGCACTTCGCAACGCCGCGTGTGACCAGAAGAGCATTGCGGGCCGTCGCTCGGAGGGGTCTCAGCCAGCCGCAGCTCTAGGCTCTCCCCGGCTCTACGGTGTTGACAAGGCCGCTGCCCGCCGGTGGGTTTTGGCAGTCAACAGATACCCTGGCTTGATTGCAGTGTGCAATTCTTGCAAATTTGCAAGAGCCAGTGCCCTTGGGTGCTCTTCAGTGTGCTATAATTCATAGACATGCCCCCTTGAGCATGCTTATGGGCTAGACAACACCATCCCTCGATGGTGTGCTTCTGCATACAATTATATATCATACATTTGATTGTCTGCTATGCCATTGTTCCTGTTCTGGGGCTATGTAATTTATCTGGTTATTGTGTTGGTGCTAGACTTGGTTGTGGTGATTTGTAACAAGAGCTAGTGAGGCTCGATGATCAATTGATCATTTCTTGCTAGTGAGTAAGTGTGTGCTCCTCTCTGTGACTCACTTGGTGCTCATCCGAGTGCTATTTGTGCTTCATACGGGCTTAGCTTCGTGTGTGATGGTGCTTGTCCAAGCATCGGTGGCTGCTTGCAATGATCCTTTGGATCATCGGCAAGACTATGTGCATCGATGAGCTTATCCGTTTCATTTATCTGCTTAATTTGCCTTGATATTTGGATAAATGATGTGAAGCTGTGACACAGTGATGATCATATCAATTAATTTGCTTGGGCTAGAGGGATGCCAACACTTGTTGGGGACCCTAGCCCACTCTGAACCCACCTGGGTGATGATGCATGTGCTGGGCTTGGTGGCTTGACTGTTTTGGGTGGTTGAGGTGGCCTCAGCAGCCATTCTTGGCTGCTCAGGAAGCTCCCACCCCTTGTTGGCTTGCTGTGGAAGGACAACTGCTCTCTGGCTGATCCCTTTTTGTTGGAATAGCCAGTAGCCTTTGCTGTTGAAAACAAAATAGACATGGATTTGTCTACTGTCTGACGGTTAGTGAACCAGTTAGTGCTAGGTGAGTCTAGATGGCTATTTAGGATCAAATCCATGATGGATTTCTCTGGTTGTGTCACTGTGTTGACACAACCAAGTGTTCCCTGGGTTGTTTTCCTTCTAGCCCTTGCTTAAATTTGCTGGCACCAAATGGTTTTGCAACCAAGTGATGATACATCCGGGGTTTCATACCCTCTTTGCCTACGTAATGCATGTGTATGCTTATTGATGAGCAAAGCCTGTGTTTGCTCAGGTTCTTTTGTGTATACCTCACTCCAGCTCCTAGAAATGGGTGTTGATGTAGAGGTTCAGCTGCTGGTTGAGTTCTTGGCTTGCCCTGCTCCTCCTTGCAAGCTTGATATGCTTGGTTTATTTTCTGGTAATTTGGGAATAGATGAAACAGCTCTAGTTGTTCACCTGTCCTTGGTGTTCTTGAGCTGTGCTTGGTTTCTGATGACTTACCCTGCTGCCTGTCGATGGATGAAGCTAATGGCTAGGGTTTTGGGCTGTGAAAAGCTTTTATATGATCTTCTTCTTCTTCTCTGGTCGACAACAAGGCCTGGCATGTGTGGGTGACTCACTGTGTGTGTGTGCTGCATGCACACAACCCTGTGAGCAGGCTGTGTGTGTGTAGGCTGATGCTGTGCACTTGGACTTGGAGCGGATCAGCTCGGCTGATCTTTGTGCATATCCTCTCTATTCCATTTCTTTGTTAACCTGCCAAGTGGCAATGCCACTTGGCATAACTAGTTTCTTTGCTTTGTTGTGTGCAGATTGCAAGCAATTGATCAAGATGATCCAGGAGATCATCCAGTCCAAGATCAAGTGAAGATGTTCTTGTAGTATTTAGGATAGAATTTATCCTTGTACATTTCTTTTTATTTTCTTTTCTATTTATTCCAATTCATGTAATATGTTGTAATATTTCTCATTGCATTTCTGGATATTGTAATTGACAATGTATCATATGTGTTTATCAATAAAGCTCCTATTTTCCTTAATGAGCTTTACATAATTGTGGTATTATTTATAATCTTGATTAATGATAATTGTTTGTTAAATTATCTCAAGTTTGAATTAGGTGATATCCTTTTGATGTTTGAATTTGAAATTCAAATTCAAATTTGGTTTGAATTCAATCATACAACTTAATTTAGAATTCAATCATGCAACTTAAGATTGTGATGCATATTCTCTTCTCTCTTCTCAAAAACCCTAATCTAGTTAAGTAAGAACAAGTTCATCGCACTCTCGAAACCCTAACCCTGTAGGATGTCGAGAGAGAAACCTGTTCCCCTTCGATGCAGTTTTGTTTTAAAAGCGCGAAATTTCCCCGTAATTTACAATGCAATGCACATCCCTTTCTAAAATCTACCCCTCGATCGTCTCTAAACCTGGGACATTACAGCCTTTCCCCCTTAAAGAAAACTTCGTCCCGAAGTTGTGGTTGTAATACCTGAAGAGTTCGGGGTATGTTTTCCTCAGGTCTTCCTCTTTTTCCCAGGTGGCTTCCCTCTCGGGATGATGCTTCCATTGTATTTTGCAGTACTTTATGGCTCGATTCCTGAGTTGTTTCCAGTTCTCCTCGAGAATCTTCGCTGGCTTCTCGATGTAGGTCAAGTCTGGTTGTAACACGAGCTCTTCATGTGATACTGGCTCATCTGGGGTCTTCAAACACTTTCTGAGTTGTGACACATGGAATACGTTGTGAACCTGAGATAATCTTCCCTGTAGTTCCAATTCAAAGGCTAATCCTCGGTTTTGACTTAGAATCTTAAAAGGTCCGATGTATCTAGGGCTTAACTTTCCCTTTACTCCAAATCTCTGAAGTCCTTTCATCGGGCTCACCTTGAGATATACCATGTCTCCAACTTGTGGCTCCCATGTTCTTCTCTTCTGATCGGCGTAGCTCTTTTGTCGGCTTTGGGCGATCTTGAGCCTATCTCTTATTATGTCAATAATTTGTTGCTTTTCCTTGACATAATCAGGATTAAACTCTTTGCTTGCTCCAGCTTCATACCAGCATATGGGTGATCTACACTTCCTTCCATACAAAGCTTCGAACGGTGCCATCTTGATGCTGCTTTGATAGCTATTATTGTATGAAAACTCTTCTAGTGGCAAGTGCTCCTCCCATGATCCTCCGAAGTCTAGGGCACAAGCCCTAAGCATATCCTCTAGGATCTGATTAGTTCTCTCCGTTTGTCCACCTGTACGAGGATGATAGGCGGTACTATAGTCCAACTTGGATCCTAAAGCTTCGTGTAGTTGCTTCCAAAATGCTGACGTGAACACGGATCCTCGATCTGACACGATCTTCTTGGGCACTCCATGTTTACTCACGATCTCTTTGATGTAAAGATCGATGAATTTCTCTCATTTATCCTGCTGGTTTACCGCTAAGAAGTGTGCACTTTTCGTCAACCGGTCCACGATTACCCATATCATGTCCTTCTTTTTATTCGTTAAGGGTAGTCCGGTGATGAAATCCATTCCTATCTCCTCCCATTTCCATTCTGGAATGGGTAAAGGTTGTAACTTTCTGCTCGGACTGCGGTGTTCAGCCTTCACCCTTTGGCGAGGTATGGCATTCCGCTACATATTGTGCTATCTCTCTCTTCATGTTGTTCCACCAGAATAGCTCCTTTAGATCCATGTACATCTTCGTACTTCCCGGATGAATGGAGTATGGTGTTTGATGGGCTTCCGGAGTATTACTTCCTTGATTTCAGCAATATCCGGAACGCAAATCCTCTTCTGAAACCATAATGATCCCGATTCTCCGCGGTGAAATTCTGATGGTCTTCCTTCATCTATTCTTCTCATTTCCTCCATGATGAATGGATCGTACAATTGACCCATCATTATCTCATTCTTTAGGTTAACATTTAGCTCATCGGCTACTTGTAAAGCCGATAGTCCTTCATGAGCTTCCTTCTCCCAAAGTTGTATTTGGGCTTGGCTTATTTCCTTCCTCAACTCCGGTGATAACTCTTGTTCCACTCCTCCGGTGCTCTTCCTACTCAAAGCATACTGCTACAACATTAGCCTTTCTCGGAGTATAATTGATGGTCAAATCATAATCCTTGATTAATTCTAGCCATCTTTTCTGCCTCATATTGAGTTCCTTCTGAGTGAAGAAGTATTTGAGACTCTTGTGATCCGTATAGAGCTCACACTTGGCTCCATAGAGAAAATGTCTCCAAGTTTTTAGTGCAAATACAACAGCTGCTAATTCTAAGTCATGTGTTGGATAGTTCACTTCATGAGGTCTGAGTTGCATCGATCCATAAGATATTACCTTCCGATCCTGCATGAGTACACAACCCAATCCATGCTTGGATGCGTCACAGTACACGGTGTAATCCTTGCCAACTTCAGGAACTGCTAACACCGGTGCCGTGGTGAGTTTCTCTTTCAGAGTTTGAAAACTCTTCTCACACTCCTCTGACCACACGAATGGTGTGTTCTTCCTTAACAACTTCGTCATTGGTCCTGCTATCTTGGAGAATCCTTCAATGAATCTCCGATAGTATCCTGCCATTCCTAGGAATCCTCGGATTTCCTTGACAGTCTTGGGTGCTTCCCATTCTAAAACTGCTGCTACCTTGCTCGGGTTAACAGCTATTCCATCTTTACTAATGACATGACCAAGAAATTCCACTTGATCTAGCCAAAATTCACACTTGCTGAATTTGGCATAGAGTTGATGTTCTCTTAGTGTTTGCAACACTAACCTCGGATGTTCGAGCATGTTACTGCTTTGTCTTTGGAATAGATCAAGATATCATCAATGAATACGATGACAAACTTGTCTAGATATGGCATGAAAATCTTATTCATGAGATTCATAAAAATTGCTGGGGCATTGGTTAATCCAAAAGGCACTACAAGGTATTCATGATGTCCATACCTTGAGACAAAGGCTGTTTTTGGAACGTCTTCCTTCTTGATCTTTATCTGGTGATAACCGGATCTTAGATCAATTTTGGAAAAGACTCCCGCACCTCTAACTTGATCAAATAGATCTTGTATTCTTGGAAGTGGGTACTTATTCTTGATTGTGACATTGTTCAAATTCTTGTAGTCTCCGCACATCCTTCTACCACCATCTCTTTTATCTACGAAGATCACAGGTGATCCCCATGGTGAAACACTTTCTTGTATGAATCCTTTTTGTTCCAAATCATCCAATTGCTCATTAAGTTCTTTCAACTCCTTAGGCCCCATCTTATATGGTGCTTTTGCAATCGGAGCTGTTCCCGGAATTAGGTCGATAGTGAATTCTATCTCCCTATCTGGTGGCATTCCAGGTAATTCCTTAGGAAACACATCCTGGAATTCATTCACTACGGGTATATCCTCTAACTTCACCTCCTTCATGCTTTGTTCAGTTGTAACTCAACTTCAATACGTGTATGCTTGTCTCCTTGGTAGATCATTCTACTTCCATCGGGGCTTTTCAAAGACACGAGTCTTGTTCACGCGATCGATCAATGCTCCGTTAGCTTCTAACCGAGTTCATACCAAGAATGACATCAATGTCCTTCATCGGTAAAATGAACAGTGCTGCGTCAAACGCGCATTTATTGATCATGATGGCTTGTTTTTGTTTGGTATGGGTTACTACTATCGTTCCCCCGCGGAAAGTATGGTTATGGGTGTATCTAACTTAGTGCAACTAATCCCATGTTTGATGATGAATTGCGGAGAAATGAATGATGTAGTTGCACCGAGTATCAAAAAGTACTTTGCCGGGATGAGTGAGTATACTGGAGCGTACCTATCACTGCACTGATCGGAGTTAACCACCTCCTCCAAGCTGGTGCAGTTTAGCTTGCCGAAGGGTTTCTTGTTCTTCCAGTTCCCTCCGGTGTTTACTCCTCGGCTTCCTCCTCCTCCTCCTGACTGTCCTCCTCCAGTATTTTTCTTGGGGCAGTCCTTTAGCATGTGCCCTTCCTGACGACACCCAAAGCATATTATCTTGGGTTTCCTGCAATCTTGTGAAAGATGCCCTCTAAACCCACAAATGCGGCAAACAATCTGGTTTGCGGCTTGGTTTCCTTGGTTCCTCCTATTGTTGTTGTTGTTGTTGTTGTACCTCGGTTTGAAACTCAAGCCAGTATTAGGCTTGTTACTGACATATCTCTTAGGCTCAAACTTGGCCTTCTTTCTCTTTTCTTCTTGCAGCTGCTTGAAGTCATCTTCAAGAGTGATGGCTGCATCCACCAACTCTTGGAATTCCGTCGCTCTCATCATCCGGAGCTGTACCTTGAACTGGGGACTTAACCCCCTCAAGAACCTCTTCTTCTTCTTGTCCTCGGTGTTGACCTCCTCAACAGCGTACCGGGACAACTTTGAAAACTCCCTGACATACTCCACCACTATCCTACTCAGGAATTTTTATGTTGGTATCTCTAGCTGGAATAGGTATGTTCTTGATTGTCTCGCAGGAGGTAACTTCCTAGGCGCTCCCGCTTTAGAAGCTAGTTGCATTGTTGAGAGTTTATTTGGAACACCACCTGTTAATGAAATTAAAATTGAAACCTCTCTTGAGGATGTTATGAAAAAATTGGAAACCATAGAGAAAAAATTTCCAAGTGTTGAAACTAAATTGGAAATGTTACTTGATAAAACTGATGAACTTGATAAATCCTTAGGAGGAATTGATGAAAGAATTAGTGTCCTAGGAACTTGTGTTGTCCATGATAATCAAATCAATAGGATTGGTGAACTTGAAAAGCTATGGGAACCTTGGGTTCAACCTTTTCATCTATAAAGTTTAGAGAAAAAGCTTATGTGGGTAAGGAGCAAAAGTTTATGTATGTCTCTAAAGTGCCTAAACCAAAGAAATATTATTATAGGCCTAAAATTTACAAAGCCCTTAGTACCACTACAGATGGGGGAGCTTATGATGTTGATGCTTCATCTCTCGATAATACTTGATACACACTTTCTGCGCCTAGCTGAAAGACGTTAAAGAAAAGCGCTTATGGGAGACAACCCATGTTTTTACTACAGTATTTTTGTTTTATATTTGAGTCTTGGAAGTTGTTTACTACTGTAGCAACCTCTCCTTATCTTAGTTTTGTGCTTTGTTTTGCCAAGTAAAGTCTTTGATAGTAAGGTTCATACTAGATTTGGATTGCTGCGCAGTAACAGATTTCTTTGCTGGTCACGAATTCCGACCTGCCTCTCTGTAGGTAGCTCAGAAAATTATGCCAATTTACGTGCGTGATCCTCAGATATGTACGCAACTTTCATTCAATTTGGCAATTTTCATTTGAGCAAGTCTGGTGCCTCAATAAAATCCATCTTTACGGACTGTTCTGTTTTGACAGATTCTGCCTTTTATTTCACATTGCCTCTTTTGCTATGATGGATGAATTTCTTTGTTCCATTAATGTCCGGTAGCTTTATGCAATGTCCAGAAGTGTTAAGAATTATTGTGTCACCTCTGAACATGTTAATTTTTATTGTACACTAACCCTCTAATGAGTTGTTTCGAGTTTGGTGTGGAGGAAGTTTTCAAGGATCAAGAGAGGGAAATGATGCAATATGATCAAGGAGAGTGAAAGCTCTAAGCTTGGGGATGCCCGGTGGTTCACCCCTGCATATTTTAAGAAGACTCAAGCGTCTAAGCTTGGGGATGCCCAAGGCATCCCCTTCTTCATCGACAACATTATCATGTTCCTCCCACTGAAACTATATTTTTATTCCATCACATCTTATGTGCTTTGCTTGGAGCGTTGGTTTGTTTTTGTTTTTGTTTTTGTTTGAATAAAATGGATCCTAGCATTCATTGTGTGGGAGAGAGACACGCTCCGCTGTTGCATATGGACAAATATGTCCTTAGGCTTTACTCATAGTATTCATGACGAAGGTTGAATCTTCTTCGTTAAATTGTTATATGGTTGGAATCGGGAAATGCTACATGTAGTAATTCTAAAATGTCTTGAATAATTTGATACTTGGCAATTGTTGTGCTCATGTTTAAGCTCTTGCATCATATACTTTGCACCCATTAATGAAGAAACACCTAGAGCTTGCTAAATTTGGTTTGCATATTTGGTCTCTCTAAAGACTAGATAATTTCTAGTATTGAGTTTGAACAACAAGGAAGACGGTGTAGAGTCTTATAATGTTTACAATATGTCTTTTATGTGAGTTTTGCTGCACTGGTTCATCCTTGTGTTTGTTTCAAATAACCTTGCGAGCCTAAACCTTGTATCGAGAGGAATACTTCTCATGCATCCAAAATCCTTGAGCCAACCACTATGCCATTTGTGTCCACCATACCTACCTACTACATGGTATTTCTCCGCCATTCCAAAGTAAATTGCTTGAGTGCTACCTTTAAAATTTCCATCATTCGCCTTTGCAATATATAGCTCATGGGACAAATAGCTTAAAAACTATTGTGGTATTGAATATGTACTTATGCACTTTATCTCTTATTAAGTTGCTTGTTGTGCGATAACCATGCTTACGGGGACGCCATCAACTACTCTTTGTTGAATATCATGTGAGTTGCTATGCATGTCCGTCTTGTACTGAAGTAAGGAGATCTACCACTTTAATGGTTAGAGCATGCATATTGTTAGAGAAGAACATTGGGCCGCTAACTAAAGCCATGAATCATGGTGGAAGTTTCAGTTTTGGACATATATCCTCAATCTCATATGAGAACACTAATTGTTGCTACATGCTTATGCATTAAAGAGGAGTCCATTATACGTTGTCCATGTTGTCCCGGTATGGATGTCTAAGTTGAGAATAATCAAAAGCGAGAAATCCAAAATGCGAGCTTTCTCCTTAGACCTTTGTACAGGCGGCATGGAGGTACCCTTTTGTGACACTTGGTTAAAACGTGTGTATTGCGATGATCTCGGTAGTCCAAGCTAATTAGGACAAGGTGCGGGCACTATTAGTATACTATGCATGAGGCTTGCAACTTGTAAGATATAATTTACATGATACATATGCTTTATTACTACCGTTGACAAAATTGTTTCATGTTTTCAAAATAAAAGCTCTAGCACAAATATAGCAATCGATGCTTTTCCTCTGCGAAGGACCATTCTTTTACTTTTATGTTGAGTCAGTTCACCTATCTCTCTCCACCTTAAGAAGCAAACACTAGTGTGAACTGTGCATTGATTCCTACATACTTGCATATTGCACTTGTTATATTACTCTATGTTGACAATTATCCATGAGATATACATGTTATAAGTTGAAAGCAACCGCTGAAACTTAATCTTCCTTTGTGTTGCTTCAATACCTTTACTTTGATTTATTGCTTTATGAGTTAACTCTTATGCAAGACTTATTGATGCTTGTCTTCAAGTGCTATTCATGAAAAGTCTTTGCTTTATGATTCATTTGTTTACTCATGTCATTACCATTGTTTTGATCGCTGCATTCATTACATATGCTTACAATAGTATGATCAAGGTTATGATGGCATGTCACTCCAGAAATTATCGTTGTTATCGTTTACCTGCTCGGGACGAGCAGAACTAAGCTAGGGATCGTCGATACGTCTCGACGTATCGATAATTTCTTATGTTCCATGCCACATTATTGATGATATCTACATGTTTTATACACATTATATGTCGTATTTATGCATTTTCGGCACTAACCTATTAACGAGATGCCGAAGAGCCGAGTTCGTTGTTTTACTGCTGTTTTTGGTTTCAGAAATCCTACAAAGGAAATATTCTCGGAATTGGACGAAATCAACGCCCAGGGTCCTATTTTTGCACGAAGCTTCCAGAAGACCGAGGGGGAAAGGAAGTGGGGCCACGAGGCGCCGACACAACAGGGCGGCGCGACCTGTCCCCTGGCCGCGCGGCCCTGGCGTGTGGGGCCCTCGTGTGGCCCCCCGCGTTGCCCTTCCGCCTACTTAAAGCCTTCGTCGCGAAACCCCCAGTACCGAGAGCCACGATACGGAAAACCTTACTGAGACGCCGCCGCCGCCAATCCCATCTCGGGGGATTCTGGAGATCACCTCCGGCACCCTGTCGGAGAGGGGATTCATCTCCCGGAAGACTCTTCACTTCCATGGTCGCCTCCGGAGTGATGAGTGAGTAGTTCACCCCTGGACTATGGGTCCATAGCAGTAGCTAGATGGTTGTCTTCTCCTCATGTGCTTCATTGTCGGATCTTGTGAGCTGCCTAACATGATCAAGATCATCTATACGTAATTCTATATGTTGTGTTTGTCGGGATCCGATGGATAGAGAATACTATGTTATGTTGATTATCAATCTATTACCTATGTGTTGTTTATGATCTTGCATGCTCTCCGTTGTTAGTAGAGGCTGCGGCCAAGTTTTTGCTCTTAACTCCAAGAGGGAGTATTTATGCTCGATAGTGGGTTCATGCCTCCATTAAATGCGGGACGGTGACAGAAAGTTCTAAGGTTGTGGATCTGCTTGTTGCCACTAGGGATAAAACATTAATGCTATGTCCGAGGATGTAGTTATTGATTACATTACGCACCATACTTAATGCAATTGTACTGTTGTTTTGCAACTTAATGCTTGGAAGGGGTTCGGATGATAACACTGAAGGTGGATTTTTGGCATAGATGCATGCTTTGGATAGCGGTCTATGTACTTTGTTGTAATGCCCAATTAAATCTCACAATATTCATCATATCATGTATGTGCATTGTCATGCCCTCTTTATTTGTCAATTGCCGGTCGTAATTTGTTCACCCAACATGCTATTTATCTTATGGGAGAGACACCTCTAGTGAGCTGTGGACCCCGGTCCATTCTTTTACATCTGAAATACAAATCTACTTTAATACTTGTTCTTTCTTGTTTTTGCAAACAATCATCATCCACACTATACATCTAATCCTTTGTTACTGACAAGCCGGTGAGATTGACAACCTCATCTGTTTCGTTGGGGCAAAGTACTTTGGTTGTGTTGTGCAGGTTCCACGTTGGCGCGGAATCCCTGGTGTTGCGCCGCACTACATCTCGCCGCCATCAACCTTCAACGTGCTTCTTGGCTCCTCCTGGTTCGATAAACCTTGATTTCTTTCTGAGGGAAAACTTGCCGCTGTACGCATCACACCTTCCTCTTGGGGTTCCCAACGGACGCGTGCTGTTGCACCTATTATGGGCATCACTAATTCTATACCAAGCATCTTTTAAACATTCTCCCCCTTGTTGCTTAAAGGAACGAACTTCAACTTCCGGATTACTCATTTTTAGCAGTAGTAAATAAAGCAAACTAGATAAAGTAAATGCAAGTAACTAATTTTTTTGTGTTTTTGATATAGAGTGCAAGACAGTAAATAAAGTAAAGCTAGCAACTAATTTTTTTGTGTTTTGATATAATGCAGCAAACAAAGTAGTAAATAAAATAAAGCAAGACAAAAACAAAGTAAAGAGATTGGATTGTGGAGACTCCCCTTGCAGCGTGTCTTGATCTCCCCAGCAACGGCGCCAGAAAAAGTGCTTGATACGCGTACAGCACGCGTCCGTTGGGAACCCCAAGAGGAAGGTGTGATGCGTACAGCGGCAAGTTTTCCCTCAGAAAGAAACCAAGGTTTATCGAACCGGGAGGAGCCAAGAAGCACGTTGAAGGTTGATGGCGGCGAGATGTAGTGCGGCGCAACACCGGGGATTCCGGCGCCAACGTGGAACCTGCACAACACAACCAAAGTACTTTGCCCCAACGAAGCAGATGAGGTTGTCAATCTCACCGACTTGCTTGTAACAAAGGATTAGATGTATAGTGTGGATGATGATTGTTTGCGAGAAAACGGTAAAGAACAAGTATTGCGGTAGATTTGTATTTCAGATGTAAAAGAATGGACCGGGGTCCACAGTTCACTAGAGGTGTCTCTCCCATAAGATAAATAGCATGTTGGGTGAACAAATTACAGTCAGGCAATTGACAAATAAAGAGGGCATGACAATGCACATACATGATATGATGAATATTGTGAGATTTAATTGGGCATTACGACAAAGTACATAGACCGCTATCCAGCATGCATCTATGCCTAAAAAGTCCACCTTCAGGTTATTGTCGTCGTGGTGAACGAGCAGATGCCATAGGATGGCTTAAGTTGGGGCCGAATGGACGTATGAGGATTCGGGGGAGGGTTTGTGATCAGGTGTGATGAACTTCCGGATGGTTTCCTCGAAGAACTTGGCCAGGGCCAGAGGTTGAAGAAGAAAGACACAAGGAAGAACTCGCTCTAGATCACCATGTTCATTGATTCACACAGGTTACACCCCAATCATTGATTTTACTATTTTAATAAAACCCCCGTGCGCCACGAGAAATTCCTTGTGTTACGCAGCGCACGGAACTACGATCATACAAAAAAATAAGCTATTTTGTGGCGCAACGTACTCCCGGTGCGCCACAGAAATAAGCGTGTTCTGTGGCGCACGCCTGTGCTCGGTGCGCCACGAAATTAGCGAACCGGAGATACACAAAGTGAGCCAACCTCCGACCTACCACACTGCTACAAGCCATTCTTCTTCCTCCATCTAGCGCCCGTCCCCAACCTTCTCTCTCATACCATTTTGGCTCTACTTTTCACTTGCTTGGGTATTTTAGCACTTACTTTGGTTGATACATAATTGGAGTTGAGGAGAAGGCTGCACCCTCTCTCTCCCTCTCTCTCGAACTCCATCGATCGCGCGGTCTCGATCTCGGTATCGAATCTACAAGGTGAGTAGTTGGAGGAGACATACATATGCTTGGAGGAGACATGCATATGCTTGTAAATCTTGTATGGATGCTTGTTGCAGGTGAAGCGCTTGTGTGTGTGCCGGTGTGGTGCATGGATGTTTGCCGAAATGTTGATTCATTTCCGTTTCGGCAAATTTTGCACTACCCATATGCCCTACTTTGAGGAGAGGTCATGCCGAATTTTCCGCTCCATGTAATACCTTGAGGGGAGTGTACTATGCATTTGTGTGCATTTGTTGCGGTTCTAATTTCTCTGTTCTATGTATACCATTTGCGAGGCAAGCATGGTCCTCTCGATGAGTTCCCGCTTGAATCTCTAGATACAAGATAGACGCGAAGGAGGACATGATTCGGAACAATGGCGCCGAGATAAGATGTCCGTGTCGATCATGCAAACTCGAGAAATTTGGATCAAGCCGATTCCCGGACAGGCGGAGGAGCACCTCTGCGCGGCGCGGTTTCATGCCAGGAACCAACCAGCCGCGGCCCCGGCCATCAAATGGTGGCATGAAGACCATGTCGAGCGGGATGACTATCATCATGAAGAAGACTATCATCATGCGCGACGGGGGACTATCATCATGAAGAAGAAGTCGGCGGAGAAGATCATCATGAAGAAAAAGATGCCGGCGGAGAAGATCATCATGATGAAGAAGAAGGTTCGAGCGCGACCCCGCTAATTTCGGCCTTGCGGGACTCTCATGTTCAAGATCTTCTCCTCCGGAGACGAGCAACAATAGAGTTGCAGCTAGAGGGAAGCCAAGCTGTCGCAAATGGAGAAAGACGGGATGACTCCGATCTTTCACAGGTGTCGTCCGCAGGATGCGCGCTTGCAATGTACGCTTGATCACCTGCGGATGAAGACGCGAAACAAGTGGACCCGATTCCGGCTTCAACAGAACTTAAAGATGCAGCACGATCGTCTCCGGAGGGAACACATTGCCAAGTAGTAGCAGGAGGCCAAGAAAGTCGTGTGTCCCCTTGACCACCGCACGAAAAATACCACACCTGCATTAATGATTGTGTGATTTATAGGTGCGAGTACAAGGACAGAACCACATGTCCGGTGTGTGGCCACGAACGGTACAAGGTTGGGGACAAGAAGGTACCTCGAAAAGTGGTATGGTACTTTCCTATCACTCCCACGCTGCAGCGGTATTTCGTGGACCCTAAGGAAGCAAAGCTCATGCAATGGCACGCGAGAAGCGAGAAGCCGAAGAAGATCCGGAGATGGGCTATATGCGACACACCCTTCGAACTGTTGGACGGTGGCAAGCATTGGACATCGCCTTCCCTAGGTTCGGGGCGACGCAAGGAACATCAGTGGGTATGAGCACCGATGGACTCAATCCGTTCGGCAACCGAGTAGCACGCACAGCACACAGCATGTGTTTGTATGGCCCTACAACCTACCCCCGTGGCTGTGCACCAAGCAAGGTACATACACACGAGTATTCTCATTCGAGGGGCCGAAACAACGCAGTGTCGACATGCATTTGTATCTCGGGCTGCTTTGAAGAGGGGAGTTAGACACGTTGTGGAAGACGCCACCCCGTACGTGGGACGCGTACACTAGAACTTATTTCGATATGAGAGCGGCCGCGTTGATCACGACGGTCACGGACTATCCAGGTTACGCATATGTACGCCGGGTCGGCCACGGATTCAGCTGGCTTGTGTGAAGTGCATGGACGAGACCCACGCATCTACAACTACCAAGGGATCCACGGGTCCTCGAAAACCGTGTACCCAGGTGCTCGAAGGTGGCTTCGACTTGGATCACCCGTGGAGAAAACGCGGTGATCACGTTCAATGGTAAAGATGAGCCCGATGGACCCCCACGCCCAGGAGCGGCGCGAGAAATCGATGATCTTCGAAAAATTGGAAGGAGTGCCCGGCGCCAGGAAAGAAGCGGCCAGAAGCCGAGCCGCTGCTCGGTGTATGGAAAGCGAGGGTCTGTTTTCCACGACTTGGAGTGCTGGAAGGTCCTCCACCGCCCCACGGCCTCGATGTCATGCCACATTACGAAGAACGTTACCGAGAGTACGCGGCACTCTTTGCAACTCGAGAAAGTCCAAGGATGGACCGAAAGCAAGATACGATCTTAAACATTTTGGCATCGGGAAAGATCTTCAAGCCCACGATGCGACGATGATGATGATGATGATGGTCAGACGGAAGGGACTCAACGTCTCCGCAAAGGGGCTAAGAAGAACGCGGTGCAGCTTCCGCTGCACAGCTTCCACGCGAGTCCGGAGGAGCTCGAGCAGTTTTTCAGGTGCCTCCTAGGAGTGAAATTTCCTCACGGTTACTCAGGGAATATAAGAAGATATCTAGACATGGCGAAGAAGAGGTTCACCGGGATGAAGTCTCATGATTGCCACGTGCTAATGACGCAGATACTTCCCGTTGCGATCCGAGGCATAATGGACGAGCACGGTCCAGTGATGCGGTTGTTTGGCCTTTGCAACTTTTTGACGTTATCACCGAAGTCGATCGGCGTGAGGCAGCTCAAGATGCTGCAGGATGAGATCGTGGTGATACTATGTGAGCTCGAGATTTACTTCCCACGCGTTACGTGATATATGCGTCCATCTCCTTCTCCTTGTCGTTGAAGACATCAAACGGCTCGGCCCAACGTTCCTCCACAACATGATGCCTTTCGAAAGGCGGAGACGGTGTCATGAAAGGATACGTTCGCAATAGGAGCCCGACCGAGGCACTAGCAAGCATGGCCAAGGGGTTTCTAACCTACGAGTGCATCTCCTATGCCGGAATTATCTAAGCAGAGGACGACGAGGATCATGTTAGTCTACCCCCGGGACGCACCTCGGGAGGCTCCGCTGGAGTCGGTCACCGCGAGGGCTACCGCTCAATCCATGTCGGCATTGAAAATCGACGCGACGACTTTGACGGGGCTCACCGGGTCGCGCTACAACACTTAAAACTGATCGAACCTTTCGTGCAAGAGCACAAAAGCATGGTCGAGCGAGAATTACATCGATATGGGCCGGCCGAGGAAGATGGGAGACGTAACCAAAAAGCACAACTCCAGCTTCACGCGTTGGTTCAAGCAAACTCAACTGGTTGAAGCACAGAGAAAAAGGCATTCTACCAAAGATGAAAAACTCATATACACCTTATCACAGGGACCCGCGCATAACATAAGGACCTATCAGGGGTACGACATCAACGGTTACAGATTCTACACCGAGGAAAAGGACAGAAATAGTGAAAATCAAAACTCAGGAATAACTATGCTATCATACGCCGATGACGAGACTAATGTCAAGGAAATATTTTTTGGAAGGATCGAGGAGATATGGGAGCTCAATTACTGTGGAGAGGACGGTGCCAATGTTTCGTGTGAGATGGGCCAAGAAGGTCGAAAAAGAAGGCCGATATTTCACAACCATGGTTATACCCAATGTAAAATCGAAGAACGCATCCGCGAAAAATGAGCCATGGGTACTCGGTAGCCAAGTTGACCAATGCTTCTTCATCACCGATCCGTCGAGGCCTAGCCGTGTTGTCGTGAGGAGGGGCAAGAGGAGCATCATAGGAATGCAAGGAGACGCCAATGAGGAAGACTTGGACAAGAACGGTGACCCGAAGATTGAGGAGGAATTCGACAGGCACTTCGACATGCCTACTACTAGTAAGTAAGAAGGAAGACCTCCCTACCCTCTAAAGGTTGTCCGTTCACGAAGAAATCTCAAGGTGGCCGGCATAAAGTATTCAACCGCCAACAACCGAAAGGGCAAGAAGATTGCGAAGAGACGCTAGAGCTCGGAGCCGGGACGAAGACGATCTTTTTTTGGTCTATCACATGTGTGTGAGTGTGTGTGTTAGACAAGTACATGCATATGTGTGTGAGAGAAACAAGAACATGTTTGTATGAGACAAGTAATTTATAATTCTCAACTAATTACTAAATAATGTTTGTATGAGAAAAGTACATGCATGCATGTGTGTGTGAGAATGGGCAAGAACATTGCGAACAGACGCTAGAGCTCGGAGCCGGGACGAAGATCTTTTTTTGGTGTATGTGTGTGTGACAAGTACATGCATGTGTGTGTGAGAGAGACAAGAACATGTGTGTGTGAGACAAGTAATTTGTAATTGAAAATCTCTAGTAATTATTATTAAATGTTGTGTTGTTTCTTGAAAATGTAACAAAAACATTTTTAAAAGGGAAAAAAGTAGGGGCAACCAGGGTTCGAGCACTGGGTTACCCAAGCCTACCAGTGGGCTTAACCACTGGGCTAATGCTGTGTTTACGACGGAACACAACATTAGCCCGATTTGTTTACCAAGTGTAAATATTACGTGGCGCACCTAGATCTGTGCATGCGCCATAGAATTCCTTAATTCTGTGGCGCATGTCCTACTTGGTGAGCCACGGAGTGAGAATTCTATGGCGCATGCCAACTGGTGCGCCACGAAGTCTTACACTTGGTGAAATAGTCGCGAACACCCTTTCTTCCCCACCCTTCCCCGGTTCTTATTCGCGCACGAACCCTAGCTAACGCCACCGTCACCACCGCCTAGCGCCGTCGCCACCGCCTAGAGCCACCGCCTAGCGCCACCGCTGCTTGAGGAGGAGGACGCCGAGGCCGCCGCCGCCACCGGGGAGGAGGAGGACACCCGAGCCGCCGCCGCCACCGAGGAGGGAGGAGGACGCCCGAGCCGCCGCCGCCCGAGAGGGAGGAGGAGGACACCGAGCCCGGTGGTTCACGCTCGAGCCGGCCGCCGTCGCCGGGGAGGAGGAGGATAGCGCCACCACCACCGCTTGATCCCCGCCACGCCACCCGTTCGGTGAGAGCTCCTCTCCCCTGTCCTCCCCACTCCCCTGTCCCCTGCCCCTCTCACCTCCCCGGTGAATGCTCTCCTTGCAATGCTGCCGAATTCCCTCTACGGCTAGCCTAGTTGCTATGGATTGCTTGCGGTACCAAGCTGTGTTGGTATTTCTAGTGTTCTAGAGATGGTTTGAGCTTGCTCAAATGTGCATCTCCATTAGTAGTTTGGTTGGTTCAATAAAATGCAGTAGCAAATGAATGCGTGTAGTCTTTCTTGTAGTCAAATATAGAATTTCAAGAAAAACTAGGTTGTAGTCTTGCTGTAGTCAAATAGGTTGTAGCAAAACAAAAAAAACTAGGTTGTGAGTCTTCTTTGTAGTCAAATAGAATTTCAAGAACACCTCAATTTGCTTTGTAAGAGAGAGTCAAAAGAGGGTTAGTATGAATGCGGTAGCAAATAAAAATGAACAAGCTAATGTTGCTAGCAAATGAATGCGGTAGAAACTTAGCGAGATAAAAAGCTACTTGCTATCAAGAATAATGTTGTAGCAAAATAAATGTACGTCAAGAATAATGCAAAATAAATGATGTCAAGCTTGCTATTTTTTTAATTCATTGCTTGCTGTTTTTTTTAATTCATTGCTTGCACTAGAGCTAATAAAGTTCTTGCTATTTTTTTAATTCATTGCTTGCTATTTTTTAAATTCATTGCTTGCAGTAGAGCTAATGGTTCAATAAAATGAACAATACGATGTAGGTTTTCAATACAATGCGGTAGGTTTTTTAATAAAATGAAATGCTCTTGCCTAGTTGATTTTGAATTGATGCTAGGATTTGTTGGCGGTAGAAAATTTAGGTTTAGAAAATGAAAATGCTTGGGTTAATAAAATGAAATGCTACTTGCCTAGGATTTGTTGATTTTGTTAATAAAATAAAATGAAATGAATTTTATGAAATGATCATGCTCATGCTCCCTGGTTGCAAGATGAGAATGCATAGATGGTTTTAGTTCACCTCTGGCCACCTCTGCCCTAGCAAGAATATTCCTACGAACCAAAAATGCCTCGCCTAGTAAGAATGGACGAGTCTCTCCTGACCCATTTTGGGAATATTCCCAGGGCTTGTCTCCGACCCATTTTGGAGAATATTCTCCCTCTTGTGGATTGACATCACAATTCAAAAAAAGAGCTGATGGCATTGTCCTATGTAACACAAGCTGTTCAGCTTGTGTTCTCCATACCCTCTGTGCATGCCCTCCATCCTATATAAATGCCTAGTGTAGTGAACGAGAAAACCACACCAAACATGGACAACTGTCATGGAGTGCAAAGAGGAGGAGCAACGGCTCCGGTGGTGCCTACGGCTCTAGGGATGCCACTCTTTCCAAGACTTTTTATATGGGTAGGGCGAGACAAGGAGTTGCTAGTGTATCGTAGGAGAAGTGTGCAAGAGAGGGAAGCCTGCTGCCGGAGTTCGGGGAAGAAGAAGCGACGAGATGGCTTGAACCGACTAGGTGTGTTCACATACACTACATAAGTTCTCCCGAGTTCCAAAATCCAGACCTAAGGGCATGATCAAAGCTGAAAAAGTATAAGCATCGATTGAGGGAAGGAGGACCCACGAGAGGTGTTGCCCTACTATGTAGAACCAAATCTTGAAGAAAAGGTTAAAGCTGGAGTTATCTTGTCTTTGGTGAGGAAGGGCATGAAAAAATCAAAGATTTGGTATCCTAGTTTGTTGTAGTTAGTTGTAGTTTCAGCCATCTAGTTTTAGTGTGTCCTAGGTTGTCTGAATAATTATGTAATGTAAGGGTTGATGTAATGCTTCCATGCAATGATGAATAAAAGGGTTTATATAATGTATGTAATGTAAGGTTAAATGATGCTCATGCTCACATGTTGGCAGTAGCTCTTGGTTGGCTTGCTCTATAAGCTTGTATTCTTGGTTATGAAGAAGCATATACTGCCTTTTTAAATTTAAGTAATTGTCTACTAAAATTTGATTAGCTATTGGTATAATTCTCTTTGAATTTATAAAAAAATTAAGTCACTAGCTATTGCCTTTTGTAATGTATATTTATGAGTAATAGCATTTTCATTTGAAGTCACTAGCATTTCCATATGATGCTCAAGCTTCTACTATTTAATTATCTCTGGAATTTTATATGTTGATGTTCTTTATTGCTACTGCTAGCTAGGATTTGTTAGCAATTCTTGGTTCAAGCTAATGATGCTACTTTGGTTAGTGCTACTTGTAAGTATAAGTGGTTAGTGCTCTCTGTAAGTATAAGTGTAATGCTCCAGGTTTTGATGCTCCGGGTTTTGATGTAGTTGTATGCTTCGAGGTTTTGATGCTTCAGATTTTGATGTAGTTGTAGCTCCGGGGTTTGATGCTTCGAGGTTTGTGATGCTCCGGGTTTTGTTGTAGATGCTCTAGGTTTTGATGCTTCGGGTTTTTGATGCTCCAGGTTTTGATGTAGTTGTAGCTCCAGGTTTTGATGTAGTAGTATTTGGATACAATTTTGTATGATGATGAACATGGTTAGAATGCTGTGAATATGGTGATGAATGTGGGCTCAAGGTTTTGCGGGGATTTCATTGAGTTGCCCATTTCTCCCGAGAGCGTTAATTAACTTCCGTTTCGGTTGAGAAATGGGCACTCCTGCGTAGAAAAAATAGCAAAGGTCATGCCGAATTTTTGGTTGACTTTTGTACTAACTTTGCCTCGTTTTAATGAAGTGCAAATAAACATGTCGGGCAGCACTTCTAAGCCCGGGAGCCAGAACGAAGCGAGAGAGGCCAACAAGGACTTCGGGAGGGCTACGAGCAGCCCCGGAAGGTCGCCGGCCGAGTCGCCCGGCGATGAGGAAGAGGGCCGGGACGCCGCCTCGAGGGAGAGGGCGGGGCCGCCGACGACACCGACGAGGGCCGGGACGCCGCCTCCGAGGGAGAGGGCCGGGGGGCCGCCGCGGACACGGCGGCGATGGCGATGCACGGGACTCCGCCGCCGAGACCGGTGAAGAGACGACCGGTGAAGAGAACGCGGCCAACCGCACGGAAGGTGATAGCGGCGGCAACCCTCAGGAGGGTAAGAAGAAGAGGACGGCGAGGAGGCCAAGGAGGGATCGGAGGCCGCAAGTGCTCGCCAACGTCACCGATCTTTGTCACGGTAGTCTCCGAAGTGGCCTACCGATGGAGCCTTCGTGGGTTGCCAAAGGGTACGGCATGCAACTAGGGTGCATCGTCCGGTGAAGCCGTGCCCGATCCTAACTCCGGGACCTCGAAGCAAGGAGAACGAGGCTCTCGCCCAATCCCTCCTCCGAAGCTTCACCAACGATACACGTTCCGGAGCCGTTCAATAAGAAGGTGGACTCTTTAGCTCTCACGAAGATGAGCACCGCCTTGAGCGATTTGGAAGAAGCCGAGCTGAAGAGAAAGATCGATGCCGGTGAAAGCTGGGAGAGGATAAGTACCAAAGACCCGTCGATCTCCTTAGAAGACTTTAATGCATTCAAGTCTTACTTACAGATTGACAGTGTTAAAAAATGGACCGCCTGGGGTAAGAAAATGCGGGACTTGAACTTAGGGACCCACCATTGCGGAAGCGGCGGTTACCGAGGAAAACAGCCCACTTGGGACAAGGAGGATGCCGAGATGGTACGTACGGGAAAGAAAACCCCTGGCACAAAATCAGGGATGAACATGCTAGGAACTTTGTCCGGTCCCGCTACTACTTAGGCGGAAGACGGGGGAATTTATTACGAATCACGAAGACGTGAGGGATTTCGAGAAGTACCTGGTAAGGATAGTTACTGTATTATTTCGCTCATCTTATTAGGCAATGAAGCCAAATGGGCTAACCTTAAGTTCCTTTGTCCAAAGGATGAAGAGTTGACGAAGGCTGGCCCGTCGTCCCGAGGGTCGACGGAACCGTGGGACACGCCTTTCAACGGGCGATGAACAAATACAAGAGAGAGGAGAGCTGGACAAGCCACCGAGCGTCGGGTGGCCGTGTGTCCGGCTTTGGCACAAGTATGAAGCTATCCGAGTACTACGGATCGGATGCCAAGGCAGAAAGGCTGGAGAGAGGTCATCGGCTAAGGATAAATCCAGAGGTTCGGGAGGCTGAAGAAGAAGGTGGAGTCACTAGAGAAGCTGGTGGCCGAAAAGCCTGTGGAGAATACGGAGATGATGAACAATTTATTGGACGAGAAGATCAGGCGGATCATCCCCCTGGGTTGATGGAGGGTTAGGCGCTTGGAATGCGGGAGGTCAAGTGGGGCCGATAGATGTGCCCAGCATCGGCGGCAGCAACTCAAGCTTCCACGTGTCGCCCGGCACGGTCGCCGCTCCACCCGGCCGCCGGCGGTCGGGGCTCCTAGCGCGCGCCGCTCCACCCGGCCGCCCGGCTCCAGCCGCTGCCGCAGCTCCAGCTGAGTCGCATCGGCGCCCCCAACCGCCGCCCTTGTATCGGCGGTAGCCGAGATCGACGCCATCAGGAGGCAAACTCATTAGTTACTCCTTCGCGTCATCTTCTTTAGCTATACTCATGCCTGCCGTGACCTGCCATCTCACGATGCCCAACATCGCGCCCACGACTCGGGATGAAGCAATGCATATTGCGCAGCGGAGCCCGACGGCAAGTTGGTGGAAGTTGCTAGCTAGCGGCCATGTCGCGGCTTCCCCGTTATGCACGGCGCTGGGTGGCGGAAGACGTGGCGAAGTCGAGTTGGTAATGGTAGTTCCGGATGCCGCTACGCC
>NC_061511.1:149127057-149251487 GCF_022539505.1 Lolium rigidum | reverse complement strand
GAAGTATACCCACAACACTATGCGCTTGCGGCTTCATGTGCGGCTACCTCGACACCGGCACCCGATGACGACATCGACCACGACATCCCCTCGCGCGGCTACCTCAACCAAGGTTGCAGCACCCACGCTCTCGGCTACCTCGACATCGGCACAAAGGGCTATCACCTCGCATGAACACCTCGGCTTCTTCTACAGTCCAAGCATCCGCGGTGCGACATTGTCCACTACGCTTCGACTGCGGGGAGTGTCAGTCCGTTGGTTCCTACCTTCGGTTTCTCTCCAGTCTGACCGTCCGCGATGTTACTGTTGTTCACGTCACTACCGCTACAATCGCGGGAGAGTGTTAGAGATATATTTGGTATAGGTATATTAGGTAGTTTAGGATTTATAATCTCTGCCTACCATATCTATAGGAGAGATATCTTTAACCTCCAAATTTATATCATTATATATACTCGTCCGATAGACTCAATACAACGTCCAACACATTACTCCAAATCCCTCTCTATCGTTCTGCAGTAACCGAAAGAGTCGGATAGTATATTAGCTCTAGCACAAAATAGCATGTGATTAGCGGGAGTGGTGTTTTGGAACATGGGAGCATATGCTCCCTATATTTTGAAATGCATCTTACATATATTTTAAACTTCAAAAAAATTGAAACAAAAAATTCGCACGTACGTCTTCACGTGCTACGCGCTCACAAAGTTGTTTCATAAAAAATAAACTTATCATGTGACTGTGTAAAAAAGACAAAATTCAGTGCTGAAAACAATGCTTTTCACAGGATAAGTTTTCTCTTTTTTTCGTGAAACTTGACGCATACACATATATTATGGAGATGTACATGTAGAATTTTTTCTCAAAATTTTTCCACACTTCAAAATATGTTTTGTTGGTAGAGGGAGCATACGCACCCGGGAGCCGAATTGAATTTCCGGTGATTAGCACCAAATGACAACCAAAGTAGGTTAGCTGGTGTACTCGGGGAGACAGGACCGAGCCGATATGCGAGCCGGGCCGATCCGCGGAAGTAGGGACGGACAGTGAGCGAGCCCTCCGTGTCGACGTCCGAGCCATCCATGGGCATTTTTGTCATTCAGCAGAGGCCAAGATCCTATAAATAAGCACCCACCCTTCCCAGTCCCCTCTTCGTCCGGGCCGTTGCTTGCTCTTGATTCTGCGAGAGGTTCCTGTTTCCTGGCGGAGAGGAGAAGTGGGGGGGAGAGGCCGAAGACCTCCGCCGCGTTTCCACTCCCTTGCCCCGCCCGCCTTCGAGCTGTTCTGGTACGTGTCCTCGCCTTCACCCCCCATTTACGTTGCTCCTGTGAGGTTTTCGCTTCAGATTTTGGGGGTGTTTCGACGCGGAGAGCGTGTGAGGAGGCGTTTTGATGCGATCTTGTCGGTCTAAAATCCCGAATTGGAGTCGATTTTGGCGCCTAGGTGCTGTTGCTGGCGGTTTTACCGCGAATTTATTGTGGTAGGTTCGGTAGGTGGGGGTTTCACTGTGTAGATCTGGTGTAACTGTGAAGGGGGCAGGTAGGTTTCTGGTCTGGTTTGCCTGCGGAGTTAAACGTGGTGGGTGCTTACTTGTGAGTTAGGTTTTGTTTGTATCTGACAATTTTATATAGGGGATTTTTACGACCCTTTTTGGATTCGTCCGTGGGTTGATGCCAGGTGGACTATCCAAATGTTTCAATTAGGGTCTGACCTGGAATTGTATTGGTCGTGGTGTGCGGGAGCAAACGGATTTAGTGGATCTTGTTTGTAATTTCAGAATTTAGAAGTCATACGAGTGTCCCAAGATTTATACTGTAGAAAATAGTGATGAAAATATTGTAGAAAATAGTGGTGAGAATGTTTGCAAATCTGTGATAAATCTTGCTTGCTACCTTAACTGTATTTATTAGATTAATTGGCTCGGAGTAAGAACTGTCACTGTGTGGGTCTGGATGCAAATGCGTCAAAACGAAATTCTGAAGCAAAATTCTTATTCTGGGTTGCAGAGACTCCGATCTCGGAAACCGAGAAAAAGGGGGTCTGCGAAGAGGTCTCTTGCGGCAGAACAATGGAGGTACTTGGCAAACCTGTGATTGCTGAGCCCAGCAACGTGATTTTCTTGTCCACTATTCTTAACACTGAAGGGCAAGTTCCCAGTCACAAGTGTGACAAGAGGTGCCAGAATGAGCACATCTTTGGCAACATGTACCGTTGCAAACTGACTGGGATGACGCACATCTGTGACAAAAACTGCAACCAGAGGATCCTCTATGACAACCACAACTCGCTCTGCCGAGTGAGTGGGCAGCTGTTCCCGCTCTCGCCACTCGAGCTGCAGGCCGTCAGGGGGATCCGGAGGAAGCATGAAGTTGACAGCCATGAAGGGTGCTCCTTTAAGCGCAGGCGTGGTGCACAGCTTCATCCTTCCCCTTTCGAGAGGTCCTACTCTGCCGTCTCTCCGATACCAAGCCAAGCTGGAGATGGCATGGACCTGAGCTAGAGCTGACGAGACTTCCATCCTTCCTTTCCCCGGCCACCTTACGCGGATCTTTCTACTCCATTTCCCCTTCTTCGACAGGATGGAACTATAAGAGTTTCCTTCTTTGTAGACTGATGAAGGGATATGAGAACTCCTTAGAGGGACAGAATAAATTTCTATGTAGTATTACTTCTGATTCATGGGACCTTGTTGTAATCGTAACTTCGATTGAACATCCTATTCTGAATTACGTAGTATTTTGAGATGATCATTTCCGAATACCGTTTAGATTATTTCACTTGTTTGCTCTAACTTTATATTATTTTAGGTCGCGACTCCTTTTCTTTGTTATGTTCTCTTATGGTTATTCACAATTATGTGATGTCATTTGAGTGCAGTCAAGCTGTGCAAATATGTTTGACACGGTCGATGATGTAATTTTATTGAAGATTACCTGATACTATTTCATGGGGCATGAACTTACTAACTGAATTTCCTTCATAGCTAGTGCTTTTCATGGCAGGTTGCTGATCAAGCCTGAGTTATTTATGGTTTGCTCTCATATAGCTTGATTTTTTCTGCTAAATGCTTTTCTTCTTTGCAGGTTATGCTTCTAACATTTATATTGCTTCATCCTGTTTTATTTTGTTTTGCTTCTTTACCCTGACCTTTTCTTCTGTTTTGTAGGGTCCTACAGGTGCTAACTTATCTATTTTTTTGGTGTTTATATACGTCCATTTGTTAAGTTTGTTTCATTTGTTTGAACGAGTGTTCACCTGTTTGTTTGTTTTATGTAGGTAACTGCTGGTTTGTTATTCTTTCAATCCATGGAAGGCAGGAGGCACTGAAGAAGGTCATGGAACCCTTTGCAGCTGAGGAGTAGGGTATCATCAGAACCCTTTGCAGCTGATGAGTAGCAAGGTATCAGGAGAGCCTTCTGCTGCAGTATGCTTTCCAGGTAATTGCTAGAGTGTGCTGGTCAGTTTATTTCGAAGATCCCAAAATTGGTTGCTGCTATCCTTACGACTAGCAGCCTTGTGCAGAACAAAATCAGCAGAAGAGAGGTTTGAAACTATTCAAACAAGAGCCAGCTTGAAGCTACTGAAACTTCATAACTCATATGGAAGCAGAGACTCCAGCAGCTACTTATTTTGAGCATCGCATTAGCCTCATCTGGTGCATCGTGTTGACCAAAAGTCAGCAGAAGAGAGGATCAAAACTATTCAAACAAGACCCAGGCTGAAGCTGTTGAAACTTCAAAACTCAATACTGAAGAAGAGCCTGCAGCAGCTACCGACTTTTGTCATCGGATTTGCTACTGCATTTGGATGAGTGCACTTGTCTACTTGAGTAGTAGTACCATTTGCCATTCGAAGCAAGCCCTCTGAAGATCTCGGAGAGATCTCATTGTCCCTAATCTGACAGGCTTGTTTACACCGCAAACTTGTATTGTCCGTGAACTTTGTTCATTCTAGAGCTTGGGCCATGGCTGTACATTGTAAGCAAGGCAATTATATCCAGAGTAAAGGGAAGTTTTGTTCTGTGTGAAGTTTGTTTTTTATACTCATCTTTAAATGCCTATGGTTCTCTCCTGTCTATGACTATGGTGTGTAGTGCTTAATGGAATGAGTTTGTTGAAGTGGTGGGTAATTACAGTGCCATTTGCACTTTATTGATTGATGTACTACACCAGTTCAAAGTTTTGATGTGAAATTCCAGTGAAAATTGTGTGTTCAGTTGTCCATCCGCCAGGCCTGTGACGGCCTGACGGGAGAACAAAAAAAAGTCTCTGGTAGCCGTCCGATCATAGACGAACGGCGACGGCAGCATGTGAGGAGGGGTATGCTGCATCTCTGGCCAACGGCAACACAAGCCGATGCGTGGCAGTGGAACTGACCAAGGACCTCCGCCCTTTCGTCCACAGAGAAAAAATGGCGCTCGCCGCCGCTCCCCTACGCCGGTTCCCGACCACTCCTCCTAGACCACCCCCGTCTCCACCTTTCCAGAGATATGCCCGCCTCCGGCCACCGCACTCGCGCCGCAGGTCCCCTCTACTCCTCGCCGCCACCGCCGCTGCCCCGCTCACCGCAGTACGAGACCGTCGGACCCCGACCCCCTCGTTACCTACACACACGACCTGACGGTCTGCTCTCTCGCAGGCGGACACGGAGGGGCGGAAGCACGAGCTCCTGCGGGCGGTGCAGGAGACGCAGCGCGGCTCCGCGGCCAGCTCCGACCAGCGCGCGGCCATCGAGGAGGCCATCGTACGGGACCCCCCCGCCCTAGCTCCTTCCCCCGACCGTGTTTACGCCTGCGCGCCGCGGCCGCTGCGGAACGGCAAGGGATTTCGATTTGATGTCTGCGTGCTGCTTAGGTGTGCGTGGAGGAGCTAGGCGCCGGGGAGGGGGCGCCGCTGGACCTGACGGCGCTCGACGGTACATGGAGGCTGTGCTACACGTCGGCGTCGGACGTGCTCATGCTGTTCGAGGCGGCCGACAAGCTTCCTCTCCTGCAGGTGCGACCTATACCTCAGTTTTATCTGAATTCATTTTTGGAACCCCATTCCACCTAGTAACAATCAGAGCAAACGCCAATTTGTCCTGCCTTAACCAGTTACGTACAGATGCACCTTAGCAATTTGGGCTTGCCTATCTGTTTGATACTGTGCAAAGTCTGTTAAATCCCGTTGTGTGCACTTTAACGTTCTATGGAAAACTGGCTCTATTACATGTCAACGATGAGTTGTTTTGTGAGACTTGAATTGACGGTACCGCAGTTGGTAGTTTACTAGTGTCCACAGATAGATGACCAGCTCGAGAAATTTTGGGAAGTTCTGAGATCCTTATGTTGGAGGTGGTGCTTCTGGGTATGTGCAGGTAGGGCAAATTTACCAGAAATTCGAGTGCAAGGACAGATCAGATGGTGGAGTCATCCGGAATGTTGTGCGGTGGAGCATTGAGAACTTGCTGGAGGTAAACTGTTACATGTTTTGTGTGTTGTGAGTGTTCATTCTGGGTGGTCAAACTTGCAAATATAGCAAAAGGATGGTACCCATGTTAACCTGTAGTTTCTATTAGTATGTAATGAAACCGCGAGAGGAAAGTAGTGCTTCTCTACATGTAGCATGTCTGTACCACTATCATCTTGATAGCAATTCATATCTACAAGTGACACTTAAGTACAGGCTTCAAGTCTTCAACTTATCATATGCATGAGTAGGGGGGCATTATAGCGAACCACATGGAAATATAGTATAATTTAGCTTTTTTTTTGTAGCAACTTGAGAATTCATAGCAATTTACTCATTTATTTCCCTATTCCAGAAATAGTTTATTTGTCCTTTACCAAACCATGTTATTTCTATATTATGCAAAGTCCACTGTAGTGATTTGTTGGCCTTTAAGAAACAATCTTTTAGTTTGATGTGTTTTGCATGATCTATTCTGCCTATGTGCACATCACTTTGAAGTACTGTTTATATTTAGGCTTTAACTCTCATTTGGTTTGAGTCTTTTATATTTGATTCTTTTAGTGGTCTCTATAGGAGCAAGAAGGTGCAACGCTGATGGTCTCTGCAAAATTCGATGTTCTGTCTAAACGCAACATATTTCTTCAGTTTGAGGAGGTAGTTTCCCACTCAAAAATATCTTTGTCTGCTTATTTGAGAAAGGATTGCAGTAAAATTGCTGCAGTAATGATAGGAAAGTAGGATGATTATGACAAGATGTTCTGGTGTGCAGTAGTAGGTTACTGGCATGAGGTATCTGCAGGCTGCAGCTAAGCAGCATTTACCAACGGCCAACGCAGTACCATTTAGTGGTTAGCATTCTGTATGATTCATTTCGCATCAAACATGACGAATATAACAAAGTGTAGTATCTCTGGCAAAATGTTATCATTATATTCTGATTTCTCTGCTCATGGATACAAGATGCTAGCGGTACTGATGTCCCTTTTTTTTTTCATGCACCATCTTATGCAAACCTTTCAGGAGAAAAGTTTGTGCTTATCATTCCATTGATCTTTTTTTTTTCTTTTCGAATGGATCTATTTCTTTATTTTCTTTTAGTACTGCTGTGTTTATGGTGTTATCATTTATGTAACAGGTTGCTGTAGAAAATATCAAGATTAGTGAGCAGCTGCAAGGACTAATAGCTCCTGCTATACTTCCTCGGTCATTTTTGAGTCTTCAGGTATGCCAGGATGTATGAATATAGCTATATTTTCCATTGTACATGACACTTTTTTGTTACAATCCTTTTTTCATTACTGACTTCCTCTGTAGTCCATATGTGTTGAAAATGTTATTGCTTTTGAGCTAGTTAGCAGACTGTAATAAGTAATATTGCTCACCCACGGTATATACAATGTTATTGCTTTTGTTATGTCCGAACAAGTAGTATTTTGGGTCAGCATTTCAGCCTCAAAATGTTTGTTGTAATTATGATTCATCAACCATCACCAAGTGTTTCATCACAATGAATCTGTTCATGCAGATACTGCAGTTCCTTAGAACTTTTCGAGCTCAAGTTCCTCTCAGTGGACCTGAAAGGTAGTTTTTCCAGTTTACTTTATTTCTTTTCTTGGTTCCTTTGTTTCGAAAGTTTCAGACTGAATTTGATGTCAGACGATCACCTGGGGGATTATACTACCTTTCTTACCTTGACCGTGATATGCTCCTGGGGCGTTCAGTTGGCGGTGGTGGAGTTTTTGTTTTCACAAGAGCCCAGCCTCTGCTATGAAATTTTCTAATTGTCAGCAGTGAGTCATATGAGGACATGAATCTTATAGTTGGGATTAACAACATACAGTAGGTATATGTAAACCTTTCAAGGCAACACTCAATGTGTCTTTATGTAATCTGATTATTATCCTTTTCTTCTTTAGGAGCAATCCGTGTCACCTTTTTCTTCTTTGGTGTTCAAAATAACTCTGTTATTCCTGGGATTGCCAAGTTAATAGCACTTGGTGTCTTTTTTTTCTACCATGTGCGTTAGCTTGTGTTTTGTTTCTGGCATTATCATATCTGCAGTACTCTGTATGTATATCTATCTAAAGCGGTATTACTGGCACTATGCCTTTGTTTGTTACCTATTACTGTAGAGCCTGGTCCTAACAAATTCACTAATCTCTACTGTATTAATACACATGTATTCAATGACTGTGATCAGTATTTGTTCAATCTTAAAATGCAACTGACCACAATCTTTGAAATTCATGTTGTTGGGATTGCTTTAACTGTTATAGGTGATCTGATGCTTTATTGCCACAGATACTATCTGCCTACCATTTCCAGAAAGTCAATTACTTCAGTTTTTATAGATTTGCAGGCCATCCTCTTATAAGCTGCAAGTCCGTGACAAATGACATTACAACTACTATTTTATAGCAGTTAGATTTATTGTTAAGTTGATATCACATATGGTTATTTTGAGATGTTTACTGAATGAACTATCAATTCGGCTTGAAACTTCAGTTTGTCTCTGTGCAACGGAAGTCAGATCTTTTGACATATTAGAGCATCTCCAATCGCCCTCAAAAAACGTCTGGCATGACGATTTGGGGCACGTTTGGAGACAGTGCCGGACAAAAAGAGACTAAAAATATGTACAAAAAAGAGTCCCTTCCCAGCCATGACCCTCAAACATCGTCCGGATGCATGCAGGTGAGAGAAATTGTGGGGAAAGAGAATGGCATGTGGCGATTAGGGACTGCATGCATGCATATAAATGTTGTTTTTGTGCTCCGACGTCTCCGGTAGTCCCCGGTAGAGACTCTATACACACAGTATCTACCGGGGACGCCGAACACAAAATGAGGCACTATTTAGCTTTAGGGAACGTGATTGGACAGTTTTTTTTCTCCATTTCTTGTCCGTGGTCCCCCAAACGTCATTTGGGGGACGCGACCGGAGATACTCTTAGTGGATGTAAGTACGATACTGAAGTTTGCCTTCAGTGTAGTAGGAGTACTTGAACTGTATTCACTAAAATCTGCAATGTTAGTCAATTTAACATTTGGATCGTCATATAATTATTGTGTGCTGTTATATTATTTAGATCCATGTGTTGTTGTGGGCCCTCCTGCAGTTCTACTACAGTGAGCAACAGTTTTGCAGCTTGACATCGTCATCGAATACTGTTAAGTCTAGTGGAGTTTTGTCAGCTGCAAACAGTAGTGGTCTTTCGAGGGAGATGAAACATCAAGATCTAAAATTAATTGTTTAGAAGTGACCAAAATAATACTCAATCTGTTCACTATTGCAAAATGTTTTAGGTCTCCTTTTCTTTTTGGAGTGTGTAGGTTCACTCATTCCGGTCCATATCTAGTCCACATTGAAATATGTAAAATATCTTATAATAGTGAACGGAGGGAGTATATTTTATACTAATATGCAACAGAAGTCCCTAAATTCGTATTGGCGCAAAAGGGGCTTTCTCTGCTTTGATGGATACAGAGAGCACTTCCATTTTGCCTTGGCTCTCTAGGAATATCCTTGTCCCAATGAGGAACATCACATGGAGTCATGCACCATACCACTGATCAGAGCAGACATCATTTCTATCCAGCAGCAAGCATTTTTGCTATTATCCTGGCTCTTCTTTTTCTCCTTTCGACGAAATCGTGGCACTAGTCAATTTGGTTGTGATGGAAAGTAGGGTGTCTTTTTGCTTGGTGTGGTTCACGACTGAAAGTAGCCATAACTATGTTTCCTTTTCTTTGCGGGGATGCACATGCCCAAGGTCGTAGGGGCTTCAGTTATACTCCATCCATCTCGTAATATAAGATGTTTTTACAACAAATCTATCATTTAGCAGGTTGTAATGACATTTTGTATCACGGCACGGAGGGAGTAAATATCAAGTAGTCCTATGAAGCTTTGGGAGTGGGTTGTGGCCTTGTGGGTTTACCGTTCCATAGTCACCACGCTGCTACTTCAAATTCTTATGTGTGCTCCAGGTTGTTACATGTATATGAGTTACAAGTGTTAGACAACTTTTGCCCCCAAAAGAATGTTAAACAAAGGTCAGGTTTTTGTTTGAAGCCATAGCCGAATATCAACATTTAGTGTAGTCATGTCAATAATCTACTGATCAGCGAATATTCGGCTCTTGATGCTCGGCTATTCTTTCTCTGATGATTGTAGAGATCCACTTGTCTTATGGCATCTTCATATATTCTTTGCTGGTGCGGTGCATGTGGCAGCCCCTACACCACAAGTTCATTTTCGTTGTGTTCATGGTGGTGGGATCGCAGACTCTCTGTGCCATTTTTTAGATTTGACGCTAGTAGGCCATAGCTAATTTGGTGCTTCTAGCCTTTTGTCCAACTCTTTTTTTTTTTAAACGAGGCAAAAACTTTGCCTTTCATTGATATAAAAGAAAAGAGTGGCCCATTTATAAGGAAAACTGGCCGAAAAACCGATACAACACGACACGACACGTCAGCCCCGAGGCTGCACTCCACATGGCCTCAACGCAATAGGCGGAGGCGAAAAGACCGAAGCCACCGCTACAAAACGGAAAGATTCCCCCTCCAAAAAAGATCATCCTACAAGCTCTGCCAGGTTCTTTGCACCGGCCAGAATCCAGTCCTTTCCTTCCTCCCTGATCTTATGCAAAATGGCCGAAGGCAGAGTGGATTTATTGCTAAAAACTCTCTCATTTCTTTCATTCCAAATCTCCCAAGTGATGAGCATGATGGCAGTTCTAAGGCCTTTGGGAGAGGAGGTGGGAGTCTTGGCGATGGCGTGCCAGTAGTCCAGCACCTTAGGTCTTCCAGAGCAGAGGCAACAGATAAGATCCGGGCAAGAGAGCCATGCTGCCGCGGCAGTCCAGATCCTTTTTGAGAAGCGGCATTCAAACAGGATGTGTCTTGCGGTCTCGGGAACGCATCTACAAAGCTGGCAAGTAGGCTGATGTGGCCAACCACGTTTCGCAAGACGGTCCGCCGTCCATAGGCGGTTCTGGACAGCGAGCCAGGCGAAGAAGCGACATCTGGGCGGGGCCTAAGTCTTCCAAACGAGATTCCCAAAGGTGCAAGGTAGAGAGACCATAAACTGGGCTTTGTAGGCGGAGCTGGCCGAGTAGCATCCGTTAGGCGTCAAAGTCCAAACAATGGAATCCGTAGTACCGGGTGAAAGTTTGACTGCCGAAAGAAGGTCCCAGAGACGAATGTATTGCTCCATATGTTCGACAGTGAAAGCTTGCACGTCGATGTCCGCGACCCAGCTATGTCCTTCAAGAGCGTTCTGAACTGTTCGGTTCTTTCTTTTGGAGGCCTTGAAAATTAAGGGGGCAAGGTCCTTAGGTGGAGAGCCATCAAGCCAAGAAGAAAGCCAGAAGGAAGCCTTGGCACCATCACCAATGGTGACTCTGGTAGCGGCATTGAATGTTAGGAAAATAAAACCATGTAGTTGTCGAGTCTGTAACACATCGTATGTGCGTGTGTGAGTCAGTGTGTCCCGGCTAGTGGTGCGTGAGTCCATGCTCACGGTCGTGTCCACCATGTAGGCCAGTCGTGTTGTGCGCGTTGAGCGCGTCGTGCGCGCGGCCGGAGAAGGAGCACTGCAGCAGCTGAAGACTCGATCAAACTGCATGCATGGCCTGCGTCAGTTGCAGCTCTGTTCGTGCGGAGAGGCAGCAGTGGCATCCGGGTCATGTGGATCATGGATGCGTGCATGTAGTTAGTGGCTAAGGTGTGGTGCGTAGAGGAGCGCTGAGCCTACTTAAGCCATTGTAATCAGTCTGATCATTCGAGCTGAAGAGGAATAAGAGTAGGGTGTTTGTGCGCCCACGGCGGCGTTCGTGCGCCGGCCGAGAAACTCTGTGTCTCCACTCCATCGTCTCCCTCCGTTCGTTTGTGCGAGAGAGGAAGAGAGAGAGGGTGCAGCCGAGGGCTGCACCAACATGTGGTATCAGAGCCTCAAGGCGATGGCGGCCATGGCGCGCGGCGAGTCCACGGCGAGCGCGGTGGATGCGTCCGTGGCAAGCTGTGATGCTGTACGTACGGCGAGCGCGGAGGCCGTGGAGGCGCGCCGTGTTGCATCGTGCACACGGTGGCATGGCGGCGTGGAGGCGCTGCACGGCGATGTGGAGATCTGCGTCGGCCGTGGCGGCCGAGGAGCGGCGACCGTCGAGGTGCAGCTGCGCGTAGAGGCGCGCGGTTGACGTCGGGCGGAGGCGTTCGTCGCTGAGGCGTATGTCGCCGTTGTGCTCGAGTTCGTGCTCGAGTTCGGCTACATCCTTCGGCGTTTTGTCGCTGGAGGCTGTCCGGCGTGTGTTGCCAGTGGAGTGCGGTGTGTGGCGCTGAAGATGAAGAAGGTGTGTTCCCCGCCGACGCCGATGATGAGCCGACGCTCCTGTACGTCGGGATGGGCGGCGACGTCATGGTTTAGGGGGAGAATGTTAGGAAAATAAAACCATGTAGTTGTCGAGTCTGTAACACATCGTATGTGCGTGTGTGAGTCGGTGTGTCCCGGCTAGTGGTGCGTGAGTCCATGCTCACGGTCGTGTCCACCATGTAGGCCAGTCGTGTTGTGCGCGTTGAGCGCGTCGTGCGCGCGGCCGGAGAAGGAGCACTGCAGCGGCTGAAGACTCGATCAAACCGCATGCATGGCCTGCGTCGGCTTGCAGCTCTGTTCGTGCGGAGAGGCAGCAGTGGCATCCGGGTCATGTGGATCATGGATGCGTGCATGTAGTTAGTGGCTAAGGTGTGGTGCGTAGAGGAGCGCTGAGCCTACTTAAGCCATTGTAATCGGTCTGATCATTCGAGCCGAAGAGGAATAAGAGTAGGGTGTTTGTGCGCCCACGGCGGCGTTCGTGCGCCGGCCGGGAAACTCTGTGTCTCCACTCCATCGTCTCCCTCCGTTCGTTTGTGCGAGAGAGGAAGAGAGAGAGGGTGCAGCCGAGGGCTGCACCAACATTGAAGAGGTCGATGTCGGAGGGGACGCTTCGGGCACGCCAGACACAACGAAATGAGAGGCTCGGAGGCTCGGGCCCGATGCATCAGTCTCGAATGCTCAACCAACGCCTACGTAGCGATGTTGCAGTTGTCGGGAAGCGGAACCGTCGCATTGGCAACCGCGTCGACCGACACGCCAGCCACCGGAATGGAGCACGGACTCCTCAGAGGAGCAACCGCCGCTCTCTTCGACTTCTGCGCCACCATTCATCCGCGCTCAATAAGACCCGTACGTAGGCGCTTTCGGATCTTCAACCGGCAACCATTCATCCAAGCTTCCATCCGACACCTCCGGCGATGATGAGCTACACCTCACAGCTTCCATCTGACACCTCCAGCGAGGGCAAGTCTGCTGGATTTCGCAATTGGTGGGACAGAACCCGGACGCCCAGCATCGGCGATGATTCCCCGTCGGCAGTTGACAACGAGGAGGAATGGTGGGCGTGGAGGAGGACACGGAGGAGGAAGGGTCAGAGGAGGCGGTGGCAGTGGCGGCCCGTGCGAAGGCGGAGGCGGACACGAAAGCCAAGGCCAAGGCGCAGCCGGCGAGCACCGGCGACGACGAGGAGGACACTAGTTCCTCCGACGAGTCGGTCGACACCGCCTCTTCGGAAGAGGTGATGAGCAGGAAGCGCCACCGTGATGACGACGACGAGGCGGGGCCATCATCGAAGAAGAAGACGAAGTAGTTTAAAATAATTTATATGTAATTTAATTACTTCTTTTCGAAGTTTTATATGTAATTTGTTCATGTTGAATCGATTTGAATATTAGTAAAGAGTTTTCTTCTATCAATTTAAATTAATTTTAATGTTTGGGGGCGGTGTTTGGGGGACGCGGCTGGGGAGCGACGTCCCCCAAACGCGGCACGAACAAAACACGTCCCCCAAACGCTTAATCCAACGCCGTTTGGGGGACCCTTGGGAAACACGACTGGAGATGCTCTTACTCCCGATTAAAGAGAAGTCACCCTATTTGGTAACAAGTCGGGTCGTAAGCTAGATCTAGTGTGTACAGTTGAAGCGTTCATTTTATCCTCTAGAATTCGTTGAAACGTTTCTGGGACGTATGACCATTTTCACAACCAGTCAATTATCTGGATATTGATAAGTTTAAGAAGGAAAGCGTCCATGTTCAGCAAAGAGAAATAGATCTCTGTTTTCATTTCATGCTCCTGTTTTCATTTCTGAGGCCCGCACTTCCCTAATCTGGTTGATTAATTGAGCACTTATCTGGTTTCTTAATCGTGTAATCTAATACTTGCCTGGGCACTCTAGTGTCTTACGCGGTGCTCACGCTTCTCGCACGTCGGATCCCGATCGAACGATCTGAACTCAGCGGCGTTTCCATCCGAAAATTAAACCAACGCTATCTTTTCCTTCTCTTTCGTCAAGCTGGTCAAATCTCGTGCTCGTCTCCCATTCCCTCTCCTCTCGCCCGCATCGACGCCCGCTCGATCTCCGCCTCGCGAGTCCGTCTCGTCGGCGGCGAGTTGCTTCGGTGGGAAACCCCTGCAGGGTTATGCTGGTCGGTTGGGGTAGTGGGGGAGCCGGGGAGGTCCGTCGACGGCATGGGCGAACGGATCGACGCTACCGAGGTGGGGACAGACGGGGTGAGATGGGTCCTTCGCCGTCGCGGCCCTGCGAATCGACGCGTCCGAGGTGGCGGCGCGGTAGCAGGAGTCGCTGAACGAGATGCGCCTGCTCAGCCTCGCGAATCGACGCGGCCGAGGCTGTTGGACGTGCTTCAAGGTGTCCCTAACAGAGTTTCAGCGGCATGGTTCTGGTAAGTGGTAAATGCTTCGACCTCGCTTGGTTTCTGCCGTTGTTGCTTCGGGCTGTAGTTTTTGATCTATGCGCATTGGATTTTACCTCCAATTTTTGTCCTCGGTGATGTTGGACTAGTATGCACGGTGCTGCTGGCAGTTACAGTAGTCTAGTTGGTGCTCTTGTAGGCTTCCCATCTCGATCTGATTACTCCTCAATGCTCATCTCCATCTGATTGTCTTTGCCTGCGACAGCCCAACTAGACTGCTACGGACGGCTCGAGTAGGACAGGCATAAAGGTGGATGGATGGCTCAGCTGTGAGACAGCCATAGACTGCATCGTCTTCAGAAGCACCTCGCCGTCCTGCGATTTTTTCTGCCATCAGAACTTGCCGTGGCTATCTTAGGTGTTGCAGAGACTGGATAGTGGATACGTGTTCATGGTGCAGGTACCGTATATTGGTCTCTGATTTCTAACTGCAGTTTATCCTGTAGGATGTAGCAAGTAGGCGTTGTGATTTTGAAGATCAGTGTAGTTTTTGCCTTGAAGTTAAATGGTAACATAATACGTAGCTATGGTGTGTTCTGTTAGGGTTCATGTTATCATCCATTAGTTCAGCTCATTATGCAGTGACACATGTAGTTTTTGGTCAATAGTTACATACATGTTATCCCAACCGCTTGATGCAATTCATTTTGTGGAGTTTCTCAATAATTTCGTTTGAATTTTATTGTCCAACATGTATGAAGTTTTATGTTGTACAAACCATGATTATGGATGTAACTAGCACATCAGGACATGCATATTGTATGTAATATTATTCTCCTAGGTTGTATGTTTGTCAACTTGTAATTATTTGATCGTAATTAACTAATTATGCAATGGGGTATGTATATTCGTTAGATGGTGTAGAAGTTAGATAATAAATACATTCTGTTCCCTACTAGCATGCACATTGGGATATTGTAGGCAGAAGAGGATGTATATTTTAGGCTATAGGATGTATATTTTTTTGTTGGGGCACTCTGCTGTCTTACACGGTGCTCCCCCATCGCGTCCGTTGGACTGAGATCAGGCGGCGGATGACTTTTCAGCCGGACAACGGGCACGTGCCTCTCCTCTCTTCCACTCATTCTTCAGCCCCAGCCGCATGTCATCTGCATCCTCTCCCCCACTAACTCCAACCCGGGCGGCGAAAGTAGAGTGATTAACCCCAAATCGAGTGGATCCTGAGGTCGGCGGAGGGACGAGATCGAGGTGAAGGGCGGCGACCATGGCCTTGGCGCGGCTGTGGGGAGGGAGAGGCACGAGCGGAGCCAGTGCTCCAGAGGAGAAGGGCGGCCATGGCGACGGTGGGGGAACCGCACGGCGACCACTGTCCCAACCAAGGTGAGGGCGGCGGCCATGGCGCTGGTGTTGCTGCGGGGGACGGAGGAACGAGCAGCGCCGGTTCTCCATATCATATGGCCTGGACAACGACGACCTTGACGGCTGTGACTGCGAGATGCAACTCGCGTCCTGGCCGCGCGACGACCTCGACGCCAGCGGCTGCTAGATGCAGCTCGCGTCCCGGCCATGCACTCTGCAGATGGGCTGGACCACGACGACCTCGACGCCGGCGGCCAACCTGCTGCTCTTGTCCGACCATGACGGGCTGCTGCTTGCCGAGCGGCCGCGCGCCAGTGCCTAGGACGGTGGGGACGATGGCGCGGTCGTACCTGTCCACCCAGCGCAACCTGCCCTCCTCCACTTCCTCCGTATCTCGCCCTGGTTTCATCAACGCATGAATCCATGATGCATGTGTACGATGACGGGAGGTATTAGGATTTGCCGATTTGGTGGCTAGGCTGGAGAAGAATCGGCATCCAATGCGCATGCCTGAATCATATTTTGCTACTAGCCTACGGACCAATTTTTTCTGAATTAATCAACATCGATCTATTCTGTACTAGTACAAGTCCTATATTGTCCAGCATAAGTTCATCTTTTTTTTTACATCCATGTACTGTTCTTTTGCATATCTCTCTAATTTTGTTACATCTAAATACTATTTATTACATGTAAGCACTATCTTTTACATCTAATAAGCAGTTGAATATCTCTGAATTTTGTTACATCTAATTAGTACTTGTTTACACCTAATTAGCATTGTTACCGGCTGTAATTTTTTCAGACATTCATGATGACTGAAAGGTGTGGCCTCTTGACCTCCTATGATCAGCTGGGGGCAGGGCATCCTCGATGCATTTGATTTTATTCCAGTAATAGTACCATGTCTACGACTACTCTCCTGTCTTGTACTACTCTCCTGCAATCCAAAGACCTAAAACAAATTCTATGTATTTCTTAGGATTTAACATGTAGTTTCCCACAGATTCATCTATTTTTTTTCATCCAGGACCGTTTTGCATACATCTCTGAATTTAGTTACATCCAGGTACTTTTTTTATTTTACATGTAAGAACTATTTTAGTACATCAAAAAAGTAGCTGGAGATCTCTGATTCTTTTTACATCTAACTATTTTTTTACATGTATATTTTTTTACATCTAACTAGTATTTTTACATCTAACTAACTTCAAGCAGTAGGATAAAACTATTTTGTTACATCTAACAATAGCATAGGATGTAGTAAATTATATCAATGGCCTTCCTCTGTTCTTCAGGTTCAGTTCCATGTTTTTTACAATTTTTAGTTTAGTTTGATGTATTTCTGGTTCTTGAGGTTTTACAATATTGAAATGTAGTTCCCTCAAAAGGCTGGTTGTACCGTGATGGAGTTTTTTCTAGCTGGCAATAGAAAAACATGCAATTTCCTATGCTTCTTACATTCTGTTGCTACATGTAAAATATTGTTGCTTTTGCAAATTTAATCTGCTCACAATCGAGTGGTAACATTTTTACAATCAAGTCATTTTACAAAATTAATCTGCTGTTAATCTAGTCATTTTCTCACTTTCGTGTTAGCTAGAGAGAGGAATGTGCCGATGTATTTACGATCATGCTTGTTACATGGAATAAGTAGGATTTACAAATTACTGAATTTCGAATCGGGTTTTTATAAAAATGTGGACGTATGTTGGAAGTATATTTTCCATAAGCAAAGATTTCAATCACGTGGTGGAAGAAAGGGTGAACTGCCGTGTTTTGGGATCCAGTATCTTGTCTCACGCGGAGTAAAAAAGTCTCAGTAATTAATCAGGCAGGGGGGCGGTGGGCTGGGAACCGGACTTTCTATTTTAGGAAGCATCAAGAGAGGGGACCAGAACTTTTACTATTTTTGGGTGGGGCACTCCGTAAGACTATACAGTGCTAGGGCACTGTGTAGCAGGGTCCTTTCTTAATTGGGCAGCTCGCTCAGTCGTTTTCTGTGGGGCGTTCGCCATCTGTTTCTAGTTATGTCGTCGAGCCCAGTCAAATTATTGAGATCGTTCAACTATCAAGCTCCGTCCCTAATTACAAGATGTCAGTACGTGACTCGGTTTGTCGCCGAATTTTGCAAGGTGAAGCCGAGGTTTCGGCGTTCTTGACCAGTCGAGTAGTTCTCAGTTTCACACCCTTGCGACTTTGAGAGAAATTGCAAGTCCCATGGTTTGCTTGCCGGTGTGAGATAATTTATTTAAGATTTACTACATTCTTGAAGTCGCCCATACGTTAAAAAGAACTCGCTTTCATGTGTCAATGTCAAGGTTGCCAATCGAATCAGCCAACACCGAACTGCAATAACACCTCCGAGATGCACATAACTATATACGTACGTACGTCAGCACAACTTTACACAGGAGCAAGGAAAGCTCGCATGTTCTCCAAAGAGTGATTTGGGCTACACAGATGAACTATACACATCTCAAGTAAAAATGTGCATCCTGTACACGCTACACCACACCACACAGAAGTTGAGATGAAGAAAACCAAATCCGTGCAGTCTCGCATGATCCTTAGCATATACGGAGCACTGAAGGAAGCAAGCATGGTCACTTGGTCAGTGCATGCCGCCGGCGACGACGCCGCTCTGGAGGGCGCCGGAGGACCTGAGCACGCCGTCCATGAAGGCGAGCCTCTCGGAGAGCGCCCTGACGTGCTGCTCGTACTCGAGAGCCTGCTCCATGGCCTCCGCCTCCAGCTCGCCGAGCTGCACGCACAGCCGCTCCTCGGCCTCCTCCGCCACGGCCACCCGCGCCAGCGCCGCCTCCAGCTCCCGCCGCAGCCGCTCCTCTCTCGCCTCCGCCTCGGCCACCGCCCTCGCGAGCTCCGAGCTCTTGCCGTCCATGGCCGCGGCTGTCTTCCTCGCCATATATATTATGCGCTTACTAGCTTCTCTCGGGCAAAGATGACCTCTGAGTGCTGCACTGGAATATTGTTGCACGAGGCTGCGATCGAGCTGGCTTGGATCTCCCTCGATCGGGTCGTTGCGCCTTTTATATAGGACCGCCGAAACCGCTGGGGTGGGCTGCAGGCTTGCAGCTGCGAAGGGGAAACGGGAATGCGGCCAGGTTCAATGAATCGATCCCGCACGTTAGGCGTCGGCGTGTACCTGTCGAGTCGTGCTACATGGAGGGTGAGGTCATCATCGCCCATGCTTTGCCCGCACGTCTCTCCTCTCCTTCCTCCTCCTGTTGGTTGAGAGGTGTGCCTGCGACTGCTGGAGCTGGATAGCCGGACATCTCGAACGAAACGACGAAAAAAGATACGGAGTATCTAAATTGTTAACATGGATCCGTTTGCGTCGTCTTGCGGATACGAAAATGGTTGTTTTTGTCTGCGCGTTCGTTTGCGCCTCGAGGTGTATTGTTTTTCCTACTTTTTTCTCTTTTTCATTTAAAAATAGTTGGAAACATTACACCAACTAATACATAGTTGGGAACATGGTAAAATATTGCAAAATGAGGAAACCTAACTAATGTTGCTCATGCAGATTTCTTATGTTTGCTGTCAAGAAAGAACACTCTCAAGCACACTTAATCACCAAAACTGGAAAATCCAGCAGGCAATGATAGCCCTGTTGTTCCTACCTAGGGAGAACATACAGAATCACTACCAGTGGCTTCAATTGGTCCGTGGTCATCTTCGCTGCAAAGAAAGAACACTCTGATAGTTCTAACTGTCGGTGTCCGAGCCGGACTCGCCGGTATGGTAGTGCCTGTGGCAGGATGTGTCGTCGAACACCTTGACGATCATCTTGCCATCCCCCCTCGTAGAGGAAGGTGAGCTGGCAGCAGGGCTCGAGAGCGAGGTCGCGGGCGAACTTGTCCCACCCGGTGTGCACGTACATCTTGCCCTGCCCGTTGAACAAGACATCGACTTGCCACCGGTAAAAGTTGCAGCTGGCCTCCCGTAGCTATAACTCGGCTGGCTCGACGCCATCGACGAACTCGGCGAATTTTTCCGGGAGCCGCTTGATGCCGAGGGGGTCATGGTCGATGCGGAGGAGGAACTCGAAGCACCGGTCCTCCTGCGAAGACGACGACGGCGCAGACGACGCCGAGTGTGGGGCAGTGATATGTCCAAATTGCATCACTATTTTATATCATAATTTACTATTATTCACTGATATAACTAATATTTAGAGATGATACTTATGTTATTTAATGTATTTTTGCATGTTTGAAGATTATTGGTGAATGAACTGCCGGAGTCGAATTACTACGGAAAAAGGACCGTCAAGATACCATATTTCTGAAGAACAACAATTCCCGGAAAATACCGAGAAGTTTCTATTTTGCCAGATGCCGGAGGAAGCCAAAAGGGGAGCCTGAGGTGGGCCAGGAGGGGCCCACACCACCCCTGGTCGCGCCTAGGCATGGTGTGGTGGCTCTGACCCACCTCTGACAGCGTCCCTTCGTGTATTTCATCCCCCGAGAACCCTAAGACTGGGAGAAAGATCGCAGAAATATTCTGCCGCCGCAACGGGGCGGAAAACCACACAGAGAGAAAAGCTCTCCGGCAGGCAGAAATCTGCTGGGGAAATTCCTTCCCGGAGGGGGGAAATCATCGCCATCGTCACCGTCATCGAGATGGGCTTCATCGGGATCATCATCATTATCATCTCCATCACCAGCACCATCATCTCCACCATGGGCGGGCACATGTGTGTTCATGGGTATGCAGGTGAATACCCAAAATTTTGACAATTTTTTTAAATTATATGAAATATCCATCAGTGCTAATTTACTTTGTGTAGAAATCTATGCTACTCTAGACACAAGGATGTGGAGGCTTGGCTGGTTAGAGTAGTTGAATGCTGTACCGATGGTCATGAGATCGAATGCTACTTTCCACTATTTTGTAGTACGTTTTTTTTTATTTTTGAATACCCATTGTTAAAAGCCTGTGCCCGCCCATGATCTCCACCATCTCCACTCCATCCCGCTGTAACATCTTGGGTTTGATCTTACCTAGTTCATAGGGGAAACTTCCCCGGTGTTAATTACTCCTTGTAGTTGATGCTATTAAGTGAAACCATAGGATTAAGGTTTATGTCCAGATTGTTATTCATCATTATATCACCTCTGATTATGATCCATATGATGTTTTGTGAGTACTTCGTTTAGTTCTTCAGGACATGGGAGAAGTCAAGATGTTAGTAGTGGAATTATGTTGAGTAATGTTTATGACATTTAAGTTGTGGTGTTATTCTTCTAGTGGTGTCATGTGAACGTCGACTACATAATACTTCACCTTTATGGGCCTAGTAGAATGCATCGTGTATTTGACTACGAATTGTGGGGTTGCTGCAGTGACAGAAACCTAAACCCCCGTTGGGAAACCAGTGCACGAGGGAGTGTAGGATCTCAAAGTTTAAGGTTGTGGTTAGATTTATCTTAATTAATTTTTTATAGTTGCGGATGCTTGCAAGGGGTAGAATCACAAGTATGCATTAGTCCAAGTTGGGGTAGTGCATTAGCATAGGTTCACTCACACAACACCTACTAAACCGATAAAGATTATTCAGATGCGTGAAGCAAAAACAGTTGACGAAATTCCCGTGTGTCCTCATGAGTGTTTAGACATCATAAGTAAAACAGCCCGCTTGTCTTTTACTCTAGAAAGGATTGGGCCACTCGCTGCAATTATTATTACTGTCTTTTACTTACTCGTACTTTATTTATTTGCAATATCAAAAATCTCTGAAAACCCGTTTGCTAGTATTTACGGTGCTTCCTTGATCAAAACTGCTTGCCAACACCTTTTGCTCCTCGTTGGGTTCGATACTCTTATTTATCAAAAGTACTACGATACACCCCCTATACTTGTGGGTCATCAAAACTATTTTATGGCACCGTTGTCGGGGAGTGAAGCGCTATTGAAGAGTGGAATTGGTAAAGGAAACTTTTACTGTAAGTGTTGTTTTTATTTCTGTCTGCTGCTTTATTTCATTATGGAGAAGTCTCCATTTGACTCCATATTTGGGAGTACTACTGCCACTGTTACGGTAGTAGATGAACCACCGCCTGCTCAATTGGACCGTTTTAAATACCTATGAAAATTATTGAACGTGTTATTAATAACTGCTATTTAGGAGATGGAATTGTCCATCCTCGTGATTATTTACTCTTTATACATGAATTATGCGAGTTGTTCAAGTGTGCAGTTATTTCAATGGACCAAGTTAAGAGGAAGTTATTCTCTTCATCACTGAAGGGCAGAGCTGCGGAATGGTATAAGATGGTGAAGAATGGCCGATCTGTTGGCTGGGAGGAAATTGTACCTCGCTTTTATTCTAAATTCTATCCTCCTAGTGAGATTCATAAAGATCGGAATCAAATATATAATTTCTACCCTCGAGATGGAGAGAGTATTGCCCAAGCGTGGGGGAGATTTAAGTCACTAATGCTCAAATGTCCCATTCATGAGCTCCCGAGTAATATTGTTATTACTAACTTCGATACAAGGCTTTTTCTTCATGATAAAGATTTATTGGATGCTTCTTGTTCTAGATTATTTACACGTATAAAATAAGAAGCTAAATGGGATCTTCTCGACCGCATTCAGGAAAATATTGAAGGATGGGAGAATGACGAAGGAAGAAAGTCAGGTATAAATTTTGATTATGAATGCATTGAATCTTTTATGAGAACTGATGACTTTCATAATACTAGTGCTTTTTATGGTCTTGCTTCTCAAATTCTTGCAAACTGTTTTAAAGCCTTTGCCTCTTATCTCGATGTTCCCAAAAAGGAGTAGAACAAGGTACCATGCACCTTATAACGACATTGTTAATTGTGTTCCTGCTAGAAATATTGAAGTTTGTACTATTGATCGTGTTTTTCCTAAACCTTATGTTGAGAAAGTACCTTTCCCTGCCAAGGTAAATGAACATTCTATTATAACTATTGTGGTTAACAAAAGTACAAAGAAAGCTATAGAACCTGGTGAACAAATGACTGTTGAGCCCGCAGTAGCAATAGTAATTGACCTTGTCACTAAAAATGTAGAAGATGGACACATTATCTTCTGCGAAGATTCTTCTAATATTGTTTCACATCCTGGTAGATCTAGGAAAACTAGTGTTCCTGTGCTTTCTGTCAGAATAGGTGATCATTGCTATTATGGTTTATGTGATATTGGTGCAAGTTCAAGTGCTATTCCTTATGAGCTTTACAGGGAAATCATGCATGAAATTGGTTCTTGTGAACTTGAAGAAATTTATGTGGTTATTCAGCTTGCTAATAGAGAGACAATCTCTCCAATTGGTATTGTTAGATATGTGGAAGTTTTATGTGGTAAGACTAAATATCTTGCTGATTTTCTAGTAATTGGTTCAGCTGCTAGTAAGACTTGTCCTTCCATTTTTGGTAGATCTTTCTTGAACACTTGTGGTGCTATTATAGATTGTAAGAAGGAGAAAATTCTTACTAAGATTGATGGAGAATCTTATGAGTTTAATTTTTATAAGTTTGCCAAAGCTCCTTATGAAACTGAATTGCCTAATGAAGACTTTAGAGTTGAACAACTTGCCTCTATTGCTCTTGCTCCTAACGATGCTTTGCAGCAATATATGGAGGACCACGAAAGTGAGGTCTTTATGGAGGAAAGAAATGAGAATGACGAGATTCTTCTTCGTCAACCAGAGATACTTAAACACAATTTCCCTGTGGAAGACTTGGGTACCACACTACAACCCAAGGAGGATCATGTTTTTGATTTAAAACCTTTACCTGGTGATCTTAAATATGCTTATATTGCGATAAGAAAATATATCATGTTATTATTAGCTCTAAACTTTCAGGGCAAGAAGAGGAAAGGTTATTAGGAGTATTGAAGAAACACCGAGGAGCTATGGGATATACTCTTGATGATTTGAAAGGGATCTCCCCTACTATATGCCAACATGCTATTAGTATGGAACCTGATGCAAAGAAAGTTGTTGAACATCAACGCCGTTTAATTTCTAAGATGAAGAATGTGGTAAGAAATGAGGTATTGAAACTCCTTGATGCTGGTATTATTTATCCTATTGCTGATAGTAGATGGGTTAGTCCTATGCATTGTGTCCCTAAGAAAGGAGGAATTAATGTTGTGCCTAATGAGAATAATGAGCTTATTCCTCGAAGAGTAGTAGTTGGTTATAGGATGTGCATTGATTTTAGAAATGTTAACAGAGTTACTAATAAGGATCATCATCCTTTACCTTTTATTGATCAAATGTTAGAAAGGTTGTCTAAGAAAACTTATTTTTGTTTTCTTGATGGTTATTCTGGGTTTTCTCAAATTGTTGTGAAAAAGCAAGATCAAGAGAAAACCACTTTTACTTGTCCTTATGGAACTTATGCTTATAGACGTATGCCTTTTGGTTTGTGTAATGCTCCTGCTACGTTTCAAAAATGCATGTTTGCTATCTTTCACCGTTTTTGTGAAGAAATTGTGGAAGTAATCATGGATGATTTCTCCGTCTATGGGACTTCTTTTGATAACTGTATGCACAATCTTGATAATGTTTTGCAGAGATGTGATGAAACTAATCTTGTTCTTAATTGGAAGAAATGCCACTTTATGGTAAATGAAGGAATTGTTCTTGAACATAAAATTTCAGAAAGAGGTCTTGAAGTCGACAGAGCCAAAGTTGAAGCAATTGAGAAATGCCATGTCATAGGGATGTTAAAGGTATTCATAGTATTCTTGGTCATGTTGGTTTCTATAGGAGGTTTATTAAGGATTTCTCTAAAATTTTAAAGCATCTTACTAATCTTCTCCAAAAGGATGTATCTTTTGTTTTTGATGATGATTGTAAGGAAGCTTTTGAAACTCTAAAGAAGGCTTTAACCACTGCTCCTATTGTTCAACCACCTGATTGGAATTTACCCTTTAAAGTTATGTGTGATGCTAGTGATTTTGTAGTACATGATGTTCTTGGACAGCGAGTAGATAAAAAGTTGAATATTCATTATGCTAGTAAGACTCTTGATGCCGCTCAAAAGAATTATGCTACTACTGAGAAAGAATTTCTAGTTGTAGTCTTTGCTTGTGATAAGTTTAGACTTTATATTGTTGATTCAAAAGTTACTATTCATACTGATCATGCTGCTATTAGGTATCTTATGGAAAAGAAAGACGCTAAGCCTAGGTTTATTAGATGGGTGCTTCTTTTACAAGAGTTTGATCTGCATATTGTAGATAGGAAGGGTGCTGAAAATCCTGTTGCTGATAATTTGTCTAGTTTGCCATCAGAAATTATGATTTTCTATGTGCACCAATTACTGACTCCCTTACTCATTGCAAGTTAAGTTATATACGAGGAAGTTGCTGTCTATAATGACTTGTGCATTGGTAAGTCTGATGCTTCTTGTCAGTATTTTGTTTATCGATACTTCACTCCATAAACCCGTGGTCTGGTTTATTAAGTTTAGTTTTCGCTTGGGGACAAGCGAGGTCTAAACTTGGGGGAGTTGATACGTCCAAATTGCATCACTATTTTATATCATGATTTACTATTATCCAATGATATATTTCATATTTAGAGATGATACTGATGTTATTTCATCTATTTTTTGCATGTTTCACGATTATTGGAGAATTAACTGCCGGAGTCGGAATTCTGCTGGAAAAATGACCGTCAAGATAACATATTTCTGAAGAACAGCAATTCCAGGAAAATACCGAGAAGTTCCTATTTTGGCAGATGCCGGAGGAAGCCAAAAGGGGAGCCTGAGGTGGGCCAGGTGGGGTACACACCACCCCTAGGCGCGGGTCACCCCTTGGCCGCGCCTAGGCATGGTGTGGTGGCCCTAGCCCACGTCTGACAGCGTTCCTTCGCGTATTTCATCCCCCGAGAACCCTAAGACTGAGATAACGATCGCAGAAATATTCCGCCGCCGCGACGGGGTGGAAAACCACACAGAGAGAAAAACTCTCCAACTGGCAGAAATCTGCTGGGGAAATTCCTTCCCGGAGGGGGGAAATCATCGCCATCGTCACCGTCATCGAGCTGGACTTCATCGGGATCATCATCATCATCTCCATCACTAGCACCATCATCTCCACCATCTCCACTCCGTCCCGCTGTAACATATTGGGTTTGATCTTACCTAGTTCATAGGGGAAACTTCCCGGTCTTAATTACTCCTTGTAGTTGATGCTATTGAGTGAAACCATTGGATTAAAGTTTATGTCCAGATTGTTATTCATCATTATATCACCTCTGATTATAATCCATATGATGTCTTGTGAGTAGTTCGTTTAGTTCTTGAGGACATGGGAGATGTCAAGATGTTAGTAGTGAAATTATGTTGAGTAATGTTTAATGGTTTGATATTTAAGTTATCGTTTTATTTTTCTAGTGGTGTTATGTGAACGTCGACTAAATGATACTTCACCTTTATGGGGCTAGTAGAATGCATTGTGTATTTGGTTACAAATTGTGGGGTTGCTTTGGAGTGACAAAAACTTAAACCCCGTTGGGAAACCAGTGCATGAGGGAGTGTAGGATCTCAAAGTTTAAGGATGTGGTTAAATTTATCTCAATTACTTTCTTGTAGTTGCGGATGCTTGCAAGGGGTATAATCACAAGTTTGCATTAGTTCAAGTTGGGGTAGTGCATTAGCATAGGTTCACCCACACAACACCTACCAAACCAATAAAGATTATTCAGCTGCGTGAAGCGAAAACACTTGACGAAATTCCCGTGTGTCCTCAAGAGCGTTTAGACATTATAAGTAAAACAAACGGCTTGTCCTTTGCTCTAGAAAGGATTGGGCCACTCGCTGCAATTACTATTACTGTCTTTTACTTATTTGTACTTTATTTATTTGCAATAAAAAACCTCTGAAAACATGTTTGCTAGTATTTACAGTGAATCCTTGATCAACACTGCTTGTGAACACCTTCTGCTGCTCGTTGGGTTCGACACTCTTATTTATCGAAAGTACTACGATACACCCCCTATACTTGTGGGTCATCAGGCCGTAGCTGCTCCACCTCGGCGGCCCTGGCCGCGGCGGCCACGCCCACGGCCTCGACCACCTCGCCGGCCACCTGGACCCGCCATGGAGTTCCTCGCGGGGCTGGTTGCGTCGTAGGAAGAGCGAGACGGCGCTACGGTGGAGGTGGTGGCGGCTAGGGTTTGTGTGGAGGAAAGGATGGGAAGACGAGTGCGCGCCCTCTTTATATACGCCGGAGGCTGAGGGGCGCGGCACACGTGGCATCGCCATAATTTCGTTGGCAGAGGTGGCGGCGGGAGAGGCATCGCCATTAATGTGGCGTAGACTGCCGAAGCCACGCCTCGTCGCCAGTGACTAGCGCGGCTGAGAAGACACATCGAGCCAGGATCGCTGCCAGGCGGGCCCGACGAAATGTCCGCCAGACGCGAGCGGACACTCGCCGCGTCTGCACACCGTCCGCGGAGACGCATCCGACGTGCATATTTGGGCCATGTTTGCGTCTTCACGGATACCCCAATCACTATGCGTCGGGATGCTCAACGTCCGTTTCCGTCGCCTCGTAGGAGATTCCCTCGACCTTTGGGAGTTGGAATTGTATTCTTTGAGTAATTCAGCTGGCACATTGTAGCCGTTGGATCTAGCATCGGACGGTACAAATTGAAGCCCGAGAAATGATTGATCTCAATTCTAACGTTCAGCTTCCAGGCCCACTTCTCTCTTGCTTTGATCTGAAGCAAACACGCATCTCTTCCTTGAGAACTTTGTACTAGCTGATGCTGATATCGGTATTGGAATCCGGGGTCCACCCCTTGATAAATAATTAAGCATCTCTTCCTAATTATAGACTAATGGTGCCATGGTGGATTGGTGGTCTAAAATGTATGGAAGCAACTCTACGAAATCGACTCTGTTGACACGAGAAGCGTTTCTGTCTCGTGCATACACGGGGTAATTTTGAAATCCAAAATTATCGCACATGACATGTAAAATATACAACTCGTGTTGCGGGCTGCATGCATCAGAACAAGGTGACGTGGTTAGACGGAGAAGAGAGTGACCTAGGTTACAACTTACAAAAGTAAAAGCTTGCACTCCAAAGCCTTCATACATTTTGTCCACATGTAATTCCCCCGCCCGGAAACTGAATTCGGCTTCCTAGTGCATTAATTTGAGCCCATTGCTTGAAAAACATATTCTAAAATGTCAAAAAATTCTGAAAAGAAATCTCGCGTGTACATTCCGGATATTCTATATTGGTACATAACTTTTTTGGGGAAAAAGTATCATTTTTTGTGTCATGTGTTAAAAAATCCAATACTCCAACATAACTATTCACTGTTTTTTTTTATCTTTTTAACATGGGCCACATAAAATAATCATGAAAACTTCTATGCGGACATAGAATGTGCGGAACACACAATTTTTCTCATATTTTAACATTTTAATGTATTTCATAATAAGTTTATATGCACACGGGAGCAAAATCACCACCACTGCACCTCATTTCTCGCCGATTATTACTTCAGCCATAAGTGACATATAACTGCCAATTACAATATACCCATCGTTACCAAAATAAGCTTCACAACTTTTTCTAGATACGGATATAACACTTCACCTCATTTCTCGCTGATTATTACTCTGCTTCTCTATTGTCGGGGGGAAGATCCCGGGTAGGGCAATGGACATGAAGCAGCCGACTCCTGGTTGGCCGGCTCGCGGCAAAGGCCGGCTGAGGAGCAGCCGGCTGGAGCCGTGGCCGGCTGCTTTTGGAAGCCGGCTGGCTCTAAATCCTAGTCGGCCAGCTACGGCCGTGCCCGCGCCAGTGGCCGGGCCGGCTTCTACAAGCCATATCCGACCGGGGTCTATACCTCGGACCGACTCGAGGGCCGGCGAGCCTTGCATGAGAAGGAGCCGGGTAGGTGGTCCGGGTTCTGTAGGTCCACGCTGACCTCATTTCCCGTAAAGCGCGGGGCACTGTAGCGCAACAGTGCCGCGCGGCGGACAGGCCATCATGGCGTACGACGGTCCGTACCGGCTACAGGGCATGATGGCGACAGGGACATCTCCTAGCCACGCCGCTGACTCCCTCTGGCGGACAAGACAGGCCACTACGCCTCAACGGCTCCATGACGTCAACGCCTTGGGAAGGAGCGGAAGCCGGAGCCGGCCAAGCCGGCCACTAGACTGTAGGGACTTCCTTGTAAAGTGCCAGCGCCTATATAAGCTGCACTACCCCCCTCGTGCGGGGGACGATCGATGATTCTCACTTCATTCTAGACTTAGCGCTACTCGAGGAGAGAGACCTTCGTCTACCTTAGCCTCCCCGAGCAGCCGGACACAACTCTAGGAGCACCATTGTACTGTGTGATTTCCATATACACTCATACCAGGAGTAGAGGTGTTACCTCCATCGGAGGGCCTCGAACCTGGGTACGTCGCCGTGTCGCTCGTGCCCATACCCGCTTCCGGATACCACCGTGAGACCATCTAGGAACCACCTTCGATTAGCCACCCTATGGCATATGCCGTGACGATACCACGACATTTGGCGCCCACCGTGGGGCCTTCAGCGTCCGCGGCCGGTGTCTTCATCCGGACGGGCCTCACCATCACCACCGGCGAGCGGGTCGCTTCGAGGCTTGATGCGGGAGATTCGGCTCCCTCGACTGCGTCGGCGACAACGCTGGCTGCTTCGCCGACAGGCCCTTCCCTGCCGGCGGCAGCGTCATCTCCTTCGGCGGCCACGACGTCTACGTCGCTACCGTCGCACCGCCGCGCTACCCGCGGCAGGTGCTGCGCTGCGCAAGCCCTCCTCCAGGAGCCAACATCAGCAGCGCCCTCGCCGACCCCTGCATCGTGCAAGTCATGGCGACCGGCGACGAGCAGCCCAACAAGTCCACGCGCGTCCGCGGCCCCGACTTGGAGCGCAACGTCGGCGGGCACGCGTCCGCATCGAGCGCGAAGCCAGCACCACCACCATCCCGGCTGGAAGAAGTCCGGGCAAAGCTGAGCACTCCGCTCACAACCGGCGCCGACGCCGCCACCGTCGAGGCGGACCTGGAGGCGCACCGCGTGCTCCTCCTCAAGCAAACCGAGGAGCTGGCTGCTGCAAAGCGCCAGTGGGACATCACCCAGCGCGAGTACAACCGCGCCCATGGCCTCACCCCAGGCGGCGACAACCCCAGCCGAGCCGGCCTGGTCCGCCGCAGAGGCCGCGACCTAGGCGCCGAGATCGACCGCGACGGCGTGGAAGCGCCGACTCCATCAATGGAGCTGCCCCTCTACAACACCCCCGACAAGAACATGCTCGCGGCCGAAGCCGCCGCAGAAGAGCTGCACCGCCTCGAAGGCGAAGAGTTACGCCGCCGGACCGAGCGGGTGGCCGAGTTGCTCGAAGGCTGCCAACCGGCGATCGAAAGACCCTAGGTACGCCCAAGATCCCGGAGCTTCTACGCTCGTGGTGCCGCGAGCAACGCCGGGGACACGGCCGAGTCCATCTCCCCGGCACCAAGCCGGCGCAACGACTCCCGCGCTACACATGCGAGCTCAAGCCGGCCGAGCCGCCGGCCCGGGCGGCGGCGGCAGCCGCAGCCGGCCTCCACCAAGCCGGAACCAGGAGCAAGGACTCCGAGCCTCGACGCCGGCACCGGCCGGCTCCGAAGCCGGCGGCGCTCGCCGGCCGGCACGTTCCCGGCCGGGCCCGCGCATCGAGCCGGCAGACGCTCGAGATCGCCTCGACCGGCTGGTCGAGTCCCGCATCGCGGAAGAAGAGGGGCCAGCCGGCCCAAAGTGCTTCGGGCCCCGCATCGCCAACGAGCCCATGATCGACGGCTTCCGGCTCCCGCGCGACACCCCCAAGTACGACGGCACCGCCAAGCCGGAGGAGCGGCTGCTGGACTACTCCACCGCCGGTCGGCATCGCCGGGGGCAACAAGCGGCCGGGCGGTACGCTACTCCCCACGATGTTGGTCGGCTCCGCCCGCACTGGCTCAACAACCTGCCAGCCGGCAGCATCAACGGCTGACTGGATTTCGAAGAAGCCTTCATCAGCAACTTCACCGGCACCTACCGCCGGCCGGGTCGCCCTCAGCACCTTGAGATGTGCAAGCAGGGCCCGGACGAGACGGATCGCGCGTACCTGACGCGCTGGTGCGAGATGCGCAACTCTTGCGAGGGTGTGCACGAGATCCAAGCCATCAGCTTCTTCATGGGAGGCTACCGACCCAACACCATGCTGTGGCACAAGCTGCGCCGCAGCGAACCCAAGACCATGGCGACCCTGATGGCCATCGCGGACAAGTACGCGTTGGCTGAGGAAGCCGGCAAAGCGCCGGCTAACACATCGCCGGCTCCGCCAAGGCGGGACAACAACAAGCCGGCCGAGCACAAGCCGGCCGAAGGCGCCTCTCATGGCAGCCGGCGGGACAACTACCGCGGCAAGCGGCACAGCGACCAGCCGGACCGCCGGTACGGTTCAGCCCACGTGGCAGCCGTGTCGGACCATGCGGCGGCTGGCGGCAGCCGGCGCCAGAAGCAAGACCGGCCGTGGAAGCCGAAGTACACCTTCGAGCAGATGCTCGATTCGCCGTGCAAGTACCACAGCGGCAAGAACCCCTCCAACCACACCACCCGCGACTGCCACTTCATGAAGCGGCTGACAAGCGGCGAACCCCTACCGCCTCCACCCCCGCCTCCTCCAGCCGGCGGGCCGGGTGGCCAAGCCGACGCAGAGAACGCCAACCTCGAGCACCACGAGGCTAACCAAGTGCAACATGGCCGCTACTTGGCCGAGGATGCCACCTACATCATCTTCACCTCCGAGCCCGAGGACAAGACGAGCTAGCAGAGCCGTTCCCTCGAGGTCAATGCGGTCATACCGCCGGTCCCCCAGTACCTAAACTGGTCAGAGCAGGCCATCACATTTGATCGCCGCGACACCCCGGCTGTCCTGCCGAAGCCGGGCAGCTACGCCATGGTCCTCGACCCCACCATTGGCACAACCTGGCGCAGCGTGCGCTTCTCGCGCGTCCTCATCGACGGGGGCAGCAGCATCAATATCCTCTACCGCGACACCGCCCGCAAGCTAGGCATCCAAGAAGCCGAGCTGCGTCCCACCCCCACCGTCTTCCACGACATCGTGCCGGGCCACTGCTGCTAGCCGATCGGCCGGATCACGCTGGAGGTGATGTTCGGGAAGCCGGATCACTTCCGCACCGAAAGGATTGAGTTCGAGGTTGTGGACCTCGTCAGTCCCTACCACGCGCTCCTGGGCAGGCCAGCCCTGACCAAGTTCATGGCGGTGCCCCACTATGGGTACCTGAAGATGAAGCTGGCTGGCCCTAAAGGGGTCATCACCGTAGCCGGCGACTACCGCTGCTCCATGGACTGCGCCACGCAGAGCTCCAAGATGGCCCATACGCTGGTCATCGCCACCGAGAAGCAGCTCATCCACGACGCCGTCGCCCTGGCTAAGGCCGCGCAGTCGGACATGCCGGCTGTGGGAAACCCGGCTGGGACGACTCACTTCCAGCCGGCCGACAACACCAAGAAGATCCTGCTCGACCCGGCGGCCGGACAAGTTCGTCACCATCGGTGCCGGCTTGAACAGCAAATAGGAAGGCGAGCTCACCAGCTTCCTCCGTGAGAATCGGGACATCTTCGCATGGTCTCCAAGGGACATGCCGGGTGTGCCGAGGGAGTTGGCTGAGCACCACCTCCACGTCGGGCCTGAAGCCAAGCCGGTGAAGCAGCCCCTCGGAGCGCTTCGCCGAAGAAAGAAGGAAGGCCATCGGTGAAGAAATCGCCCGGCTCTTCGCAGCCGGCTTCATCATGGAAGTGCTGCACCCGGACTGGTTGGCGAACCCGGTCCTGGTTTTGAAGAAGAACGGCTCCTGGCGCATGTGTATCGACTACACCAGCCTCAACAAGGCGTGCCCAAAGGACCCCTTCCCCTGCCGTGCATAGATCAAGTTATAGACTTGATCGCCGTACGTGAACTCGTTGTCTTTTTTAGATGCCTATTCAGGCTACCACCAGATTCCTTTGAATCCGGCTGATCAAATAAAGACTTCGTTCATTACCCCGTATGGGGCTTATCGCTACACGACTATGCCATTCGGCTTGAAAAATGCGAGCGCCACCTATCAAAGGTGCATGCAAAAGTGTTTGCAGGATCAAATCGGCGAAATGTTCACGCATATGTGGATGATGTCATTGTAAAAACCAAGGAGATGCCTACCCTCCTTGATGACCCGAGAGAAACCTTCACCAATCTGCGAAGATTCCGGATGAAGCTCAACCCGGCCAAATGCACGTTCGGCGTGCCGGCCGGCCAACTCTGGGTTATCTCGTCTCTCGCCGAGGAATCGAAGCCAACCCGGAGAAGATCGGTGCCATTGAGAAGATGGAACTGCCGCAGTGCCTCAAGGACGTCCGTAAGTTCACCGGATGCCCGGCCTCCTTGAGCCGCTTCGTCGGCCGGTCGGGAGAGAAGGCACCGCCCTGTACCGATTGCTCGAAGAAATCGGACAAATTCGTCTGGTCACCGCAGGCGGATGAAGCCTTCCGTGACTTAAAACGCGTGCTCTCAACCGCGCCCATCCTCGCATCGCCGGCTTCAATGGATCCGATGCTTTTATACATCGCTGCCACCAATCGTGTGGTTAGCGTCGTCCTGGTGGTGGAACGCAAGGAAGCCATTAAGGAAGCCGGCAAGGAGCAGTCGGTCCAACGCCCAGTCTACTACCTTAGCAAAGTGCTGTCCCAGTCAAAGCAAAACTACCCCCACTACCAGAAGGTCACATACGGCGTGTACATGGCGGCCAAGAAGCTCAAGCATTACTTCCAGGAGCACCCCATCAAGGTGGTGGCCACGGCACCCTTGGCGGAAATCATTGGCAGCAAAGACGCCAATGGCCGGGTCGCCAAGTGGGCCCTAGAGCTAGCCGCCCACACCATCATCTACGAGCCGCGCACGGCCATCAAGTCGCGGATCCTCGCGGACTTCTTCGTCGACCAGGCCGAGACGCAATACCCGCCGCCCGTGCTCGACTCCACGCACCGGAAGCCGCACTTCGACGGCTCGAAGATGCGAAACGGCTTGGGAGCCGGCATCGTCGTCACCTCCCCAAGGGAGATCGGGTCGGACTATGTCCTGTAGATCCACTTCGCCGCATCCAACAATGTGGCAGAGTATGAAGCGCTCATCCATGGGCTGAAGCTGGCCAAGGAGATAGGCGTGCGTCGCATCCTCTGCTTCGGCGACTCCAACTTGGTTATACAGCAAGCATCGGGCGACTGGGACGCGAAGGACGCCAACATGGCCTCATACCGCTTCCACGTCCAACAGCTATCCGGCTTCTTCGATGGCTGTGAATTCCATCATGTGCCGCGAGCAAACAACGAGGCGGCAGACGCCCTGTCCAAGATTGGCTCAATCCGGCAAGCTATTCCGCCAGGCATTGCCTTGGCGGTCCTCAAGAAACCGTCCATCATACCGTCACCGGACTCGGATTCCATATTCGTGCCGACTGACCCGGGGGCTTCTCAGCCGAACCCGCCGGCTTCACAGCCGAACCCGGCGACCATGCAGTCGAACCCGGAAGCTCCGAAGATGGAGGCCCTGGTGGTCAGCGTGTTTGAAATAAAATGCGTACCATCTTGGGCACAAGAATTCCTCTCCTACCTCACCGATGGTGTGCTGCCCAATGACGAGGGTTCAAGCCGGGCAGATTGAGAGAAGGGCCAAGGCCTATACCATCATCAACCACGAGCTGTACAAACGCAGCGTAAGTGGGGTGCTCCAGCGGTGCGTCGAGCCGGCTGAAGGGATCGAACTCCTACGGGAAATCCATCAAGGAGAGTGCGGCCACCACGCCTCCTCCAGAGCCATAGTGGCCAAAGCCTTCCGGCATGAACCGACTGCCCCCAGCCTGAAGATGGAGATTCCCAAGTTCTAAAAAGTAAGACTGGCGGCAGCCGGCAAGGACCGACTGCCCCCAGCCTGAAGATGGAGATTTCGAAGTAAAAAAGGAAAAAAGCCTGGCGGCAGCCGGCATAAGCCGACTGCCCCCAGCCGGAAGATGGAGATATCGAAAAAATCAAGGTTTCTGCCGCCGGTTGCCAACCTAAGCTGACAGCCGACAACCGAAAGCCGGCAAAGGGGAAGGAAAGGAAAAATATAAGGACTCACCCGCCAAGCTGCGGTCGAGCCGGCTAATCTCATCCACCCACCGCTTGGCGGTGGCCGACAGCTCCTCGGATTTGGAGGTCACCTCTTCACGGAGCGCAAGCCGCTGCTTCTCCACCTCCTCCAGCCGCTTGCTCAGGGCCCCCACCTTCTCCTCCTCAGCCTTCTTGAGGGCGGCAAGCTCCTTGAGGTGGTTAGCCTCAAGCTGGCGCAGCCGCGTCGCCTCCCTCAGCCACCTTCAGCTTGGCGGCAGCAGCCCGGCCCGACTCCTCGCTCTCGGTGCATTGGGCGCGGGCGGCTCGGAGATCCGACTCCAGTTGCCGGACCCGGACGGCCTCAGCTGCAAGTCGGCAAAAACAAGCCGTCAGCCAAAAAGAAATCTAAGAGAAAAAGAGCAAGTCAAAAGGAAGAAAACCCTACCCTTGGCATCCTTCAGCTCACGGGCCAGGCCGACCATCTCAATTTTGGCCTTGTGGTAGCTGGTCACGACCTGATTTTACAAGACGGTACGCCGCTCCGTAACCGCCTGAGAGAAGCAAAAGTCAGATATCTAGGCGAAGCCTGGGCCGGCTCCAAGCAGCCGGCCCATGCCCCGGAGGGCTACCAGGATAACAACAATTGTAAAAACCAAGATAAAACACTCACCTTGTCGGCCTCCTCCAACTTCGCCAGGTTGGTTAGGGTTTTGGTGGCTCTGGCCTTGAGGTTGGCGCGGAAGCCAGAGAAGAACATCTTCATGGGCGCCACGCCTGGCTGCCCCTCCCGGCTGGTTACCTCCCAGGCGTCCGCCTGGTGCCACGCCTTCTCCATCGTGCCGCCCGAGCCCGAGCCGGGAGTTGGAGGCGGATGCCACGTTCGGCGGCCCGGCACCCTTGGCCACGTGGAGGCCCGTAGTCGGCTCGGACGGCCCCTCCATCCTTACCAGTGCCCGGGAGCCGGCGTCCTTTGTGCGTGCCGGCTCGTCCCTGGCCGGCTCCTCCCTCGTCGGCTCCGAAGATGGAGGCGGCGTGGTCGAAGCAGTCGGCCCGGTGGGAGCCGCCGTCTCCGGCGCCTGAGGCGCTCCCTCCGGGCTGTCCTCCAGCACCACAACGCTGGGTGCGGGCCCGCCGACCCCGGTCGCAAGCGGCGCAGCCCCGCCAGCTCCAGCTCCGGTCGCAGGCGGCATGCCCCTGCCAGCTCCGGCTGCCGACTCCCCCAACCGAGCACGGCGCGGAAACATGTCATCCAGAGTAGGCCGGCGTGCCGGCTCACCCTGGGCGCCGCCGCTAGGCGCGGAAGGAGGCGCATGCGAAGAGGACGCCCCCGCTGAAGGCGGCGTAGCGGCAGGCGGCACGATAACGACGGGCAGCGTGCCCGCCCGCGTCGTCGAAGGCGTCGGGGTCGGCTCCCTCCTTTGCCGCTGAAGCGGCGACGTGATGCGAGGAGCCTGCCGAGAGCCGCCGCCATGGGCGAACTTTATCGGGGCCCTAGTCGGACAAGCAAGACAAGATAAATACAAAAAGAAAGGAAAGAAAAGGAATCAAACAACAGAGAAAAAAGAACTTACCCGGCTTGCTCCGGAACCCTCTTGGGCGCCTGCCGGCGTTGCTTCTTGGCCTTCGCCTCCACCGCAGCCGTGGACCCGCCGATGGCCCGCTTCTTCCCCTTAGGCGCGGAAGTCGCCGTGCCCGCAGGCGGCCTCGCGCGTAGAGGCACCGCGGGGATCGGCCCCGTGGTGGACGTCGCCGGCTCCTCCTCCTCCTGGTGCAATGGCGAGGGCGGCGGGTTGTGTTCCCCCTGGCCGCCTTGGTCAGGCACCTCCGGCAGATCGTCATCGCCGGCTTGGTCGCCGGCCTGGTCAGCCGGATCAATATGATCCGGCGTCCAGATCTTCTCCGACAGGTTGCCGTCCTCGGCGCCCTGGCGGTCGAAAAGCTGAAAGCAAGACAAAGAAAGTAAATAACAAGTCGGCCACGTAGCTGCAAGCCGGAAGTCGGCCAAAACACAAGACGTACCAATTCAGGCGGCGACGCCCGGTCGTAAGGCGGCAACCCCCACTCCCAGCGATCCGGCATGTTGGCCTTGGTGATGTTGTTCACCAGGCGAGCAACCTGGGACTTGTTGAGCTCCAGCTTCGACGTCCGGGTTGGATCAAGCCGGCCAGACATGTGCCCGATCTTGTGGACACGCCTCTGAAGCGGCAGCACCCGACGCTCAACATAAGTGCAGAGGAGATCCTCGGCGCTCAGCCGGCCCCCCGTGACACATTCTCCCAAGAAGTCCCACAGGAGATTTACCTCCGCGTCCGGGTCCGCGTTCCTGGCATTGTAGCCCCAGTTGATCCGGCCGACTGGCGGGGCCGGGTTGTACTCCGGCAGGTTCGAGCAGTCGACGGCCGGGTCCGCGTTCCGCACGTAGAAGAATGACATCTGCCAGTTCTTCACCGAGTCCACCGTCGGGATTCTTGGGAAGGACGTGCCGGGACGGGAGTAGATCGAGGCGGCGCCGCAGGCCCGCAGGTGGCCCTCAGTCGTCTGCGCCTTGATGTAGAACAGCCGGCTCCAAAAATCGATGTCTGGCCACAAGCCGGCGTAGCCCTCCATGAAGGCCACGTAGCAGCTGAGGAGGACGCAGGCGTTGGCCGGCAGATGATGAGGCTGCAGACCGAAGAAGCCGATGAATCGGCGGAAGAAGGGTGAAGCCGGCAGGCCCAACCCTCGGTCGAGGTGCGCTCCGAAGACCACACGCTCGCCGGGGTTAGTCCGGGGCTCCTTCTCCTCGCCAGGCGCCCTCGTGATCACCCCCGCCGGAATCCGGCGGAGGCGCACAAGCCGCTCAATATCATCCTCTCGCATGTATGAGCCCCTCCAAGAGCCGCTTGGTTGAGCCATCGACGAGGAAGAAGAAGAAGAGGACCAAGAAAGACGGAAGGGCGAGGAACAACCACGGGACGGCGGCGACGGCGGAGAGCGTACCGTGGAAACGCGGGGCCCCGTGGCGCCGGATTGGCGCGCGGACGGCTGCGGAGAAGCGAGAAAGTCCGGCCGCGCTCGACCGCCGGAGTTCGCCAGGAGGTCGACGGAGAAGAAGCGCGGAAGAGCGTGTGCGAGCGAGGAGAACTGGGCGTGAAGATGAAGTGTTTGGGAAAGACGCCTCGGTACCGCTCCCAGGGGCATTTATAGCCGCCTGGCGCGCCAGTTGCGTGGCCACGTGGTGATCGTGGGCCACGACCGGGATTTACTGCGCCTTAACTTCCTCCCACGACGGCAACGGTTACTGGAAACGGACGCGCCACTTCCCCCACGACCGCACCGGATCCGGAGGAAACATTGATATGACCAGACGAAGCGGCAACAGGAGCCAGCCGTCAAACCGGTCAAGTCGGGCACAGGGCCCGAGGCGGCGGAAACTCCGGCGCGCCGAAGCCGGAGCCGGACATTAAAGTCAACCCGGTCTCAAACTCTCCTAACAAGGCGGAGACATTGCCAACACTTATAAAAAAGCAAAAGCTGCAGAGGCGAAAATAGCGTCCGGCTAGAAGCTGCCGGACAGGGCAAGCCGGATGAGGGCGCAGCCGGCTGAACGGAAATTCTCAGTCGGCCCCTCCGAGGGCCACCCAACATATTCAGAAGATCTAAAAGCCAGGAAAACCTGCCTAGGTCCCTCTTAACGCAGGACCTTGCCAGCTTCGGGGGCTAATGTCGGGGGGAAGACCGCGGGTAGGGCAATGGACATGAAGCAGCCGGCTCCTGGTTGGCCGGCTCGCGGTAAAGGCCGGCTGAGGAGCAGCCGGCTGGAGCCGTGGCCGGCTGCTTTTGGAAGCCGGCTGGCTCTAAGTCCTAGTCGGCCTGGCTACGGCCGTCTGCGCTGTGGCTGGGCCGGCTTCTACAAGCCATATCCGACTGGGGTCTATACCTCAGACCGACTCGAGGCTGGCGAGCCTTGCATGAGAAGGAACTGGGTAGGTGGTCCGGGTTCTTAGGTCCACGCTGACCTCATTTCCCGTAAAGCGCGGGGCACTGTAGCGCAACAGTGCCGCGCGGCGGACAGGCCATCATGGCGTACGACGGTCCGTACCGGCTACAGGGCATGATGGCGACAGGGACATCTCCTAGCCACGCCGCTGACTCCCTCTGGCGGACAAGACAGGCCACTACGCCTCAACGGCTCCATGACGTCAACGCCTTGGGAAGGAGCGGAAGCCGGAGCCGGCCAAGCCGGCCACTAGACTGTAAGGGACTTCCTTGTAAAGTGCCAGCGCCTATATAAGCTGCACTACCCCCCTCGTGCGGGGGACGATCGATGATTCTCACTTCATTCTAGACTTAGCGCTACTCGAGGAGAGAGACCTTCGTCTACCTTAGCCTCCCCGAGCAGCCGGACACAGCTCTAGGAGCACCATTGTACTGTGTGATTTCCATATACACTCATAGCAGGAGTAGAGGTGTTACCTCCATCGGAGGGCCTCGAACCTGGGTACGTCGCCGTGTCGCTCGTGCCCATACCCGCTTCCGGATACCACCGTGAGACCATCTAGGAACCACCTTCGATTAGCCACCTTATGGCATATGCCGTGACGATACCACGACATCCATTACAAGAGCCGAATATCAACATTCATTGCAGTCATGTCAATAATCTACTGATCAGAGAATAGTCTCCTCTTGATGCTCGGCTATTCTTTCTCTGATGATTATCGAATTCAATTTGGCTCCCAGGTGCATATGCTTGCTCAACCCAAAAAAACTATATTTTGAAATGTCAAAAAAATTTGACAAAAAAAATTTACATGTACATCTCCATAATATATGTGAGTTCGTCAAGTTTCGCGAGGAACCAACATTTTTTATGGTCTATGTAAAAAAGAGAAAATTTATCTTCTGGAAAGCTTTATTTTTAGCATTGAATTTTATCTTTTTTACACATGTCACACGACAAGTCGACTTTTCATGAAACGACTTTGTGAGCGTGTAGCACGTGAACATGTGCGTGCAATTTTTTTATTTCAATTTTTAAAATTTCAAAATATGTGTACCATGTATCTATTCTATTATATACTAAAAGCAAAATATGGATGTTTAATAGAGCCATTAGGTTGATCCACATCATCTTAATTATTTTAATGGTTAGATCTAAAATTAGTGGCTATGATTTAATGAAAAATTATTAGTTACGTAACAGTGTAGGTCCGTTTGAAACGATCTATTATATTGAAAACAATAACAGTTGTGATTACTAAAAAGAGAGTCCGATCAATTACAACGAAACATATACGTACCATAAATAGTGGGGTGCATCCAAAAAAATGGTGTGCACGCTTCCTATGATAGATTATATTAATAGAAGGGCATCGTATGGAGAATAGAGTCCATCTATTTTTTTTTTAAGATTTCATGTTTAAACGCTGGTAGGTCCATGCACACGAAAACGATCGGGGAAAACAACCAGGATTTTGCTTCCCTAGGAACGCAAGATTTTACGTTTAAACACTGGCATGTCCATGCACGCGAAAACGATCGGGTAGTTCAAGTTTTAAAGAGAAATAAAGTCCTTACGAAAAAAAGGAAATATTGTCCATATCTTTCACGAATATCTTTTTCTTTTGGGACCTCCTAGCGTGCTAAATTGATTCTGGTTGGGCTGATCATGATAGGATCGTTGAATCTACTGATCAAGCCACGAGGCTAGCTGGTAGATGGAACAATATTACGAGTCTGCTTCTGGTTATGCCGGCGGAGTCTCTTCTCCAATCGTTCTAAGCTCTCGGTGTTGGTAGACATCACGATAGGTATCGGACGTAAAACAGATATGGTCACGACAACTAAAGTTTCACAGGAATGTTGTGTTCCGGCGCGCCCAGTCCAGCCGGGCGGACAGTGGTAGCAGCAACCCGGAGATGGGGTCATCTCAAGGTAACATCCACAATTGTGTAGACATTACGACATGTATCGGAGGTACACCAGATACGATCACAGCAACTGAAGTTTCAAGGGAACGTTATATTCTAACGCGCCGAGTCCAGCCGCGAGGAGAGCGACAGCACCAGCCCGGAGGGGTCGTCTCCGGTCGTTGATGGCCTGGAAGCGCCGCACAAGGCTCAGTCCATGCGGTTCATCAACGGCAAGATAACATCTGCATTGGTGCAGACGTCACGACAGGTACCATAAGTACGATCGATATTACCACGGGAACTAAAGTGCCATGGAACCGTTGTGTTTTGGTTCCCCGAGTCTAACCGAGAGGAGAGTGGTGGTAGCAGCCCGAGGACAGGATCATCACCGGCCTCGGAGCACTTCAAGCCTCAATCCATGCGTTTTATCGGCAGGTAAGATGTTGTCCCAAATGGTGTATCTCGATGCCATTGCTAGATTGATGTGCTAATTAAGGTGTATTATAGATAAGGTGTTTGTTTATTAAATATCAATAAATCGAATTCTAGGTAGGATCTTCATGGTCCATGGAGATGCAATACAGGCGAGGTACTACTGGCCCAGATCATAGGTTAAATTAAAAAAATGATTATTTGTGGATATGCAGACCAAGTGTTCGATGAAACATCAGAGGAAAGAGTCATTGTGGTACCTGAATTTTTTACCTCTCCAATGGAAGGGCAAAGTTAGATTTTCAAGAGTGCAGGAAGTACAATGTCTGTTAGGAGAGATGCACAAACTAAAGAAAAATGGATAACCAGTAGGGATGACATACCTATTTAATTTCTTACTATGTAGGTTCGAAATTGAAAATCATGTGTACGTTTTCGCCTCCAAAAGTACATCTAGAATCTTACAATCCTCATAACTTTCATATATTTGTAGACTAAATATAAATTACAGTTAAATTTACATGTTAAAGACGGTGTTAGTAGCCAAAACATCAAAGTAGAAACTCATAAAATTACTAATGCGTTATCAAAATGGCCAAGTAAAGATGACGCACTCGTATTTGCGAGGGTAACTGCACAATTTTAAAATTGTTTTAACATTGTGTTACAGATTTAATCTCTTGTGGGCCTGAAAATATAGGTCACTCCATAGAGAAACTTTTGACAATCTACGATAGACGAATCACTTTTATACAACTAAACATTAGCGATTGCCATTTACAATTTGGATGTTGAGGACTTTACTCTCCCTTCCAATCATTGAGACGTGTCATATAAAGTAAGCGAGTTACAAGAATGCTATTTTTATTATATAAAGTTTCAGGTGTTACCATTCTGTAAATCATTGAAGTCCTAATTTTCAAGATGACATAACAATCATTAAATCACAAATAAAAATATGTATGCTTGCTTACAGTATTTTAAAATAGAAATAATAACTTTCACTCTCATAGCATGTATATGCATGGAACAATAAATTTATATTTCAAACAATTTCAAGCAAATAAAAATGGTGCCCTCGCATTTACGAGGACCACTGTGCTAGTTTCAAAATAAAGGAAGCATATGGTCTCATATGCCAAAACACCACTCCTTCTAGCATCTTCATATATTCTTTGTTGGGTCGGTGCATGTGGCAGCCCCTACACCACAAGTTCATTTTCTTTGTGTTTATGGTGTAATCGTAGACTCTCTGTGCCATGCTTTAGATTCGACGCTAGCAGGCCATACCTAATTTGGTGCTTCTAGCCTTTTGACCAACTCTTGTAATAATACCTCCTAAAGTCAGAGAGGAATTTACACTGTAAGAGTTCATGGTATCTTCCTCAATAATGTGAAAAAATCCTGCTTCTGGGAAGCATGACCAATTTCACAACCATTCAGTTATCTGGATATTGATAATTTTCAGCATGAAAATGTCCACGCCAATTTCACAACCAGCCAGTTATCTGGATATTGATAATTTTCAGCATGAAAATGTCCACGGTTCAGGACGGGAAAATACTACCTCTCCGATTTCACCATGCTTCTGTGAATTTCTGAGGACACACTGATTGGCCGCTGCTATTAATTACTCTACAGTACATTAAATCAGTCAACTTTGTGATGGATGGTGTCGCTCCGCACTTCCCGTATCTGGTTGCTTAATCGAGCAGCTGGTTTCAGTCGTTTTCTGTGGGGAGTTCCCCATCTGTTTCTAGTAACAGCAAGTTTAATACGGAGTAATATGGCCGATTGATGGCTATAAGCAATATGCTATGTCATCTATAGCTAATATATAGCTAAGAGCAAGTACAATAAGTCCTAATCAGCTGGCTATAAGGATTAAAATAGTATATTTATGTCTGGTTGGAGGAGAGAGAAGAGGAGAGAGAATGTAAGTGGGCTCGAGCATGTACAATAAGGTCTAGTCAGCTGGCTACAAGGATTAAAATAATATATTTATGTCTAGTTGGAGGAGAGAGAAGAGGAGAGAGAATGGAGGTGAGCTACTATGCAATAGCCAGCTCTTGCGCGTGCTCCTAGGCACTTTGTGAGAGTGAAATGTGGGTCATATGTTAGTAAATTACTTCATTCTTATAGCCAACTATTGTACATGTTAGCTATATGGTAACTACAAATGATATGGCATCTTGTCATATGCAAGAGCTAGCTATAGCACGTGCTCCTAGGCAAGTTGTGTGAATGAAAGGTGGGTCCTCCATTGAAAAAGTAGTACATCTTTATAGTCAACTATTGTACTAGTTGGCTATGTGTTGGCTATAGATGACATGACATCTTGCTTATAGCCAACAACCGGCTATACTATTGGAGTTGCTCTAATATGTGCAATAGTTGGCTCTATAAATGCATAACTTTATCAATATATGATCCACCATTTAGTTTCACAAAGTGTCTAGGAGCACGTGCTAGAGTTGGCTCTGACATAAGAGCAAGTACAATAAGGTCTAGTCAGCTGGCTATAAGGATTAAAATATTATATTATTATTTAGTTGGAGGAGAGAGAGTAGGAGAGAGAAGAAGAGTGGGCTCTTATGCAAGAGCCAGCTCTAACACGTGCTCATAGGCACTTTGTGAGAGTAAAAGGTGGGTCATACATTGATAAAGTACTACTACCTCCGATTCAAGGAATAAGGCGCCCTCGTTTTACGTGTTTTTCGTTTGACTAAGAATTACTTCAAATATATAAAGATTGTTTGTATGAAATTAACATCATTAGAAAGTGTTTTTCAATACGAATCCAACGATACTAATTACATATAATATAACCAAGATTTTGTTGCTTAATTTTTATGGTCAAAGTTCGCCTTGAAATACGCGTGCGCCTTATTCCTTGGGACGGAGGTAGTACATTTTTATAGCTCACTATTGTATGTGTTGGCTCTAAGTTGTCTATAGATGACATGACACTTGGCTTATAGCTAGCAGCTGACTACACTATTGGAATTGCTCTAAGACTAGTCACAATAGAACTATCATAAGTAGTATCATGCATGTCATGTTGGCAAAAATCTGACGTGGCACACCAATTAATAAGGTGAAAGATGAGAGTGGTGTCATAATATGATACTGTATCATTGCACGTAAAACTAGAAAATTTAATAGCAAACATATCATGTACACACATTTGCATTGAGATTCTACAAAACATTAAATATGATGATACTATGATACTATCTTATGATATTATGCATTGTGGGGTTAGTATCATAAACTAGTATCATGTACATGATACTAGTGTATGATACTTCCCATTGTGACTAGTCTAAGAGCCCACTTACCTTCTCTCTTTTCTTCTCTCCCCTCCAACTAAGCACATATATTATATTTAAATCTATATAGTCTGCTGACTAAACCTTATTGTACTTGCTCTAATGTCGTCAAGCCCAGTCAAATTATTGAGATCGTTCAACTATCATGCTCCATCCTTAATTACAAGACAAGATATGTGACTCGGTTTCTCGCCGAAATTTTCAAGGTGAAGCCGAGGGCGTTCTTGACCTATCGAGCGAGTTCCCGGTTTCATACCCTTGCGACTTGCCGAAATGTTCATATTCTACTGCGTAGCAAATTTCATGGTTTGCTTGTGGTGTGAGATAAATTGATTTAAGATACACGACTAGTGTGCTATAGTACTTTATTTTTAGATAAAAGGCCAACTGTCCAACGTTAAATTAATAACGTCTTCAACGACGACAACATACAAGATGTTGAACCAGCTTAAAGCTACACACACCCACACGAACTACATAGGAAGCTACAAGCGGAAGCGTGGACAACGACTATTACGATGGCTACGTAGATTCGGAGCTGACACTGGACAACAGTATCGGACTGGAGCTCACCCGAAGAGCGAGCCAACAAGCACGCACGCCGTCAACAGACCTCCCCCGTCGCAGACGCGCCACCAGAGGTTGTCCACCACTAGGAACCGACCAATTAATGTTGTCTAAAGGCCAACAAATAGCACAAGGGTAGCGCAACGAGGACTAGGGTACGAAGCAAGCCTTGCCAAAGGATGGCAAACGAAGAGCCAACGCCATCCGAAGATACCGCACCTCCGCCACACAACCTTCGGAGAGCCGCATGCCGTGAGCTCCATGACGGCATCTTCAAGAAGATCACGACGTAATAACGTCTATACCGCCTGACCCGGAGATCTTGGAGCCCGTAGACAGACTAAGCGTCACCACAATGACGCCTTCAAGAAGGGGACGACGTCAACAGCCGCCGCCGTCGTGGTCCAGGGCAAGGGTTTCCCCCGGCATTAGCACCCCGCCCTCCACAGGCGCTAACGGCCGTGCCGCACCACTCTCACACCGTGCGTCTCGCCGGAACCACGCCGTCCACACAACCAAGGAACACGGCTAGCACCTGAGCAGCCTTTGGCTCGCCCGCCAAACAGGGGAACTCCCACCATCCAGGGCCGCCGCCTCGGCAACCCAACTCAAGCCGACGTGCCACCAACGTAGAGGAACATTAGGGATGAGCACGTCTAGATCAACCCACTTGGCCACGATCTAGATCGGGCCCGCCTGGCTACGATCTAGCAAAGCTACAACATGCAGAGGACATGGCGAGGCATCACAGGGCAGCGAGAACGATGAGCAGCCCATCTACATCATCCACAAGCTACCCTGGACACAGCCGGCGGAGCCACCTGACCCGCCTGTCGGCCCAAATCTAGGCCCAACCGCAGACCGACTTATGTGATCGAATGCCACTAGACATAATTTCTCAATATGAACTCCATGTCCAAACCGCCGGTGGCTGGAAGCACCACCACAGGCCGCCTCCGCCGCCGCCAGCCCAACCGCTCGCCAAAGCCGGATCCCCGCCGCCCGAGCCGCACCGTCGCCTAGTCGCACCGCCGCCATGCAAGACGGCCCTGAGCAGCCACCAAATGTGCGGGTAAGAAAGATCCCGCCGGCGCCGGCATCGCACGGGCTTTGCCCGTCAGCTCTTGCCGGCAACGGCGGGGGAGGGGGGGGGGGGGAGAGGAGGTGGGTCACTGGGAGGTTGCCAGGCCGCCCTCATCGCCCTCGGGGAGCGTGAGTGACCCGTTTTCTCACCGTGCTAGTACTTTCTTGAAGTCCGTAAAAGATCTTGTTTTCATGTGTTAATGTCAAGGTTGCCAATCGAATAAGGCAAGACCGAACTGCAAGAGATGCACATAACTATATTTATATAAGTTCGATCGTAATCAAGGAATCCATTGTGTATGAGATCGATAAATGCATATACGTAGCAACTCAACACAAGTGTACACAAGACCAAGAAGATTTCAGTTGTTCCCCAAAGAGACATTTGGAACTGCGCAAATGACACTATACACATCTCAAGTAAAAAATGCACATCCTGTACACACCGCACTGACCACACGACAAAGAAGTTGAGATGAAGAAAACCAAATCCGTGCAGTCTCGCATGATCCTTAGCATATACGGAGCACAGAAGGGTGCAAGCATGGTCAGTGCATGCCGCCAGCGGCGACGCCGCTCTGGAGGCCGGAGGACCTGAGCACGCCGTCCATGAAGGCGAGCCTCTCGGAGAGCGCCCTGACGTGCTGCTGGTACTCGAGAGCCTCCTCCATGGCCTCCGCCTCCAGCTCGCCGAGCTGCACGCACAGCCGCTCCTCGGCCTCCTCCGCCACGGCCACCCGTGCCAGCGCCGCCTCAAGCTGCTGCCGCAGCCGCTCCTCCCTCGCCTCCGCCTCGGCCATCGCCCTCGCGAGCTCCGAGCTCTTGCCGTCCATGGCCGCGGCTGCCTTCCTCGCCATATAGTTTAAGCTTCCTAACTTCTCTGGGGCAAAGATGATCTCTCAGTGCTACAATGGAGTATTATGCACGAGGCTGCGATCGAGTTGGCTTGGATCTCCCTCGATCGGGTTGTTGCGCCGTTTATATAGGGCCGCCGGAACCGCTGGGGTGGGCTGCAGGCTTGCAGCTGCGAAGGGGAGACGGAAATGCGGCCAGGTTCAATGAATCGATCCCGCACGTTGTGCTACATGGAGGGTGAGGTCATCATCGGCCATGCTTTGCCCGCACGTCTCTCTTTTTCCTCCTCTTCCTCCTGGTTCAGAGGTCTGCGACTGCTGGAGCTGGATAGTCAAACACTATGGAGTGGGAATAATATTCTTTGCGTAATTCAGCTGCCACATTGTAGCCGTTGGATCCAGCATCGGACGGTACAAAATGAAGCGGGAGAAATGATTGGTCTCGATCAATTCTCACGTTAAGCTTCCAGGCCCAGTTCTGAATTGATTTGATCTCAAGCAAACAGGCATCTATTCCTTGAGAACTTTGTAGTTGATGCTGATTTCGTTTATGAAATCGGGTGTCTACTCCTCGCTAAAAAACAAGCACCTCTTCCTGATTATAGAGTAATGATGGTCTAAAATGTATGGAAGAAACTCTACGAAATTGACATTGTTGACACGAGAAGCGTCTCTGTCTCGTGCATACACGAGGTAATTTTCAAATCCAAAATTAACGCCCGCGACATGTAAAATATACAACTCGTGTTGCGGCCTGCATGCATCAGAACAAGGAGTGACGTGGTTAGACGGAAAAGAGAGTGACCTTGGTTACTACTTACAAAAGTAAAGCTTGCACTCCAAAAGCTTCATACATTTTGTCCACACGAAATTCCCCTACCAGAAATTTAATTCGGCTTTCGAGTGAATTAATTTGAGCCTATTGCTTGAAAAACATATTCTAAAGTGTCAAAAATTTCAGAAAAATATCTCACATGTACATCCTGGATATTCTATGTTGGCACATAATTTTTGGGGAAAAACTGAAAAAGTACGTAGTATCTTTTTTTTTTGTGTCATGTGTTAAAAAAATACAAGACTCCAACAAAACTATTCACTGGATTTTATTTTTATTTTTTACATAGGCCACATAAATAAATCATGAAAACTTCTATACGAACATGGAATGTGTGGAAGTACACACATTTTTTCTCATATTTTAACATTTTAAGTTTTGTATTTTAATGCTTTCATAATAGGTTTATATGCACATGGGAGCTAAATCACCACCTCCACACCTCATTTCTCGCCGATTATTACTTCGGCCATAAGTGACATATACCTGCCAATTACAAGGTACTCCCCCCATACCAAAATAAGTTTCGTACATGTAATTAAAATGTGTTTAGATACGTCCACATCTAGATAAAGTTTAAAGTCTGCATATCACACTTATGATGCGTGGTGAGTCGATTTGTAAATAGTGTGTTGTTGTGTGAGCAGTGAAGGATCCACATGGTGCCAAGAGGGTGCACTAGATTTTTTTTAATAGTATATTAATATCAAAAAATAACAATTACACTCAGCCTCTGCAACAACGTCCAACCCTAATGGCAGTACGGATGCAAACAGCCAAAAAAGAGTAAAGAAAACTAAGAAATAAAAGTCCCGCTACAGCATTCTAGACCTAGCAACAACAATACAACCACCACCGTGACAACACCTGAAGTACAGACTCTCCAAAAGTGAGTCTAGTTACCAAGAGGGTGCACTAGATACCAAGAAAAGTTAATCTTCTTTGTATATCAAGAAAAATTCACCACATACCTAAAAAAAAAAATTTCACCACATATGCTCCCCTAAAACAAGGATCTATATATTTTGTGGCTCCATGGTTGCCTCTGCTCTAGAGGCCCCGCTTAGAGGATACTCCATCTATTCCGAGTTAGGTTTTTTTTTGGATATTTTCGATAACCCACAAGGGAAAAGAGTAAGTGCCATAGAATGGCTCTAGAGCCTTTCAGCTAACACTGCTAATCAAAAGATGAGCCACCACAATCGCTGCGACCACCACAACAATGACTCGCAAAGCCCAACAAGCACATCAAGGTCACGTCTTGAACAACCTCGGCTACAGAAGACACTTCAACTAGACTACCCGAGCCAACGTACCCTCCACCCATGAGCTCCTAGAGGTCAGGAGCGAATGTCGGGACTTGAGGAGTATAGAGAAAGACACCATCTTGGAAGCACCAGCTAGCTCATACACATCACCCTGGAGGCCCATGCCCTAGGCACCGACAAAACCAGAGTGGCGCGAAGGACCATTTGTATGACGTGTTGTCTCCAAAATGATGTTTCCAACAAAGAAGCGACGTCGAAGACACCGCCATTGCTGATCCAGCACGCCAAATCGAGGCTTTCACCTGGAGAGAACACCCCGAGGGTGGGGAAGATGCAGGAGCTTCACAACGATGCCTCCATCAAGGGAAACGATGCCCGAAGGTGCCGTGTTCGCCGGCACCGACACAAGTTGGACAAGATTTTCATCCGAATAGCATGCTGTCGGAGAACCGCAACATCACCTTGTCGTCATCGTCGCACTTCCATGGTCGACCACCTCCATAGCAGGGAGCAATGGGCGCACAATGACATGAGTAAACCAATACAACCAAATGTGTCTAGATACATATGACTTAGAATATTACTTGAACTGAAGCCCCTAGCTAGCGTCACGTAGATTCATTCGGGTATGATTTTAGCGAGAGACTTGTTATCTGAAAATACATTGTGGAGACTATGATAAGGATTCGTCTTGTGGGCAGACATACACATCACTAGGAGCTACTTTCCCGTCTCGATTTAACAGACATGCACGTTGTTTAAAAATTTGGTTTGACCATTACTTTGGTCGATAAAATATGAAATATATATTAAAAAGGTTATATCATTCTAAACCTTTTTTAAATACGGATCTAATGATATAGATTTTGTGGACATATAATTTATATTTTATTTATTAAACTAATAATCAAATTTTGTCTTAAACTAAGTGCGCGTGTGTTAAATGGAGTAGAAACGTCGAGTTCTACAATGGCAAGGACAGGACATAGGCGACCATTCCCCAGCCCCCTCGTCCCACCCGTCAATTCACTAGAGATGGAGTACTGAAACAAGGAAAAGATCTCCCAAGATCAGGATCGAAAGCTCACGCAGTTCCCCACCGAACATATCCCGCGCCTCATCAGATCCAAATCTCCAAACGAAAGGCACCTCCACTGTGGGTGCGCGATCATGAACGTCCCGTCGCCGCGTCCCGATCCCGTGGCTCTTTCGGCGCCGCGAAGAGCCGCCGTGGGGGGTCCCGGACCAGACGGCCTTTCGACCTCGGGGCTGCGCGCGATTGCAGGTTGCCGCTGCCGGCCTCTTTGGCCCTTGCCGCGTGCGTGTCCCCCGTAGCGTACGTGTGGCGCTCGAGAGCTCCGCCCGTCCCTGTCGTCGACGCCACGAGCTTTTGTCCGCGGCGGAACAGGATCGTTGCTGAGCGTCGTGATTGATATCGTCGGCACGGCCGGCACGGGGAATATGACCGTGCTTCGTACGAAAGCATGAAGCTTTGGAAGGATGTGATGATGCCCGGATTCGAGTTGTCGCTGGGAGAAACACCGTGCCCAAATGAGGATGTGAAAAGGGTGTAGGAGAATCTGTCTATCTTCCTCACAAAATCTCACCGAAACATATTCTGGCTTCTGAGCATTCAAATTTGCCTCCTTGTTTTTGTGCATGGATCGTATACTCCAAATACGTGTAAAAAAGCTAGTCACGTTGAAATATATTGCCTAGCCTCTCCAACGGATCTGTCTTTTGGTTAAACAATTTAGAGCATACAATTTTACATGATATCGAACCTACAAATTCCTAGATTCAAATCCTGTTCAACCCTGTATTAAAATCAAATATTTGTGGTCTTCCTATAAAAAGCCATCGGCACATGATATGTCCGTCGGGCCCTTGTGTGCTTTCTGTAGTACCATGTCTAAGATCTGGGGGTCTTGGAAAAGAAGAAGAAATCCAACCATTCTACAAGTGAGGGGAGGTATTGTAGCTGCTTCAAGTAGATTGAGCTTTTTTTTTTCTAGGAAATTATTCTGGCAAGCCTCAACTTGAGGGTTTGCATTGAGTCATTGACGTCGATTAGGTAGGACAGTGTAGACTGCATATTGTCTTCACATGTATTTTATTAGCTTCTAGATTTTTTTTGTGCATCTCTCAAATTTTGTTATATTTATGGTTACTAGCACAAATGCCCGTGCGTTGCCACGGGAGAACGAAAAAATTTACTCACTATGAAGACTCTCTTTCTCCTATTTTTTCTCCTTTGCATATATCATATCTCGCGGTCTCTTCTTCCACTTCACCTCTCTACCCACTTCACTTGTACTTGGTTTAGCATTGCCATCTCCGCCCTCCTTTGGCCTTGTTGCTTTAAAAATTTGCCATCTCATGTAACCTGATGAAACATCAAATAGTGATGTTAAATTTTGTGACGTACTAACCAAATCTACGTAGGTTAGTCTAGGGGCAACTCAATAGGAAGTATATAGGCTAATTTTTGCCTGCTTCACCTTAGTACATCATTAATAAAAGTGGGGAAACCAAGCCTTTCAGTCCCAAACAAGTTGGGGTAGGCTAGAGTTGAAACCCATAAGATCTCGAAGCCAAGTCATGGTTCCGGAACGTGGATAGCTAACTTCCGTGCACCCCTATCCATGGCTAAATCTTTGTCGATATTCCAAACCTTCAGGTCTCTCTTAACGGACTCCTCCCATGTCAAGTTTGGTCTACCACGACCCCTCTTAACATTCTCAACACGCTTTATCCGTCCGCTATGCACTAGCGCTTCCGGAGGCCTCCGTTGGATATGTCCAAACCATCTGAGACGATGTTGATCGATGCTACCCAACTCTCTCCCGTATATCGTCGTTTCGTACCCGATCCTTTTTTGTGTGGCCACATATCCATCTCAACATGCGCATCTCTGCTACACTTAGCTGTTGGATATGTCGTCTCTTCGTTGGCCAACACTCCGCGCCATACAACATCGCAGGTCGGATAGTTGTCCTTTCATAACTTAAAATCCCGAGTTGGTGGAATCTTTCATAACAATCAACTAAACAATACTACTCCCTCCATCACGTTTAAGGTGTTTTAGGTGTCGGAAGTCTAGTTGAAAATATTTTTTAAATATCCATCCTTCCTATTTCAAAAACGCGCCAATGGATCCCCGATCCCCGATCGATCTTAGCCTCGCGCCGGCGGAATCGCGCGCTTGGGCTCCAGCTTCGCGCCGACAGGCCTCCCGCGCTCGCGCCCGCAGCTTCCCCGGCGCTCCTCGCAGCCTCGTTGGCCTCGCGGTGGAGCTCAGAGCCTCGCGCCGGCGGGCGACCTCTCGCCTCTTGTCGCGCCGTGTGAGCTCGCATCTTGTCGCGGGCCCCCTGCTATGTCTTCAGCTGGTAGGTCTGCAACACTTGTTGATTTCACTTGATACTTCACCATAATCTACATCACGGGTTGATTTATACGCATCAGTATAGCAGCACATGCTGAAGAGTTCAGAGTCTAATTTTGGAACTGAAGAACGTGTTAATTCTATCAAAATAAGAACACCTTGATTATCTTGTCCCTCACCTAGATCCTTTCAAAATAAGAACATGTTATATGCCTCCTGAAAGGTTATGCATCTATGAAAGATAACAACTACTCCCTACTCCCATTTGCAAGGATAAGTTCATAGATACTACATTGCACGCCCATTTGCAAGTTAAGAGGGATTAGGTTTCTTGTATTTTTAGAATAAAGTCGTTTGCTGGCATTAGTTTACTACTGCAGCCGGTCGGATTATTGGGATCTCAAAAGAAAAGAAAGACATCAGTGACATTAGGAAAGAAAGATCTCAGCGGAAATTCAATTCGGCTCCCGGGTGCGTATGCTCCCTATACCAAAAAATTATATTTCGAGTTGTCGAAAAATTTTGACAAAAAATTCTACATGTACATCTCCATAATATATGTGCATTCGTCAAGTTTCACGAAAAATCAATACTTTTTGTGATCTATGTAAAAAAGAGAAAATTTATCTTGTAAAAAGCATTATTTTTAGGACTGAGTTTTCTCTTTTTTATACACTTCACATGGCAAGTCCATTTTTAATGAAACAACTTTGTGAGTGTGTAGCATGTGAATATGTACGTGCGAATTTTTCGTTTCAATTTTTTTGAAGTTCAAAATATGTGTAAGATGAAATCGAAAATAGAGGGAGCATATGCTCCCATGTTCCAAAACACCACTCCCAGATCTCAGTATCTTTTATGATTAGAAGTAACAGTAGCAATGGCAATGTAAGCAACTAATACTATTGGTCAGTATGTAGCTAAGTTTCAGAGATGTGGACTTCGCTTGAAGTTATTGTCTCCCCTAACAGTGGCAGAGACAAATAGCATGTGGTATAATGTAGTGGTATCTCCAAAATGAAGTCAACTAACAGTAGATTTTACTCCCCTAGTCGTGGCAGAGACAAATAGCATGGAGTATTTGTAAGGAACAAATCTACCTGGCAGAAGCAAAATGGAGTATAGTACTTGTTAGTTAGCTAATGCCATATATGCCATGTACACTTACCAAATTCTAGTTGCCAAAATGCATTTGGTCTTGTCTGACCAGTGACCATCGATACCAGGCTCGATTCCTTGCACATTCTTGATCTACCCAAGCATGGAGTACTAAATGGCCTCCTTTCTCTGTCAGCATGTGTTGCAAAGTGAGGATATTTAAGTATACAATATTATCCAGATCTTAATAGTGACAAAAATAAGGAGATCTCATAATTATACAATATGCAAAGTGAGGATTGTTTTGCACTTTTGCTGCTGTATATTCTGCCATATATCATCAATAACAGTGCAAGCTAGCCTTAGAACAACATTACATCACCTGCACAATGGTACATCATCTTTGGGCCATTCCGTTTTAACAATACAATCTAAATAATCCCACACGATAACACATAGAAGAATGTTTACCTCATCTCTCATGTCCTCGATGGCACCTCTGCTATTTCCTAAAACCTCATCCAGCCCTCCTAGTATAATTCTGAAAGCATCAATCTACATAAAGAAACACCAATTTAAGCGATCAATCTAAATATACCTCGAATCCATTACATTTGCCACAGGTAAAATTTCAAAGGAAAATTAAAGAACCAATGAGCAGATAAGCATCAGAACAAAAAGAAACTAATATCATAATGGTAGGTAGGAGCAGAAGATATGGTCGCTACGGTCTTAGCATATAATACTTGTATTAGATAAGCATACATGCATTACTTTGTCTCACTAATAAACCAAAAAGAAACATGACTGTATGAGGTAGTATAGAATAGTTAAATGGTGACAATAGATGTACAACAACTGCATATTTTCATTTGAAAAAATAAATACATAATACGACAAGTTTGAGCATCCACGTGACAAGGGAACTGAAGCTTTCTCACATGTACAACAACTTTGCTTTATAATTCTGATATACATGCCAAGCACAAACTTGTTGAGTAGTATTTGGCCAGGCTGCAGCCATTGCACTACTCAACTGAATAGATTGATCTATTAAAGCTACCGCTGGCTGTTTCCCATGCATGACGATCTTAAAACTCTCTAACAGCCACTTAAACGACTCAAATGATTCATCATAGAGTAAAGCTGCACCAAAAATAATTGTTTGCCTGTGATGATTCACGCCAAGGAACAATGTCAATGGCCTGCCATAGTGCCATATCCATTTATCTTGTATGTTGTGTCCAGACAGAGCACATCGCTGAAGTAGTTGAAGTCATTTCTAGATTTTGGATCTGCCAAAATAAAGTTGGTTAGCTTGTCATCCTCATCAATCTGCACGGTATAAAAGAACGTGGGGTTATCCATTTGCATAGTCTGCAAATATTTCAATATGGCTCCACCATCGCCAGGTTGCATCATCTTCATGCGCTTTGAATGGAGATAATTCTTATAATCTGCTAGGAGGAGGGAAATATTTCGAGGGAAACCAACTTGTCTCACAACAAGATCACCAGTTGCTTTTGTAGTTGGTGTCACTACGGAATCATCGACTGATTCTGTTTCCCCAGACTGAAGTTCCATCAATATCCTCTGTGACCTTAGCATATGCATCGTCGAAGGAGGGTCAGCTGATGATTGTGCTCTGCTTTAAAATCAGTGAGTCCATATTTACACTCTAGTGTGACTTTAATAATCAACCGTGTTGGACAGCCAATTCTTATATCTAACCTTGGCTTCTTGGCTTCCAATGAAGTTTTATCCCTGTTGTAACCCTCTCTTGAGCACACAAAAGCCCTTACTTTGGTAATATTTTCAGTAGATTTATGCGATGTGCTTTTTCGAACACTAAAACCAATATGCCCAGCATATTTATTGTAGAATTCATATGATATTTCCTCTCAAATTCCATGTCCACCTCAAGAACCAGCTTAGCAAGCGAAGCCTCATATCTATAGGTGATTCAGTTTCTATCATTCTTCTCATTTTCCCCTGAAGAACAAAATATAAATAAGTTCAGTAACAAGAAAAAGGAGGCACATTTAATTGTACCAGACCTTAACCAGTACCACCATAATAAGATGAAAACAGTAAATGGATCTACATGCTTGGGCCACAAAGTAAAATTCAACTCTGAAAAGAACTATTTTTTGATGGTTTAGGTACTTGTGCAACTTGAAAAAATTCACCACAACTAACTGGAATTAAAGACATTGCAAAGGTGAGGAGTAAAAGATGGTATTACAGATGGCAAACGATCCATGTCATATACAGTAAGGTAAAAGTAAATTGGTGTGTATCTGTGCTACATGATATTGTCCCCGGCCCATACTTTATCCAAGTACTGCAAGATCCTAAGAAAGGAATTCTCTAATGGCTAGTGCACCAGCGTATCCTCACCATTGCCTCTCCGAACAGTCTGTTTAGTTTCACTAAAAGGTAAGGGAAAAATCATTTGATAATAACATGCAAGTATCTAACGACATTGACCTACAAGTGCTTCAGAACTGTAGAGAAGGCAGTAGAGAGATAATGTAAAGCTCAATTACCGTCTAGTTTCTACAGACAACGTGCAGAGTACCATCATGGTATGTTAATATGATAATGTGCCAGAAAACGAAATTATCTTCCATCCGATTTGTAGCTATATTCAAAATCAGCACAAGAACTTGAAGTTTGGCATGTTAAAAAGCGGTGCTTGAACCTCGGTGTGTCACAATCAAGTTTGTCAATTCACAGATTTTAAAACAGGTGTACACGTACAGATTGGTGATTACAACTTCTTCCATCACGAAACAAAATTTGAAATTAATCTAGCACAGATCAGGAACATCACGATAACTAATTTGTTGGTCTCCGTTCCAAGAAATTTTCCGTCTCTCTGGTTCCATGGTTCGGGACTTACCTCCAGACTGCCGGGTGATGAATCCAATGGAGGCGGTCGACAGCGAAGTCTTGCTTCAGAAGGAAGGGTGGGCTGATGTCAACACCCGGATTTTTAAGTCCGAATGCCTATTATGTCATACATCGCAATCCCAGGAATATTGTTGTTGCGAGGCATAATAGTTAAGTATCACAGTCATCATTCATTACAAACCATAATGTCTTACAACTTGGAATCACATGATCCATATTACACGAATAGTTGATCTATTGATCAACGAACAAACACAAGTTCATTGCGGAAGCGTAAGATACAAGGACTCTCTAGTCCACGAGGCCAACGCTTGACGTTAGAAGCTCCTAGTTGTGGTAAACGTCCTGCTGGTCGTCATCCTCGTATCTGCTGCTCGGCTTCATAGTCCGGCCATTTGAATAGCCGGGGACAAAGCCGTGAGTACTTTTAAGTACTCGCAATCTAATACTAATGTAAGTACTAAACTTGCTATTGAAGTGTTCTAAGCTCTAAGGTTATTTGCATAAAGCCAATTTTATTTGATAAACCTTTTTGTAAACAACTCCTCATGTGCTAACTAACTCAAGTGGGAACATTAGTGTCATTCCCACAACTCAATTGTGATTCAAAACCCAAGTCACCGTTCAAGTTCAAAAAGATGTAAATTCTGATGACGGAAACGAGTATGGCCTTTCCAAGCTGTCCATGACCGCGGACGCGGCTATTCGAATAGGTTTACACTCAGCGAGAGGTTGCACACTTGTGCCACAACATTTGATTACATCCGTCGAGGATAAAACCTCGAAAAATCGTAACTCGAGTACGCGGATCATCAACCATAACCTTTCACTTACATATCCTAGTATAGGCACCTCTCCCCATGAGCTTGGCCTCCCGGTGAAAACCAGCTGTTAACCCGGGAACTGCACAGGGCTTGGGCCGGACATTCACCTCGTTACACGTCATTTCTCATCGTTTCTTTTGTTGTAGAGGCAGCCTTCGACCTAACCCCGATGACGCTTGTTTAGAGGGAACCCATACTAAGATACATAAATTTCCAGCCTAAGCCTTACCCATAATCAGGTATTGTGGGGGTACTCAAAAATTGGAATGGTATCGCATCCAACTCAATCATCAGTTTTTAGCCAAAATCACCAAGTCAAAATTCATGTCATATTCACCTTCAAAATCTTTCAATGGAAATGACTCATCATTCCAAGGTTTTCACCGTCATCATTTCATAACACATGTTCCCATCTAGAGTAGTCATTTTTAGTATTTAGCACTAGCCACTATGTATGAGGGGTGCTAAGTATTTGCTTTGCTCCTAGGCTAAGTTTGATACTCTTGTACTAACTCAAAACTAACCCAGTAAATCATAATTCAAAAAGTACTTTGATAAAACAAAAGTAGATAAAGCTTGTAAAGTAAAAGCTGGGAATTAGGATCATAAGCACAAAGTAAATGGGGTAATGCCTTGCTCATGGTGAGCTTGCACTTTGCAAGAGTATTATCTTGCCTTGGTTGGGAAACTGGTCAAAGTGGTCTTCTTCTCCTTGGAAGTAGACCTCCTCCTCCTCCTGGTACTCCTCGGTACTAGCGTCTAAAATACGAATACGGGGTACACAATCATCACACCAAACTTATCTAATTAAACTAAGCACAAACATGGTTCACACACTTAAACTAGCATCACATATTACTATTTGGTTGGTGGATGTGTTCTTCTTTTTATTTAAGAAAAATAATTTCCTCTCATACTAAACTTAATTGTTACTTTGTATTATTCAGAGAAATAATTTCCTCTCATTATCTTATTAAGATTTAATTTCTCTTCTGCATAATATGTGACCTAGGTTGACCCAAGTCAACCTCTTCACACTTATCATTTGGAGAAAATGATTTAAATGAGGTGAGCACCTCATACCATTTAATTCTAGCATAACAAAGATTTAATATCACCAACAATTCCTATGGGACCTAAATAACCAGAGTCTCCACTTCATTTGGAATTGGTGGTGACAAGATTTAAATGAGGGAAAAATCCCACATAAGATTTATTAATAGTTTTGGACAATATCTTTGACTAGAAAATAGCCATAAAGTCATTTAAAACAACTAAACCATGATCATTCAAAGTAAGCATAGCATATTCTTGTAGAAACAATTAGTATAAGTGAAAAGTGAAATATTGGAGGTGGAATTAACTGAAAAGCATTTATGGTTGATTTTTAAGAATTATTACAAGGCAGAAAAGTCCCTGCCTTGTTTATTTTGTCATTTCATTTCTACAAAAGATCTAGGGTTCTAGTCAGTGGCAAAGTGTAGATAATTTCCTAAGGTTTCCAGAAAGATAAAGTTTGCAAAATTTGGCCGAATAGATTTGTCACAAATGAATTTCAAAGTTTGCATCAGATTGTAAATTTCATATACTACGGAAATTCGAATTTGAATTGGTGGGCTCGCGCGGGAAAAAGAGTTGGGCCGGCCCACTTCGCGTCCGGCGCGAGCAGGTCGTCGACGGCGGGACCCACACGTCGGCGGAGCTTACTTACCGAACCGGTGCGGGGAAGTGAGGAGCGTTGGATCGGGCGATGATCTAACGGTCCGGGGTTGTCGTCGTCGACGGCGAGAGGCGATGGCGGCGCGGCGGCGGCGAGGGGTCGGAGGGGGTCGTCGGAGCTCCGGCGGCCGTCGAAGTGGTGCGCCGCGTCGTTGTCGATGATGGGGAGGCGCACTGGAAGCAGCGGCGCGTCTCGGGGCGGCCTCCTTCCCCGGCGGACTTCGGCTTCGGTATGCGGCGGCGAGCTAGCAATTGGGGCGAGGCAGTGGCTAATCGATGGAATTGAGGCGGCGAGGAGAAGCTGTGAGGTGAGGGAAGGTGGGTGGCGTGCTCAATTTGGGGCGCGGAGTGCCCCTTTTATAGCGGCTCCGAGCCAGGGCGGGCGGTCATGGTGACGGTGGCTCTGGCGCGCTCCCGTCGATCAACGGCGTGGGCGAGGTCATGGGCGTGTCTCGGCAAGCTCAGGGAACGTCACGGCGAGCTCCGAATAGCGTTCGGTGGTCAAGCACAGTGGGGTGCGTCACGCGTCCGTGGGGTACAGTGGCGGCTGGTCGTGGACGCGGTCGTCGTCCACGGCGTTCCCGCGGCCTCGTGCGCGTGTCCAGGCGAGGCAGAGCTCCGTGGTGCGTCTACTGGTGGTGAGCGTGAAGGCGGAGGTGACGCGAGGGCGCGGGGCGTCGTCACGCTCCGGGCGTCCGGGGTGAGTGCCATGCGCGCTGCGGCGCGGCATGGACGTGTCCTGGGCGCCACGCGGGCGCGCGTGTGCCGACGTCTGCGGTGCTTGGCTTCGTCGGGGCGGTGGGCGGGCAGCATCGGGGGAGTGAGATGGAGAGATTTGACATGGTGATGCATGCTGCATTTGACCGGATGAGGAGATGGCATGAAGTGGCATGCCATGCCACGACATGGCATGGTTTGGGTTGTTTAATTCAAACCCTGTCCGAGTGCAAGTGGTGAGGTTGATGTGGTGAGGTGAGAGGGCTCTCCGGAAGTGCGAGAGAGGGCAAGGTTGGACCAAGTCCAAGGTAGAAATGAGGTATGGGCTCAAATTTTTACCACGCCTGACAAGGTGTTCGACGAGAATGCCCGCAAGAAAATAATTTTTGAAATTTGCAAATCTTTTTGGTGGGTTGCAAACAAATAATTAATGGAGCATTTTGGTGGTGGTGGTGGTCAAAATAGAATTGATATGCAAAATCCCATTTTGCATATGATCTTACATATGTGAGAAAGTTCCAACTTTGCTTGCTTCCCATTTGGAATTGGTAAAGATTTTGGGGTGGTGGTTTTGGGCAAAGTTGTAGTGCTTGAGGTTGTCTTGGATGATGTGAAAAGAAATGGTCCAGGGTAGAAGTGAAAAGTGAAAATACGGGGGCTCAAAGTGAGTACCAGATTATAAATGTCACATATGACCATATCACATGTGAGCTCATATTTATCTAAATTTTGATTTGAATGTGGTTTGATGTTTTCCAAAGTTGTTAATAAAGGTTTAGTAACCAATTACAAGTGATGGTGCAAACCAAATTGGCCTTGATCAAAGATTTGTAAAAATGGCATAGGCCTTATGTAGGTGTGAAGTGGATTTTTATTATTTCTTTTCTATTTCACTTTTATTTGACTTTGGGTGATCAAGTGATCATTGCTAGGGTTTTAGAGGGAGAGAGCAACACATAAACAAGCATCATGGCAAAAACACCCTCAAAATAATTAATAAGGTGATCTACATGCATAAACCTATATGATGAGAAAAAGTTTTTGTTAACTCTGATTTTTGGATTCTTGAATTTCTCTCTTGTTCATTTTATTGAAATTTGGGATGTTACAAACCCTTCCCCCTTACAAAAGATCTCGTCCCGAGATCTAGAGAAAACTAGGTACTAAAGAGATCTGGGTATTCCTTCTTCATATCTTCCTCGCGTTCCCAAGTTGCTTCTTCTTCGGTGTGATTACTCCATTGTATCTTCGGGAACTTGATACTTCGGTGCGGGTGGTCCTGAATGCTTCTTCAAGGATGCGAATAGGCACTTCGCGGTAGGTTAGATCCTGGTTGAGATCAATGGCTCTGTGGTCGATGTTCTTGAATACTTCGGTCTTTTCTGGTACTTCTAGGCACTTTCTAAGCAGTGAGATGTGAAACACATTGTGTACGGCGGACATCTCTTCCGGCAGTTCCAATTGATATGAGACTTCTCCTCGGCGACTCAGAATCTTGAATGGTCCGACATATCTGGGGGCGAGCTTTCCTTTGAGTTGGAATCTCTGCATTCCTTTGAGGGGTGAGACTTTGAGATACACAAAATCTCCGATTTCGAATGTCATCTCTCGGCGTCTCTTGTCGGCGTAGCTCTTCTGTCTTGATTGGGCGGTCTTGAGGTATTCGCGGATCTTGTGCACCTTCTCTTCGGCTTCGCGGAGAATGTCGGGGCCGAAGACTTGGCTATCTCCGACTTCTGACCAGTTCAGAGGGGTACGGCATTTCCTTCCGTACAGGGCTTCAAAGGGGGCCATCTGTAAGCTGGCTTGGTAACTGTTGTTGTAGGAGAATTCTGCGTAAGGTAGGCAATCTTCCCATTTGGATCCATACTCTAGCACACAGGCTCTCAACATATCTTCTAGTATCTGGTTGACTCTCTCGGTTTGTCCGTCAGTCTGTGGGTGATAGGCGGTGCTGAAATTCAGACGGGTTCCTAGTCCTTCATGTACTTTCTGCCAGAATCTTGAGGTGAATTGTGATCCTCTATCTGACACAATTGACTTGGGGGTTCCGTGCAGGCTGACTATTCTGGAGATGTATAATTCTGCAAGCTTTGGGCCTTGGTACGTGGTCTTGACGGGGATGAAATGTGCCACTTTGGTCAACCTATCAATGACTACCCAAATGGAGTCATTTCCTCTGCTAGATTTGGGCAGTCCTGTGATAAAGTCCATACCGACAGAATCCCATTTCCACTCAGGAATCTGTAAGGGTTGCAACAGTCCTGCGGGTCGTTGATGTTCTGCCTTGACTCGTTGACATATATCACACTTGGCGATGTAGCTTCCGATCTCTCGCTTCATTCCGTGCCACCAGAATTGTTCCTTCAGGTCTTGGTACATCTTGGTTCCTCCGGGGTGGATTGAATAAAGGGTGTCATGGGCTTCTTGCAGAATGACTTGTTTCAAGTCGAGTCCGATGGTACGCAGAGACGTTCTTTGTACCAAAGAACTCCGGCTTCGTCTACGGTAAATCCTGGTGCCTTTCCTGCAGCTATCTGACTCTTTATTCCGTCAATGCTGGCATTTCCTTTCTGGGCTTCCTTTATCTGGCTCATCAAAGTGGGTTGGAGCTCAATGCTGGCGAGGAATCCTTCGCTCACTAGCTCTAGTCTGAAATGTTCAAACTCTTGGTACAGGCTTGGTTGCTCTATTGCGATCATGGAGTTCAAGCCGACACGGCGATCTGCTCAAGGCATCCGCTACCACATTGGCCTTGCCGGGGTGGTAGTGAATTTCCATGTCGTAATCCTTGATTAATTCAATCCATCGGCATTGTCTCATGTTCAGCTCCTTCCGGGTGAAAATGTACTTCAGGCTCTTGTGATCTGAATATATCTCGCATCGATTACCCATGAGGTAATGACGCCAAACCTTCAGGGCTAAAACTACGGCTGCTAACTCCAAGTCATGAGTTGGATAGTTCCGTTCATGTTGCTTTAGTTGCCTTGATAGGTATGATATCACCTTGCCTTCTTGCATCAACACACATCCAAGACCAATCTTGGAGGCATCACAATAGACATCGAAAGGCTTGGTGACATCGGGCATGATCAGAATTGGGGCTGTGGTTAATCTGAGCTTGAGTTGTTGAAAGCTTTCTTCACATTTGTCATTCCAGTCAAACTTCTTGTCCTTCTTCAGCAGTTGAGTCATTGGTCTGGCGATGCTTGAAAATCCTTCAACGAATCTGCGGTAATATCCCGCTAATCCCAGAAATGCCCGGACTTCGATCTGGGTGGTTGGGGCTTTCCATTCCTCAACGGTTTTGATTTTTGCGGGATCTACGGCAATTCCTCCTGCAGACAAGATGTGTCCCAGGAATCCTACTTCTTTCAGCCAAAACTCACATTTGCTGAACTTGGCGTACAACTGATGTTGCCTAAGGGTTTCTAGAACCACTTCCAAGTGTTGCTCATGTTCTTCTTCTGATTTGGAGTAGATAAGGATGTCGTCGATGAAGACAACGACAAACTTATCCAAAAAGTCCATAAAGATCTTATTCATGAGATTCATGAAGTAAGCGGGGGCATCGGTCAGTCCGAAGGACATGACATTGTACTCATACAGTCCATATCTGGTGGTGAAGGCAGTCTTTGGAATATCTGTTGCTCGGATCTTCAGTTGATGGTAACCTGTCCTCAGATCAATCTTTGAGAAAACTTGGGCACCGGTTAGCTGGTCAAACAGATCTTCTATTTTTGGCAACGGATATTTGTTCTTGATGGTGACATCGTTAAGCTTACGATAATCCGTAACCAAACGAGTGGCACCGTCTTTCTTATCCACAAACAAAACTGGTGATCTCCAAGGTGACGCACTTGGTCGAATCAGACCTTTGTACAGCATATCATCCAGTTGCTTCTTCAGTTCCACTAGTTCTGCGGGGTTGATGCTGTAGGCTCTCTGGGCTATAGGTCCTGTTCCGGGATTAACTCGATGATGAACTCGATATCCCGATCCGGGGGCATACCGGGTAGATCATCCGGAAACACATCGGGGTATCGACAAACGACCCCGATTTGATCCGAGTTGGCTTGGCTACACTTTGGTTGCGGGTGAATTTTACGGGTAGTTTTTCGGATAAGTGTTCTATTATTATTCCGGTGCTACTTGTCATGGTGATGGCCTTCTTGGCGCGAGTCTATCAATCCATGATGTTTCGCCATCCAGTCCATACCCAGGACTACTTCCAATCCTTTGGTTCCCAGAACAATCAAGTTTGCATAAAAGTCTATTTCATGGATTCTGATGGGTACATCTTTGCAGAATTTTCTAGCTTTAGTGGTTGATCCAGGTATTTGAACTACCATGACATGTTTCAAGCTGATTGGTTGAATCTTACTAGTGCACACAAAATCTTCTGTAACGAACGAATGTGATGCTCCAGAATCAAACAGTACTCTTGCTGGTATTGAGTTAACAGAGAACATACCCAACACCACGTCAGGTGCTTCCTGGGCTTCCTCAGCATTCATGTTGTAGAGGCGACCTCCGCGGTTGTGCGGGTTGTTGGGGGCGAACTTCTTGCCGGTGGAGACACGGCGTTGTTGCTGAGCTGGTGGTGCGGGGTTGCCTGCGAGCTTGGCGAGCCTCTTGGGACACTCATTGGAGTAATGTCCCACTACACCACACTCATAGCAAGTGATGGTGGTCTTGTCTTGCTTGTTTGCGACGGGGATTGCATTGCTCCCGGTCCTTGGTGCGGTGTTGGTGTTGTTGTTGCTGTTGTTGTGGTTGGGGGCTCTCGGCGGAGCGCGGTTGAAGTTGTTGTTGGTGTTGTTGTTGTAGTGGCCTCCTGGCCACGGGGTTTCCTCCACTCCGGTTCTGATAAACCGGACGTGACATCTGTGCATTGGGCTTGTTGGTCCTGAAGCCTCCGCCTGAGTTGGGGCGATACCTTGGGGTATTGCTAGGCCCACTCTGGTTCATCATGCGGCGCTTGCGGTTCTCGCTGGCTTGGTGCAGTTTGCCCTCCATTTGGATGGCGGAGTCAACAAGGGCTTCGAGGTCGGCGAAGGGGATGTTGATCAACACAGTCTGCATCTCATCATGCAGTCCGTTCGAAACCTTTCCTTCCTCTTCTCGGTAGTATCGGTCTCATCCGGGCGTACCTTGACGAGTGTGAGAAACTTGTCGCGGTATTCCACCACGGACATCCGGCCTTGCTTCGGTTCACGGAACTCATCTCTCATCTTCTTTATCGGACCCGGGGCACATGGTACTTGCTGAACTTGAGCTTGAAATCTGCCCAAGTCATGAACTCGTCCTGCGTTCATGGCACGGGTGCTTGTCCACCAAGCTCTTGCTGGTCCTGCTAAGTAGTGCGTGGCAAACAGCACTTTCTCATTTTCTTCAACTCCAGCTACTTCTAGATTGTTCTCCATGGTTTGGAGCCAATCATCTCGCATCAAGTGGTTCCTCGGTCTTGCTGAAAGCTGGCGGGTTGGTATTCGGAAGTTCTTGAGCTTGGATCCTGGATGATCATGGTGGCCTTGATTGTTGTTGGCAAGCTCGTTGAAGTGCTGCAATGTTGGCTTGCCTTTCAGCTCTTCTGCTTCCCTATCTTCCGACGATAACTTGCAACATCTGCATCATTGCGTCTTGATTCATGTTGCGGGTTGGAGGGGCCATCTGAGTATTGAGATAGATCATGAGGTAAGAGGGAAATTTTCTATGGCTTGTTTTGTGTTTAAGTTTAAAAGCTTAAAACTTGAAGTCTTTTCATGATGACACAAACATACATTCATTCATAGCAAACAACACACATTACAAGCTAACACACTAAGGGTTTTAAGAACCCTTCTTCTCCAAGCTACGATACATTGGGGCGGGATACAACTCACACCTACGATAGTGCACAAGTGAACTACTCCTCATCCTCATCAACATCGATGGGGGTGTGGGCTTCATCTCCGTCGTCCAGGAAGTCGTAGTCTTCCCCCTCGGTGTTCTCATCATCCTCGAAATCGTTGTCGTCACTCAGGTAGTCGCTTCCTCCCTGAATGTCTTCTCCATCTTCCTCCATCTTCTTCATCTCGCTCCTCCCGGGCCTTGACGAGTGGCCTCGAGTGCTGCTATCTTTGCGCGGAGGCGAGTGATGGTGGCATCCCTCTTTGCCCGCTCGCCGGCGGAGAGTCCCTGCGGTCATTGGCGAGCATCTTGATGGCGTCGCCTTGCTCGATGATGCGGGCGTGAGTCTGGTTGGCGTACTCACGGGAGTGGTCGAGATCCTGCTGAGTGTGATACAGCATGAAATCGAGATGCTCCACATGGTGCTTCAGCGCCGGGTGGGATGGCATGTCCATGGGCTTTCCAGCAGAGTTACGCCTCGCGAGGTGAGAAAAGCGAGGGTGGTTGAGTGCCTCCCCGCTCATCCCGCACAGGCGTGCGAGTCCCTCCTGAAGGGCGCGGGCAAGTCCGTCCAGCCAGTTGCTCTCCATGAAGGAGAAGAGGATCCTCTCGAAGTGGGAGGCTCCATCTTGCCCCTCAAATCCGCGAGTGATGATCCACCTGCAGTTCGCCTCCTGGCTGGTTCGCGATCCGGGCTCCGTGGAACTCCGGTGCGGGCGACCCGAGTGGTCGGACGAGGCGTTGAGGTCGTGCTCGAAGATCAAGCTTCCCCCATTCCCGAGCTGGTAAAACTTCGTGTTCACGGGCTCCATCTGAAAGTGAAGTGAAGGGTTAAGTTAGAGAAGTGAACCTAGTGTGGCAAAATTTTAGGTATATTTCTAAGGAAGAACATGACTTCTCATTTTCCAAAGAACTTAAAGAGAAGACAAAGATTTAAATTTTTCAGAAATACTTCTTTCCTTTTTGAAACTAAATTTTTCGGAACGTCCATTTCTAACTAAGGTCTCCTAAGGTCAAACAATGGCTCGATACCAACTTGTCAACACCCGGATTTTTAAGTCCGAATGCCTATTATGTCATACATCGCAATCCCAGGAATATTGTTGTTGCGAGGCATAATAGTTAAGTATCACAGATCATCATTCATTACAAACCATAATGTCTTACAACTTGGAATCACATGATCCATATTACACGAATAGTTGATCTATTGATCAACGAACAAACACAAGTTCATTGCGGAAGCGTAAGATACAAGGACTCTCTAGTCCACGAGGCCAACGCTTGACGTTAGAAGCTCCTAGTTGTGGTAAACGTCCTGCTGGTCGTCATCCTCAGTACTGCTGCTCGGCTTCATAGTCCGGCCATTTGAATAGCCAGGGACAAAGCCGTGAGTACTTTTAAGTACTCGCAATCTAATACTAATGTAAGTACTAAACTTGCTATTGAAGTGTTCTAAGCTCTAAGGTTATTTGCATAAAGCCAATTTTATTTGATAAACCTTTTTGTAAACAACTCCTCATGTGCTAACTAACTCAAGTGGGAACATTAGTGTCATTCCCACAACTCAATTGTGATTCAAAACCCAAGTCACCGTTCAAGTTCAAAAAGATGTAAATTCTGATGACGGAAACAGTATGGCCTTTCCAACTGTCCATGACCGCGGACGCGGCTATTCGAATAGGTTTACACTCTGCAGAGGTTGCACACTTGTGCCACAACATTTGATTACATCCGTCAGGGATAAAACCCCGAAAAATCGTAACTCGGTACGCGGATCATCAACCATAACCTTTCACTTACATATCCTAGTATAGGCACCTCTCCCCATGAGCTTGGCTCTGAAGGAGATATGCCCTAGAGGCAATAATAAAGTGGTTATTATTTATATCTTTATGTTTATGATAAATGTTTATATATCATGCTAGAATTGTATTAACCGAAACATTAGTACATGTGTGATATGTAGACAACAAGAAGTCCCTAGTATGCCTCTTAAACTAGCTTGTTGATTAATGGATGATTAGTTTCATAATCATGAACATTGGATGTTATTAATAACAAGGTTATATCATTATATGAATGATGTAATGGACACACCCAATTAAGCGTAGCATAAGATCTCGTCATTAAGTTATTTGCTATAAGCTTTCGATTCATAGTTACCTAGTCCTTATGACCATGAGATCATGTAAATCACTTATACCGGAAAGGTACTTTGATTACATCAAACACCACTGCGTAAATGGGTGGCTATAAAGGTGGGATTAAGTATCCGGAAAGTATGAGTTGAGGCATATGGATCAATAGTGGGATTTGTCCATCCCGATGACGGATAGATATACTCGGGCCCTCTCGGTGGAATGTCGTCTAATGTCTTGCAAGCATATGAATGAGTTCATAAGAGACCACATACCACGGTACGAGTAAAGAGTACTTGTCGGGAGACGAGGTTGAACAAGGTATAGAGTGATACCGAAGATCAAACCTCGGACAAGTAAAATATCGCGAGACAAAGGGAATTGGTAATGTATGTGAATGGTTCATTCGATCACTAAAGTCATCGTTGAATATGTGGGAGCCATTATGGATCTCCGGATCCCGCTATTGGTTATTGGTCGAGTGAGTACTCAACCATGTCCGCATAGTTCTCGAACCGTAGGGTGACACACTTAAAGTTGGATGTTGAAATGGTAGTTCTTGAATATGGAATGAAGTTGGAATATTTGTTCGGAGTCCCGGATGTGATCCCGGACATCACGAGGAGTTCGGAATGGTCCGGAGAATAAGATTCATATATAGGATGTCATTTTATATGAATAAAATGTCGCGGAAGGTTCTATGGAAGGTTCTAGAAGGTTCTAGAAAAGTCCGGAAGAAACCACCAAGGAAGGTGGAGTCCACAAGGGACTCCACCTCCATGGCCGGCCAGCCCTAGTGGGGGTGGAGTCCCAAGTGGACTCCACCATAGGGGGCCGGCCACCCCCACATGGGAGGTGGGAATCCCACCTTTGGGTGGGAGTCCTAGTTGGGCTAGGTTTGCCCCCTCCTATGGAAGGTTTTGGTTTCGGGTCTTATTCGAAGACTTGGACACCAACACTTGGGATCCACCTATATAATGAGGGGCCAAGGGAGGGGGCCGGCCACCCCAAGACCACAAGCTGGCCGCCCCCATAGAGTGGCCGGCCACCCCCTCCCAAACCCTAGCTTTGCTCCTCCACTTCATATTGCCCGGTTTGCTTAGCGAAGCTCCGCCGGACTTCTACACCGCCATCGACACCACGCCGTCGTGCTGTCGGATTCAAGAGGAGCTACTACTTCCGCTGCCCGCTGGAACGGGAGGTGGACGTCGTCTTCATCAACAACCGAACGTGTGACCGAGTACGGAGGTGCTGCCCGTTCGTGGCGCCGGAACCGATCGTGATCAAGATCTTCTACGCGCTTTTGCAAGCGGCAAGTGAACGTCTACCGCAGCAACAAGAGCCTCATCTTGTAGGCTTTGGAATCTCTTCAAGGGTGAGACTCGATACCCCCTCGTTGCTACCGTCTTCTAGATTGCATCTTGGCTTGGATTGCGTGTTCGCGGTAGGAAAATTTTTGTTTTCTATGCAACGTTATCCTACGGTGGTATCGAGCCGTGTCTATGCATAGATGGTTGCACGAGTAGAACACAATGGTTTGTGGGCGTTGATGCTCTTGTTATCTTTAGTTGAGTACTTTGCATCTTTATGGCATAGTGGGATGAAGCGGCTCGGACTAACTTTACATGACCGCGTTCATGAGACTTGTTCCTCGTTCGACATGCAACTTGTATTGCATAAGAGGCTTTGCGGGTGTCTGTCTCTCCTACTATAGTAAAGATTCAATTTACTCTTCTATTGACAACATTAGTATCAACGTTGTGGTTCATGTTCGTAGGTAGATTAGATCTATATCGAAAAACCCTAAACCACGTAAAATATGCAAACCAAATTAGAGAGCGTCTAACTTGTTTTTGCGGGGTTTGGTGATGTGATATGGCCATAATGTGATGATGAATATGTATGAGATGATCATTATTGTATTGTGGCAACCGGCGGAGCCTTATGGTTGTCTTTAAATTTCATGTTGAGTAGTATTTCAAAGTAGTTGTAATAGTTGCTACATGGAGGACAATCATGAAGACGGCGCCATTGACCTTGGTGCTTCGCCGACGATGATGGAGTTCATGCCCGAAGATGATGGAGATCATGTCCGTGCTTTGGAGATGAAGATCAAAGGCGCAAAGACAAAAGGGCCATATCATATCACATATGAACTGCATGTGATGTTAATCCTTTTATGCATCTTATTTTGCTTAGATCGCGACGGTAGCATTATAAGATGATCCCTCACTAAAATCTCAAGATAATAAAGTGTTCATCCTTAGTAGCACCGTTATCAAGTCTTGTCGTTTCGAAGCATCTCGTGATGATCGGGTGTGATAGATTCAATAAGTACATACAACGGGTGCAAGACAGTTTTGCACATGCGGATACTAAGGTGGCCTTGACGAGCCTAGCATGTACAGACATGGTCTCGGAACACATGATACCGAAAGGTAGAGCATGAATCATATGGTTGATATGATGAACACTTTGAGTGTTCGCCAATGAAATCACACCTTTTCTCGTGATGATCGGGTTTAGGTGCGGTGGATTTGGTTCGTGTGATCACTAAGACAATGCGAGGGATATTGTTTTGAGTGGGAGTTCATCTAGATTTTTAATTATGTAGAATTAAAATTTGAACTCAATTTGTCATAAACTTAGTCTAAACTATTGCAAATATATGTTGTAGAGATGGCGTCCCCAATCAATTTTAACCAGTTCCTAGAGAAAGAAAAGCTTAAGAGCAACGGTAGCAACTTCACCGAGCGGTTCCGTCATGTGAGGATCTTCCTCTCTCGGCGGAAATCTGCAATATGTGCTTGATGCACCGCTAGGTGACCCTCCTGCGAAACCGAAACCGATGAAGTAAAAGCTGTTTACGCGACTCGGAAAACTCGGTACTCTCAAGTTCGGTGTGCCATCTTATGCGATACGGAATCCGATCTTCAAAAACGTTTTGAGCACCACGATCCTCATGAGTTGATGAAAGAGTTGAAGACTATTTTTGAGACTCATGCGGCCGTGGAATGCTATGAAGCATCGAAACAATTTTTCAGTTGTATGATGGAAGAAGGCAGCTCCGTTAGTGAGCACATGCTCGCCATGACCGGGCATGCGAAGAAACTCAGTGACTTGGGAATAGTGATTCCTAATAGGCTGGGGATTAATCGTGTCCTTCAATCACTGCCACCAAGTTACAAGAACTTTGTGATGAACTACAATATGCAGAACATGAACAAAGAGTTACACGAACTCTTTGGCATGCTAAAAGCTGCCGAGATTGAGATCAAGAAAGAGCACCAAGTGTTGATGGTCAACAAGACCACCGGTTTCAAGAAACAGGGGCAAGTCTAAGGGAAAATTCAAGAAGGGTGGCAAGAAAGCTGCCACGCCTCCCGTGAAACCTAAGAACGGCCCTAAGCCCGATGCTTGAGTGCTATTACTTGCAAGGAGAAGGGACACCTGGAAGCGTAATTGCTCCAAGTATCCGGCTGATCCGAAGAAGCGGCCTTGTCAAGAAGAAGAAAGAAGGTATATATGATATACATGTTATAGATGTTCATTTCACTTGGTTCTCGTTCTAGTACACGGGTATTTGATACTTGGTTCGGTTGCTCATATTTGTAACTCGAAACAGGAACTAAAGAATAAACGACAACTCGCTGAAGGATGAAGTGACGATGCGCGTTGGAAACGGATCCAAGGTCAATGTGATCGCAGTCGGCACACTTCCTCTACATCTACCTTCGGGATTAGTTTTAAGCCTAAATAATTGTTATTATGTACCTGCGTTGAGCATGAACATTATATCTGGATCTTGTTTAATGCAACACGGTTATTCATTCAAATCTGAGAATAATGGTTGTTCTATTTTTATGAATAATATCTTTTATGGTCGAGCACCACAAAAGAATGGCTTATTTCTGTTAGATCTCGATAGTAGTGATACGCATATACATAACATTGATGCTAAGCGAATTAAATTGAATGATAATTCTACTTATATGTGGCACTTGTCGTCTTGATCATATTGGAGTGAAACGCATGAAGAAACTCCATACTCGATGGATTACTAGAATCACTTGACTTTGAGTCACTTGATAGATGCGAAGCATGTCCGATGGGAAAAATGACTAAGACTCCATTTTCGGTATGATGGAGCGAGCTACTCGACTTATTGGAAATCATACATACCGATGTGTGCGGACCAATGAGCGTAGCATCGCGCGGTGGTTATCGTTATGTTCTAACCTTCACGAGATGATCCGAGTAGATATGGGTATATCTATTTCATGAAACATAAATCCGAAACTTTCGAGAAGTTTAAGGAATTCCAAAGTGAAGTAGAAAATCAACGTAACAAGAAGATTAAATTTCTACGATCTGATCGTGGAGGTGAATATCTAAGTTATGAGTTTGGCATGCATTTAAAGAAATGCGGAATACTTTCACAATTGACACCACCGGGAACACCACAACGAAACGGTGTGTCCGAACGTCGTAATCGAACTCTCTTAGATATGGTTCGTTCTATGATGTCTCTTACTGATTTGCAGTTATCTTTTTGGAGTTATGCATTAGAGACAGCCGCATTCACTTTAAATAGAGCACCATCAAAATCCGTAGAAACGACACCGTATGAATTATGGTTTAATAAGAAACCTAAGTCTGTCGTTCTGAAAGTTTGGGGTTGCGAAGCCTATGTAAAAAAGTTACAACCGGACAAGCTAGAACCCAAAGCGGAGAAATGCGTCTTCATAGGATACCCTAAGGAAACTATAGGGTACACTTTCTATCACAGATCCGAAGGCAAAATCTTTGTTGCTAAGAACGGAACCTTTCTTGAGAAAGAATTTCTCACTAAAGAAGTGACTTGGATGAAAAGTAGAACTCGATGAGATTGATGAATCTATACTCGTTGATCGGAGTAGCGCGATACCGGAAGTTGTACTGTGCCGCCTACACCGGCAACGAGAGGAAGCAAATGATAATGATCATGAAACTTCGAACGAGGAAACTACGAACCTCGCGGATCGACAAGGGAACGTACCACTCCTGATTGGTTTGATCCTTGTCTAAATGTCATGATTGTGGATAACAATGATGAGGACCACTGCGACGTATGAAGAAGCGATGATGAGCCCGGATTCCAACAAATGGCAAGAAGCCATGAAATCCGAAATGGGATCCATGTATGATAACAAAGTATGGACTTTGGTAGACTTACACGAGAGCCGAAAGGGCTGTCGAGAATAAATGGATCTTCAAGAGAAAACAGATGCTCGATGGTAATATTCTTGTCTATAAAGCTCGACTTGTCGCAAAGGGTTTCAGACAAATTCAAGGAGTTGACTACGATGAGACTTTCTCACCGGTAGCGAAGCTAAAATCTGTGAGGATTTTGTTAGCAATAGCTGCATTTTTCGATTATGAGATTTGGCGAGATGGATGTCAAAACGGCATTCCTTAATGGAGACATTGAGGAAGAGTTGTATATGGTACAACCCAAAGGTTTTGTCGATCCTAAAAATGCTGACAAAGTATGCAAACTTCGGCGTTCAATCTATGGATTGAAGCAAGCATCAAGAAGTTGGAACCGACGCTTTGATAAGGTGATCAAAGACTTCGGGTTTATACGAGTGTCATGGAGAGGCCTGTATTTACAAGAAAGTGAGTGGGAGCTACGTAGCATTCCCGATATTATATGTAGATGACATATTATTGATCGGGAATGATATAGAACTATTAAGCGATGTTAAGGGTTATTTGAATAATAGTTTTTCAATGAAAGACCTTGGTGAAGCATCATATATATTAGGCATCAAGATTTATAGAGATAGATCAAGACGCCTAATAGGGCTATCACGAGTACATATCCGGACAAGATTCTAAAGAAATTTAGAATGGACGAAAGTAAGAAAGGGTTCTTACCTATGTTACCGAGCAAGGTATTGAGTAAGACTCAAGGACCGGCTACGGCGAGAAGAAAGAGAAAGGATGAATAATATCCCCTATGCCTCGGCGATGGGATCTATCATGTATGCCATGCTATGTACTAGACCGGATATAGCACATGCTTGTTAGTTTGACTAGCGAGATATCAAAGTGATCCAGGAATGGAACACTGGACAGCGGTCAAGAATATCTGAAGTACTTGAAAAGAACTAAGGATATGTTTCTTTGTTATGGAGGTGACCAAGAGCTCGTTGTAAACGGTTACACCGATGCAAGTTGGAACAACGATCACGATGACTCTAAGTCACAATGCGGGTACGTGTTTATATTGAATGGTGCTGCTGATAAGCTGGGCAAGCTCGAAGCGGTACACGGTGGCGAAGTCTTCAACGGAATCGAGTACATAGCGAGCTTCGGAGGCTTCATCGAGAGCGGTATGGATGAAGAGGTTCATTGTAGAGCTCGGTGTGGTTCCTAGTGCATTGGACCCATTAATCATTTCTTGTGATAACATGGGTGCCATCGCCAATGCACAAGAACCAAGGTCACACAAGAGGCTGAAGCATATCAAGCTGCGTTACCACTCGATTCGCGAGTACATCGAAGATGGAGAAGTAAAGATTTGCAAAGTACACACCGATCCGAATGTAGCAGATCCGTTGACTAAAGCTCTCCCTAGGGCGAAGCATGACCAACACCCGAATGCCATGGGTGTTAGGTATATTACTATGTAATCTAGATTATTGACTCTAGTGCAAGTGGGAGACTGAAGGAGATATGCCCTAGAGGCAATAATAAAGTGGTTATTATTTATATCTTTATGTTTATGATAAATGTTTATATATCATGCTAGAATTGTATTAACCGAAACATTAGTACATGTGTGATATGTAGACAACAAGAAGTCCCTAGTATGCCTCTTAAACTAGCTTGTTGATTAATGGATGATTAGTTTCATAATCATGAACATTGGATGTTATTAATAACAAGGTTATATCATTATATGAATGATGTAATGGACACACCCAATTAAGCGTAGCATAAGATCTCGTCATTAAGTTATTTGCTATAAGCTTTCGATTCATAGTTACCTAGTCCTTATGACCATGAGATCATGTAAATCACTTATACCGGAAAGGTACTTTGATTACATCAAACACCACTGCGTAAATGGGTGGCTATAAAGGTGGGATTAAGTATCAGGAAAGTATGAGTTGAGGCATATGGATCAATAGTGGGATTTGTCCATCCCGATGACGGATAGATATACTCTGGGCCCTCTCGGTGGAATGTCGTCTAATGTCTTGCAAGCATATGAATGAGTTCATAAGAGACCACATACCACGGTGCGAGTAAAGAGTACTTGTCGGGAGACGAGGTTGAACAAGGTATAGAGTGATACCGAAGATCAAACCTCGGACAAGTAAAATATCGCGAGACAAAGGGAATTGGTAATGTATGTGAATGGTTCATTCGATCACTAAAGTCATCGTTGAATATGTGGGAGCCATTATGGATCTCCAGATCCCGCTATTGGTTATTGGTCGAGTGAGTACTCAACCATGTCCGCATAGTTCTCGAACCGTAGGGTGACACACTTAAAGTTGGATGTTGAAATGGTAGTTCTTGAATATGGAATGAAGTTGGAATATTTGTTCGGAGTCCCGGATGTGATCCCGGACATCACGAGGAGTTCGGAATGGTCGGAGAATAAGATTCATATATAGGATGTCATTTTATATGAATAAAATGTCGCGGAAGGTTCTATGGAAGGTTCTAGAAGGTTCTAGAAAAGTCCGGAAGAAACCACCAAGGAAGGTGGAGTCCACAAGGGACTCCACCTCCATGGCCGGCCAGCCCTAGTGGGGGTGGAGTCCCAAGTGGACTCCACCATAGGGGCCGGCCACCCCACATGGGAGGTGGGAATCCCACCTTTGGGTGGGAGTCCTAGTTGGGCTAGGTTTGCCCCCTCCTATGGAAGGTTTTGGTTTCGGGTCTTATTCGAAGACTTGGACACCAACACTTGGGATCCACCTATATAATGAGGGGCCAAGGGAGGGGGCCGGCCACCCCAAGACCACAAGCCGGCCGCCCCCATAGAGTGGCCGGCCACCCCCTCCCAAACCCTAGCTTTGCTCCTCCACTTCATATTGCCCGGTTTGCTTAGCGAAGCTCCGCCGGACTTCTACACCGCCATCGACACCACGCCGTCGTCGTCTGTCGGATTCAAGAAGGAGCTACTACTTCCGCTGCCCGCTGGAACGGGAGGTGGACGTCGTCTTCATCAACAACCGAACGTGTGACCGAGTACGGAGAGGCGCTGCCCGTTCGTGGCGCCGGAACCGATCGTGATCAAGATCTTCTACGCGCTTTTGCAAGCGGCAAGTGAACGTCTACCGCAGCAACAAGAGCCTCATCTTGTAGGCTTTGGAATCTCTTCAAGGGTGAGACTCGATACCCCCTCGTTGCTACCGTCTTCTAGATTGCATCTTGGCTTGGATTGCGTGTTCGCGGTAGGAAAATTTTTGTTTTCTATGCAACGTTATCCTACATGGCCTCCCGGTGAAAACCAACTGTTAACCCGGGAACTGCACAGGGCTTGGGCCGGACATTCACCTCGTTACACGTCATTTCTCATCGTTTCTTTTGTTGTAGAGGCAGCCTTCAGCCTAACCCCGATGACGCTTGTTTAGAGGGAACCCATACTAAGATACATAAATTTCCAGCTAAGCCTTACCCATAATCAGGTATTGTGGGGGTACTCAAAAATTGGAATGGTATCGCATCCAACTCAATCATCAGTTTTTAGCCAAAATCACCAAGTCAAAATTCATGTCATATTCACCTTCAAAATCTTTCAATGGAAATGACTCATCATTCCAAGGTTTTCACCGTCATCATTTCATAACACATGTTCCCATCTAGAGTAGTCATTTTTAGTATTTAGCACTAGCCACTATGTATGAGGGGTGCTAAGTATTTGCTTTGCTCCTAGGCTAAGTTTGATACTCTTGTACTAACTCAAAACTAACCCAGTAAATCATAATTCAAAAAGTACTTTGATAAAACAAAAGTAGATAAAGCTTGTAAAGTAAAACTGGGAATTAGGATCATAAGCACAAAGTAAATGGGGTAATGCCTTGCTCATGGTGAGCTTGCACTTTGCAAGAGTATTATCTTGCCTTGGTTGGGAAACTGGTCAAAGTGGTCTTCTTCTCCTTGGAAGTAGACCTCCTCCTCCTCTCTGGTACTCCTCGGTACTAGCGTCTAAAATACGAATACGGGGTACACAATCATCACACCAAACTTATCTAATTAAACTAAGCACAAACATGGTTCACACACTTAAACTAGCATCACATATTACTATTTGGTTGGTGGATGTGTTCTTCTTTTTATTTAAGAAAAATAATTTCCTCTCATACTAAACTTAATTGTTACTTTGTATTATTCGGAGAAATAATTTCCTCTCATTATCTTATTAAGATTTAATTTCTCTTCTGCATAATATGTGACCTAGGTTGACCCAAGTCAACCTCTTCACACTTATCATTTGGAGAAAATGATTTAAATGAGGTGAGCACCTCATACCATTTAATTCTAGCATAACAAAGATTTAATATCACCAACAATTCCTATGGGACCTAAATAACCAGAGTCTCCACTTCATTTGGAATTGGTGGTGACAAGATTTAAATGAGGGAAAAATCCCACATAAGATTTATTAATAGTTTTGGACAATATCTTTGACTAGAAAATAGCCATAAAGTCATTTAAAACAACTAAACCATGATCATTCAAAGTAAGCATAGCATATTCTTGTAGAAACAATTAGTATAAGTGAAAAGTGAAATATTGGATGTGGAATTAACTGAAAAGCATTTATGGTTGATTTTTAAGAATTATTACAAGGCAGAAAAGTCCCTGCCTTGTTTATTTTGTCATTTCATTTCTACAAAAGATCTAGGGTTCTAGTCAGTGGCAAAGTGTAGATAATTTCCTAAGGTTTCCAGAAAGATAAAGTTTGCAAAATTTGGCCGAATAGATTTGTCACAAATGAATTTCAAAGTTTGCATCAGATTGTAAATTTCATATACTCTGGAAATTCGAATTTGAATTGGTGGGCTCGCGCGGGAAAAAGAGTTGGGCCGGCCCACTTCGCGTCCAGCGCGAGCAGGCCGTCTGACGGCGGGACCCACACGTCAGCGGAGCTTACTTACCGAACCGGTACGGGGAAGTGAGGAGCGTTGGATCAGGCGATGATCTAACGGTCCAGGGTTGTCGTCGTCGACGGCGAGAGGCAGTGGCGAGCGCGGCGGCAGCAGGGGGTCGGAGGGGTCGTCGGAGCTCCGGCGGCCGTCGAAGTGGTGCGCCGCGTCGTTGTCGATGATGGGGAGGCGCCTGGAAGCAGCGGCGCGTCCTGGGGCGGCCTCCTTCCCCGGCGGACTTCGGCTTCGGTATGCGGCGGCGAGCTAGCAATTGGGGCGAGGCAGTGGCTAATCGATGGAATTGAGGCGGCGAGGAGAAGCTGTGAGGTGAGGGAAGGTGGGTGGCGTGCTCAATTTGGGGCGCGGAGTGCCCCTTTTATAGCGGCTCCGAGCCAGGGCGGGCGGTCATGGTGACGGTGGCTGCAGCGCGCTCCCGTCGATCAACGGCGTGGGCGAGGTCATGGGCGTGTCTCGGCAAGCTCGGGGAACGTCACGGCGAGCTCCGAATAGCGTTCGGTGGTCAAGCACGGTGGGGTGCGTCACGCGTCCGTGGGGTACAGTGGCGGCTGGTCGTGGACGCGGTCGTCGTCCACGGCGTTCCCGCGGCCTCGTGCGCGTGTCCAGGCGAGGCAGAGCTCCGTGGTGCGTCTACTGGTGGTGAGCGTGAAGGCGGAGGTGACGCAGGGGCGCGGGGCGTCGTCACGCTCTGGGCGTCCAGGGTGAGTGCCATGCGCGCTCTGGCGCGGCATGGACGTGTCCTGGGCGCCACTGGGCGCGCGTGTGCTGACGTCTCTGGTGCTTGGCTTCGTCGGGGCAGTGGCTGGGCAGCATCAGGGGAGTGAGATGGAGAGATTTGACATGGTGATGCATGCTGCATTTGACCAGATGAGGAGATGGCATGAAGTGGCATGCCATGCCACGACATGGCATGGTTTGGGTTGTTTAATTCAAACCCTGTCCAGTGCAAGTGGTGAGGTTGATGTGGTGAGGTGAGAGGGCTCTCCAGAAGTGCAGAGAGGGCAAGGTTGGACCAAGTCCAAGGTAGAAATGAGGTATGGGCTCAAATTTTTACCCTGCCAGCAAGGTGTTCGACAGAATGCCCGCAAGAAAATAATTTTTGAAATTTGCAAATCTTTTTGGTGGGTTGCAAACAAATAATTAATGGAGCATTTTGGTGGTGGTGGTGGTCAAAATAGAATTGATATGCAAAATCCCATTTTGCATATGATCTTACATATGTGAGAAAGTTCCAACTTTGCTTGCTTCCCATTTGGAATTGGTAAAGATTTTGGGGTGGTGGTTTTGGGCAAAGTTGTAGTGCTTGAGGTTGTCTTGGATGATGTGAAAAGAAATGGTCCAGGGTAGAAGTGAAAAGTGAAAATACAGGGGCTCAAAGTGAGTACCAGATTATAAATGTCACATATGACCATATCACATGTGAGCTCATATTTATCTAAATTTTGATTTGAATGTGGTTTGATGTTTTCCAAAGTTGTTAATAAAGGTTTAGTAACCAATTACAAGTGATGGTGCAAACCAAATTGGCCTTGATCAAAGATTTGTAAAAATGGCATAGGCCTTATGTAGGTGTGAAGTGGATTTTTATTATTTCTTTTCTATTTCACTTTTATTTGACTTTGGGTGATCAAGTGATCATTGCTAGGGTTTTAGAGGGAGAGAGCAACACATAAACAAGCATCATGGCAAAAACACCCTCAAAATAATTAATAAGGTGATCTACATGCATAAACCTATATGATGAGAAAAAGTTTTTGTTAACTCTGATTTTTGGATTCTTGAATTTCTCTCTTGTTCATTTTATTGAAATTTGGGATGTTACAGCTGAGGTGAGTACCGTGGGGACGAGCTTCCATAACCTCGAGGTACCCCGCGCCCTGCATCTCACACCACCGTGCAGAACCTCGTGTGTGCTGAACCAACTCGCCATCGGTAGCGGAAAGAAGTCCAAATCACCCCCCTAAGTATTGTGTCTGGGACACTAACCCCCCTTAACTTTAAACTGGGTCAAATCACCCCCCTAACTATACAAAACCGGGCAAATTACCCCCTAACTACCGATTAGCTGTTTAGGCACTGGTTTTGGCCAGGTGTACAACGGTATTGGTCCACGTTTGCATGGTTGAGACTGACCATCTTGATTCTTACCTGGTCGGCACCTGGGCGAGCCGCACCTGGGCCATACTTTCCGCGACGCGCCTACGCCGTCGCCCGCTCGCTCCTGTCTTCTCTCCCAACCACGGCCACGAGGTGAGATGATGATCGCCGCGCTTGCACCTGCTCTATGTCGTCCGCCCGTCGGCCCGCTGTCCGCTGTTTGCTCTTCCCTGCAGCTGCAGCCCGTGTCCCGAGCCTGTCTTCTCTTCCTTGCAGCCGCGGTTCCTCCAACTCCAATTGCTGGATGGCGGCGCCCTGGACTGCAGCGACAGCGGGCGAGCGGTGACATTACCTTTCTCAAACTCCCGGCCTTCTATCGTCACCGGCTGTAAGCAAGAACGACGCTGAACGTCCATCGCTACAGTGATGTGGGAGAGGCGGCCGGATTAGGGTCGGGTGGAAGAAGTGGCGGCCGGATTTGGTTGGGAAGGACGAATCGCCGCCGGATTTCATACGAATCGATGCGGAGGAGGCCGGATTTAGGGAGGAAGAGCACGACGAGGAAGGAGAAGTGAGCTCTGTGGCGACGAGTCAACGAGAAAAAGATCGGGGTGTTATTTAGACGTGCGCGACGTGGCGTTTACGTCATGTCCGCCGTGGCCTAAACCGCTCCAAAAACAGTTAATCCGTAGCTACGGGGGTAATTTGCCCGGTTTTGTATAGTTAGGGGGGTGATTTGACCCAGTTTAAAGTTAGGGGGGGTTAGCGTTCTAGACACAATACTTAGGGGGGGTTAGCGCCCCTACCGGCAAGACGGGGGTTCTTTTACTACGCGGCGCCGCCTGCCGGAGATGGACCGACAAAGAAACGATAACCTAGATGTGATGCGATTCTGTTCGTTATTTGCTCGTGAGGGGGGAGAAAGAAATGAGTCTGTAAAACTGGGCCAGGCCCATAAGGGCCGACGAAATTGACAAGCGGGACGACGAGAACTGGAGGTACGCGCATGCGGAACGTGTTTGACGATGAAGGGTTTTGAGGACGACGAAAGTAGGAGGAGAAGGTGGAACACGTTCCTTTTTTTTAAGTAGTAGAGATAGAGATATCGGTTTCCCAAATTGAGCGTAGAGGTCAAGAATGATGACAATATCGTACATCATCGTTCATTTGTTAGTATTTTTGAGCACTCAAGGTCGGTTTGGTGGCAGAAAGTGAGAGGAGAGGATATCATTTGACTTTGTAGGTTTTTGATTTGACTTAAGCGATGATATTTAGCATACGGTCAATGTAATAAAGAGTCCGCACACATGTATTATCTCCTTGTTATGCAACACATATGTGTTCTTATTGGCAACAAATCTTTCACATTGCCACAATTAGTATACATGTAAAAGCGAAAACACATTTTACTTACTTAAATGTGTATGAGAACAACTTTCACATGAGAACAACTTTCACATGCTCACGAATAAAAATCATTGTGATACGGATTGTTTGCCCAATCTTTCACGATGCACCTCCTTGATCCATTGGATCTGATAATTCGACCAATCACGTGAGCGATACACGCGATCTGAAGATGGGGAACACCAATCATGCGAGCAACTCGAAGACAACGACGAACCTCATGCCTAGATAGACACGCCAAGTTCGACAACCCTCGACAATTCGAGGACCTTCTCGCACGCACGATAACTCTCGACAGATTCAAGAACTCTCACACCTTTATTGATGGATAACTAGATGAACTTCCGAGATGCAGTCACACACGCCGATCCCAATGGGACGGTGATAATATGAACTTCAAGTTCTACATTATTCTGAATAAACTCAAAGCTACCCTAACCCTAGCCACACCATCTCCTTATATGAAGGGGTGGTGGCCAGCCAGCCCTGTTGGGCTAACCTAGTTCGATTCGGATAGGCCCAAACCGAACAGACACAACTTAAAAACCTTAATGGTCCACCACATGACCTGGCTACATTATTTGCTAATAACAGTACTATCATAAATTGTGGTACAACCTTAGACTCAATCATCATATCAAAGGCTATCCTAGTGTACCAAGCTGCATAGATGTCCTCATCATCCTCCGCCCCTTCAAAAAGCGTTGTCCCCAACACGTGAGGGTCTGCTGGAAAGGGTGGCGTCAGATAAGCAACATCGCCGCTCTCCATCTGCAAGCCTTGCCAATCTTCCACACCTCATCCTCCCGCTCGACTAGCTTGACTTGACCTTGGCGTCCCTTTGGTCTTCGACGCCATCAACCTGATTGAGACACAACCATCCTTCCAAATGCAACTGAAAGCGCACCATGCATATCACCCAAAAAATAGAACAAATTCATGTCCGTCTTAGATCCAAATAAGCTGAAAACGCCTGAGTATGCACCCTTCTAAAAACCAATGTCTTCCTCCTTCAAAAATCAATTTTTCTTCCGCAATTTTGTACCACGTCGATCGTATGACCGCCTGCTGCCATGTATGCCACGCGCGTGAACGAGGCATACGCCGAGAACCTGCTGAATCCAACACCCTTCGCGACGAACGCACAAGCAGCAGCAACAGCACCAGGGCCGGCAGCACCAGCCTGCACCGGGCGGCAGTGCCAGCCTCCCGACGGATTTGCTATTCTTCCTCACGTGAACCTGACTGATCTTCGCGATTTTTCCTGAAATTTGCACCGTGATCAACCTGGCGGCTCTGATACCAAATGATACAGTTTGTTTGCCCGATCTTTCACGATGCACCTCCTTGATCAAATGGATCTGATAATTCTCCCAAGCACGTGAGCGATATACGCGACCTAAAGATGGGGAACGCCAATCCTGTGAGCAACTCGACGATAACGATGAACCTCACGCCTGGACAGACATGCCAAGCTCGACAACCCTCGACAATTCGAGGATCTTCTCGCACGCACAATAACTCTTGATAGATTCAAGAACTCTCACGCTTTTATTCATGGATAACTAGACGAACGTCCGAGACGCCGTCACACACGCCGATCCCAATGGGACGGTGATAATATGAACTTTAAGTTCTACATTATTCTGAATAAACTCCAAGCTACCCTAACCCTAGCCGCACCATCTCCTTATATGAGGGGGTGGTGGCCAGCCAGCCCTGTTGGGCCTAACCTAGTTCGATTCGGACAGGCCCAAACCGAACAGACACAACTTAAAAACTCTAATGGCTCACCACATGACCTGGCTACATTTTTAACTAATAACAATACTATCATAAATTATTGGTACAACCTTAAACTCAATCATCATATCACAGACTGTCATAGTATACCAAGCTGCATAGATATCCTCATCACATTGCAACATAGCATTCATGTTTATGAAAGCACGCATACGTTTGTTTGCAACTTGTTGAAACAACATATGAAAGCAAAAGAAACTACAAACATTATACACCTTAACCTTTCAGGCATCCACCTCACTGTTGATAAATTTGATTACTCTAAACCTTGGTGTTCCTTGATGGTGCACTTCTGAACGCATTATTCGCAACCTCTCCAATACCGTTTTGAGCTCATGGATTGACGGTTACAAGCTTCATCTTACGCTCCACCATTAGCATAGAGTTAGTCCTCGGTCATTGAAGAAGAGAAGAAGAAAACATGTAGATCAACAAAGTACGGTGTTTTCGAATCTTTTGGGAAAGTGTGGGCTGAATATTTATGCATTTAGACATTAACAGTGTTGGATCGGGCCCAAGTGTCATGGAGCAACTTATTTCTGGGTTGGGCCTAGATTTGACCACTCGTAGCTGTGTCCTGGCCCAGAGTTTAATCGGGCTAGGTCCGTTAAGGCAATGCTTAGTTGGGCTAGGCTGTTGGAAAAGCTTTAATTGGGCTACGCTTGTATTGCCGATTTGCCGGCACAAACCATCAGATGGGCATCAGACGGCGGCTGAACAAGGGTATTCTCGTCACCTCGTAACCTTGTTACGAAACCTCCAAAATTAGGGTTCCTCGTTCGCTTCTCCAGCTTATAAATTCGCAGGAGGCGGCGGCTGAGCGTACAATGAAAAAGAGCGCCGCCTTGGTCGTTCGAAATGACATGACGAATCATCAATAATATTTTCTCTTCCGATCAATCTTACTCTGTTTTTATTTTAATTTTCTCTATTGCGTTTCTTTTCCCGTTTCTTTGTCGCGTGGTTTGATTATGATGAAAGATCTGCCCTGACTGATTAGACAATCAAATCAACGAGCGATGATTCAGGCAGCCCCTTTGTCAAAATTACAATGGCAATGGAGGTGTTGCGTTGCTCGGAGAGTAAATCTTCTGCTCTTCAGATTGGCTGAGGGGGATGCTCTGCTTCCCTCCCTGAAGCCGGTCTAGTAGTCTTAAGTACATCTGTTTTTCCTCTAGATCTAGCATCGTGTTGCACGAATTTGTTCTCTGTTCAACGAGCGACGATTCAGGCAGCCCCTTTGTCAATTTACAATGGCCTTGGAGGTGTTGCGTTGCTCGGAGACTAATTCTTCTGCTCTTCAGATTAGCTGAGGGGGATGCTTTTGTTTCCCTCCCTGAAGCTGGTCTAGTAGTCTTAAGAACATCCAGAAAATAATAAATCATGTGCATCCTCGAACCTTTCCGGTTGAATCAGCGAAACAGATCTCAGCCCAAGAAACTTTATTTATTCAATAACGAAACAACATTATTCGAACAGATCTGTGGTTAAATTACACTAAAGTGTTGTACAATGAAACTCATAAGATCTAATGGCACGGCAGCGGTGGCGGAGGACACGATGTAGGCTGCAGTGGTTGCGCGTCCTGCTGACAATATTGAGGCGCCGGCGGTGAGCAGATTGCTGCCTCAGTTCCAATGCGCTGATGGTGGAGGTGGTGCCGGTGGATACAGAGGCCTCGCGCGGCCCCTGGCTGTAGATGGCTTTGGCGCCGGCGGCCCTGTCACCGGCCGCCTTCCCAGCACACCAACCGTCGACGCCCCATTCACGGTTGATAGAGAAGCAATGATAAGGATTGCCAAGAGCTTGAAGACCAACATCTTTGCTGTTTGGCAAAGAAATTGAAAACTTTCGGTACGTAGTTAAATGCTGTTGCAATTGTTTTGGAACGCATCAATCGAGACTACAGCTGCTAAAGAGTAAAGATAAGAGCTTTAAATGCACCCAGCCTTTCATGCCGTGGAGAAATCAAAATTGTCTGTCTGGAAGTACAAGGGCACATGGGCAGATGAGAGGCGGCACCTGATATTTTCTTTCGGAGCAAAGGAAGCAAAAAAAAAATGCAGTAGAAACAGGTCCAATATCACAAATTAGGATGAACATATTTTGTCCCGTAAAATATTTGTTCTGACTGTTCAATACGATATCCTAAATATTAATAAATTGTTAGAGCTTTTAATGCTTACATGTAGGTTGGTGGCTGTGTTATTAGAGACAGCTAGAGGTCAGCGCATGTCGTGACTATTTCAGGTGCATTCGTTGCCGCCGCCCTGGGCATCGGGAAAGGTTCTGCCGCGCTCGCTCTCCGGCCCCTAGAGATTGTTCTCCGGTCACCCATGCTCTTGGCCAAAGGAGCTCCTCCCCATCTGTCCAGCCTTGTCAACCTGCGCTGAGGTGGTCGGCCGCTCGTCGTTGAGTGTGATGGCACCGCCTAGGTCCCCTTCCCGGTGTTGCAAAGATTCCAATGCCAACATTAGTTTGAACTCTGCTTTGCATTCTCAGTTTGCCTTGCTGCGCACAGAGCTTGTTCGGCTTGTCGATGCCCGCGTCGAAGAGGTGGCTTGTCCTTTGCGTGATGAGGTGACTAATTTGAAGCTTTTACTGGCGCGTGTTACCGAGTCTGTGGGGCATGCAGACTTGTTTGCTTCCTGTGAGTCCTCTAAGCATGAGTCACATGTGGTTGTTGATGATGGTGCAGTCGCTGCAGTGGCGTCAAAGACTGGTGATGAAGCCATTGATGACACGGCCCATGTGGAGTCGAATATGGTTGGGGAGGAGGAATGCTTCTTTGGTTGTTTCTCCCCTCGGGCATCCCCGTCGCTGCAACCTGATGTGCTAGTTGGCTCGGAGTGCGAGGACATCGATGTGATCATGCCTGTGATCCAGATCATGCGCGACCTGCAGGAGCTGTGTGAGGGCCTCTCCCCTCCTCTATCGATGGTTCACTTGCAGGTGGACTCGCTTGTGACCTCGGAGGTGGCTTCCACACCACCACCGGTGGAGGCAAGCTGTTGTGGTGATAAGGTCATCGAGTCAAGCGCTTTGGCACCTAACTCGATGCGCTCTTTGCTAGGGAGCTTGGTGACCTTCTTGCTAGGTTGGAGGCGGCTAGTCCAGGATCTAGCAAGGAGATTGCTCGCCTCCTAGAGGATAAGTCTTCGAGGGGCAAAATCCAGAAGGTGAAAGAGTACCTCAAAAGCAGAAGCAGAAAAAGTGGCGCCACAAGAAACGAGTCCGTAGTTGGTTGATGGATGTATTTTGTCTGTAAAGTTTATGGTTGTAGGAGTTGCTTGGCTTGGGAGTAGTCTCTTGTGTTGTAGGTGTTGCTGGTGTTTGTGGCTGTTGGTGGTGTCGTTGTAACGGTCTTTTCGTCCAGTTTCCCGGTAATTAACTGGACAATTCTCTTCTTAATTAATGGATTGGGCAAAGCTTTTGTCCCCCCTTTCAAAAAAAAAAAAACAGCTAGGGTATTGTCAGAGGTGCGAAACAAATTGCGCATGCATGCAGTGTTGCGCGAGTAGAGGCGATTGATGCAGCTGCTCTCTGGGAAATGGGACTGCGCTAATGCACAAAATCTCATTAATACAAGTAGAGTAGAGATTTTGATCTGGCTCTGGATGAAGTTGTCTACCGAAAAAATTTCATCAGTTCTTTATATGTACTATCATCGTGAAATAAGTTAGCATATGCCATTGCGGCTGTTGGTGTGAGTAGGGGTGATGTCAGGTGCTTATGGCCTGAATCACTACCAAACGTGGTTAATATCGAGAAGCCAGCCGTGTCTGCTGAGTCGACTAATTAATGGAATAAAGTTGTTTCAGCAAAGATTTTGTTTCGGCAAAGATTTTTGCAAAACATCCAACTTTGTTTCGGCAAAGATTTTTGCAAAACAAAAGAATGTGGCTTGGTCAAAGATGGTGCAAGGATCATATAAAATGAATGTTGATGCTTCTTTCTTCAGCGATGGGGGTCTGGTGCGGCGGGAGCCGTCCTTCGAAACTGCCGCGGTGAGGCAGTGGCTGGCCGAGCCTGCCCGTTAAAGAATGTTCTAAATGTTGCAGCGGCTGAAGGGTTAGCCCTTTTGAGAGGTTTGGAACTCTTAGAACAACTGGGTTGTGCATCTGTAGTTATTGAGTCAAACTCCATGGAAGTGATACAGGCTTAATGGTGAGATGTAGTTGTGGAGTCCGCACTCAGCTATTTTGATAGAGGATCAGCAATGTCTCTTTTCAACATTGTCCTAGGGATGCAAATAGGGTGGCTCATAATCTAGCAAGGAATGCTTATAGATCGAAAGAACTTTTGTTTTGGGATGGTGATCCTCTGGGATTCATCCTACCTGATGTAATAAAAGATGTAACAGTTCTGTTAAATGAATAAAGGCCACTAGGCATTCCTTTTAAAAATTTGGTCGAGTTAAAAAAATACAAGGGTAGGCATAACTACGTTCATCAATGCAAGTTTGGCAGGAGGGAACATTCCATCCTTCTAATTACCACTCCCTCGTCACCACTGGCGTTGATCCCCTTGCAGCGTACGTCCCCTCCTCACTGCCCTGTTGTCCCCATGGAGTTTTCGAAGCTGCTGCTCATCGCCTGCAACGTTGCGTGGCCCATCTCCACTCGTCCTTCTCAAAGGATTAAAATAGCTAAAATAGAGCGAGAAAACGGCCCCAACCATGTTCCCTGTAAACATTTTTTGTGTCAGCGCAAAATTCTCTTTATCCAGCATCCCAGGCCAACCCCAGCCTATAGGGAGGCAACCAGGGGTGCCGGTTAACACGTCGCCCAATGAAAGTAGGCCACGTGTCCTATGGGATCACCAAAAAGCCAAAATAGGGGTTATGACAGGGTCCATATTCTCCTCTATAATTAAAAATCGTCGGTGTCCCCCCATACAAGCAAACACCGAACCTCGTATGGAAGTTTCGAGTGGGGATTCTCTTAGAGACTCTCCTAGTGCATGCACCTCCTACGCCAAAAGCAAGCGGTAGGGCCCAACCTTCTCCACTGGGCTTCCTCTTGTATTGGTGGCATGAGCATTTGGCCCACTGCCGCTATTGTTGTCTCGAGGGACCTACACCCTATCTCACCAGAATTAACCCCCTCATCGTCCATGACCCTACCGCGGCGTGCTCGATGAATCGTCAAAGAGGTTACCTTTCGCCCTACTTTTTGAATACTTACTTCTAAGTTTTTCCTTGTCTAAGGAGATGTGCAAGATGGACTTTGAGGGGCATAGGATCCTCGAGGAGAACAAAATGAGGCAAGATTTCATTCTCGAGGAGAATCAACTCAAGCCATGGATACGATTGGAATGGACGATAAGGCGAGAAAGTATTGGGGATTAGAAGGGGGAGATCTTGCGATGAATAATGTCTTGGCCTGGTGGGATGGGAGGTCGAGTTTCGGCTAGCGGTGGTGTCGGTGGTTGTGATGGCAAGAATGATCTTGGTTGATTATCATGGGGCATTTGATTCATACTTCTCTGTGATGTTTGGATGCCACTTGTTCTATGACAACAACTCCTTTGAATAGAAAACCATTTTCCATTTAAGATAAACCTAAATGTTTTGAATTTGAAAATAATTAACCAATGTTATATATTGATAACTAGTGTGAGGGATGAGCAAAATGAAATAGTATAACCTATGAGAAAATGCATAAGTGTAGAACGATAGAGAGGGAGAAAGATTGGCGGAATTGTTGGATGTTGTATTGAGCCTCTCGGGCGTGTATATATAGAGTACAAGTCTTGGGAGGCAAGAAGCCTCGCCTAGGGATAAGGTAGGTTTGGATTACAAAATCCTATAATACCAAATATACCTATACCAAATATATCGTTAACACTCTCCCGCAGTTTAGCGGTAGTGACATGAACAATGGAGGTGTCGCGGACGATCAGACTAGAGAGAAACCGAAGGTAAGAACCAACATGATAACACTCCCCCGCGGGTGTAGCAGGAAGTTCTTGGACGATGTCGTGTCGCGTATGTTTGGACTGTAGAGGAAACCGATGTGCTCATGCGAGATGATAATCCTTTGTGCCGATGTTGAGCTAGCCGAGAGTGTTGAGCGGTGCAACCTTGGTCCAGGTTGAAAACCATCTAAAATCAGCTGAGCGGGAAGCTTCGGTTCCCTCCCTGAAGCTGGTCTAGTAGTCAACATCCGATTTCAATTACAATGACCCCCCCCCCCCCAAAAAAAATTTAAATCATGCACATGGTCAACACGTTTGGTAGAATCTGTGAAACATATCTCAGCCTAGGGATCTTCATTCAATCAATAAATAAACGACATTATTCATACGGATCTGTGGTAAAATGACAATAAAGTGTTGTCAAATGAAACTCATTCTAATGGCACAGCAGTGGTGGTAGAGGAGACGGTGTACGACGTAGTGGTTGCATGTCGCGTTGGCGATATTGAGGTGGCGGCGGTGAGCTAGAAGTCTGCACTCCAGTCCAATGAGCCGTTGGTGGAGGCGGAGGCGAGGGATACGACGGCTTCGCTCGGCCCTTGGCTGGCGCTAGCCTTGGCGTCGGTGGCCCTATCACCGGCCGCCTCCCTAGCACACCAATCGGCGAAGCCACATTTGTGATACATAGAGCAGCCATGATAGCAAGGATTGCTAAGAGCTTGAGGAGTACTAGTTTGTAACTTTGACCAACCGTATTCATGTGTGTATTTCTAGTTTGTAATTTTAACCAACGTAATTTAAGATATACTCCCTCCGGTCAGATTTAGTCGACGCGGAGGGGAGCCAACGCTGGCATCTCGCATGGGTAGACCCACGGCGATTAAATAAATCTTGAGGTAGTATATCACAAAATATATATCATTGAAAAAGTCTAGATGTTCTACTTTCTAATAATGTAATTTTTATGTTTTATAATTTATATTATGTTACTTAATTTAGCGATCTAATAATGTAGGCAAGCCTATACTAGGACAGAGGGAGTAGTCTCGTATGGGGCGGCAAAGATATCGCTGCAACGATCGGACTCGCACTGAATATTTTCGGCAGCTGACTTGGTGCTTCTTTACGGTATTTGAACATGACAGGCTATGTACTGCACTGTGATTGAGCTGAAATGGAGTTGGCGCCCCCGACGCCTTACTTCGTTCAAAAAAAGAAAAAAATGGTGTTGCGATTGTTTTGAACGCATTAGTGGAGATTGTAGCTATCAAATACTCTTTCCTGTTCATTTTATGTTGTGTATAATTTTCCGTGTAAGTTAAATTGTGTAAACTTTAACTAAGAATATGGATAATAATATAAAAATCTACCATGTCAAATGCATACAATATAAAAATATATTTCATAATAATTCTAAAAATATTATTATTTTATTATATATGTTTGTATTTTTATTAATATAGATGATTAAACTTTACGAAGTTTGACTTTGACTAAAGATTATATGCAATATATTTTGGGCAGGAGGGAGTATAAGAGCTTTAAATGCACCCAACTTTCATGCCCGGTAAAGATAAATCGACCTGCATGCTTTCGAATTTATTTTTAGGAGAAAGGGGAGTTTTCGTTCAAAGAAATCTTAACATTTATCGATCCATCCATAAGTAGATTTGTGGCGATTCATCATTAGCTTACCTGTAGCAGCTTGAAATAGATCATATATCAATTCTCTCTTTCTAAAAATTTAGAAAAAAGGAGTCTATGTCCATTAAACGGCACAAGCCATAACAAGTGAGAAACTATACGGTTCAACTCTAACATATTTACCCTAAGTTACATATTTTTGAATTTAGGTATTAAACAATGGCATATGCATGTCGTCTACATATAAAATTATTTTTAGAATATTTTGGAGTGTCAGAAAATAAGAATTTTGGACTACCTAGGTTTCATTGTGTATTTTTGGGTACACATGGGCAAATCAAGATTGAGATGACCTAGATATTTTCTAACAGGACAAATGAAGCTAAAAATGCAGAAGAGCAACTCTAGCAGATAGTTGGCCAAAAATTACAAATTAGGAGGAAAATGTTTTGTCCCCATAAAATATCGCGTACTCCATTTTTTCAGTGAAGCTAAAATCAGTTATCGAATGCTTCATATATTGGGTACACGGAGTTAGTTTTCCATTCGATCGATGTGAGTTTGGTAGGAGGGACATTTCAGCCATGCAGTCCCCGCTCCCCTGCCGGCTGCCGCTGCTTGTGTTGATCCCCTTGTTATTGTGCCTCTTTCCTCCCCTCACCGCCCCATTGTTCCCATGGAGTTCCCCGGACGCCACTTGTTGCTTTCGAGGTTGCGCGGGCTAGATTAGGTCCTCTTGTGGCGCATGCGCCTCCTGCCCCTGCGCCAAATTCAAGCAGTAGGGCATGGTCGTGTCCCCTAGCTCCCTCCCGTGTTGGTGGGCGGGAGCGCCCCTACCGTTCATGCTGCTGAAGAAAAAGCGTCTTCCAGACCGAGGAAGATGGAGACAAAGGGACCCATGCGTTCTCCACCTGCAGTAACACCCTTGGCGTCTAGGACCACGCGTCGATCGTCACCGACGCCATTGCCCGCAGCATGTTCGACGAATCGTTGAAGAGGTTAAATATCTCTGTACCCTCAAAATGCTTAGGTTTTGTGTTTTTTGTTTTCCAGAGAAGTGCAAGATGGACTTTGAGGAGCGCAGACTCCTCGAGGAAAAGACGAGGGAAGAGATCATGGCCGAGGAGAACATGCTCGAGATGATGGGTCCAAGTGGAATGAATGACAAAGCGAGGGAGTATTGGGAGATTATGAGGGGGCAATTTGTGATCAACTATGTCGTGGCCTACCATCATGGGAGGTGGAGCTTTGCCTAGCCGTGGTGGTGATGGGAACAATGATGTTGCTTGATTATCATGTGGCATTTGATTCTTACTTTTGGTGACGTTTGAATTACACTTGTTCTATGATAGCCCATTCTTTTGAACCGAAAACTATTGTAAATTTAAATTTTAAATGTTTAGAACTTGAAAGCTATTGCCTAATGTTAGATATTTATAAGTAATGTGATTCTTGAGCAAGATGAAATTGACAGAACAACGAGTAAATGCATAGGTTACCAAAAATCATGAAGAATCGATTTCACGGTATGAGTTTTAGGGTATCTGATCTGGCTGCAAAGCGCTTTTACGGTAGGAATTTCACGGGATCTTGATCTGCTAGAGTTTCCTTACATTTCTTATTGGAAACTATCTAAAGCTACAAATCCTAGATTTGTGGTGATAAATAAAATAAGGTTGTGAGTAGTTTTAGTCGAGTGAGAACTAACTTTTTTCTTAGTTAGATGAGATCATTAAGTTCATGCTGTAACTCATGTCGCAACCCATGACTAACACAAATCACAAAACAAATCTAACAGTTTGGATTATATTTCTTAGTTATATCTCCACTTGGAACTGAATATTTTTAAGTTATAACCCCACTTGTAACTGAAAAAACTCAGTTACAATCTAATTTGCAACTCCTAAATACATGAATCACGATGCAATCATGCAGCCTATGCTGAACTTCAATAAGAACTTTGCTAAGAGCCTTGTGTTGGCGGGGAGGATGGTGGTGGTAGAAGTGATGGTTCAGGTGGCCCCAACCTTAGAGAACGATGGCGCTCTCTTGAGTTTTCGGTGGTGGCAGAGCTTGAAGCGGTCCTCTCAAACCAAGATGTCCTAGTACTTGGGCTTATCAACTATGGTTAGGATGGATAGAAGTGATTGCTTTAAATATTTAAGAGAGAGCATTCTAAAAATGTGGATGAACTTTTTGACAGAATTGAAGAGGCTCTGCATGTTGACACAATTGAAGTGCAGTTTTGGAGGAGCTAATCAACATTAGAAACAATACGAAGGAAAAGATAAAGGAGACGATCCTTAAGTTTGCTTGGTACATATGGTGGATGTGAAGGCAATTTGTCATGATGAAAAAGTCCCATCGGCAATCCACACGGCACTATCAATTCAAATCATTATTACTATTAATATAAGAACATCGAGGAAAAATTCAGAGAAAAGATTGAGCAACTGGAGTGAACCGAGAGAAGGTTTTGTGTTGATAAATGTAGATGCTAGTTATGATCTAGAGACTCACTTAGGCTGATTTGGAGCGGTGATGAGAGATGATGCAGGGAGATTCATTGCTACATGCAACAACCCAATTTACTATGAGATTGATACAAATACGGGCAGAGGCAAGACATAAACCATATTTGTATCATCACCAAGGGTATTGCACTGATGAACTTCATAGTAAAAGACATGCATATTTTTATGGATAGACCATGAACTTCAAAAGTAATTCTTACCATGTTTTTCACGCCTATGCCAGTCACCAGCGGCAGATGCACAAAAATACCACAGGGTGGGCACATACCTCCAATTTCTATTTTTTACTGCTCATGTGTGATACAAATTTGCTCAAATGACTAAATATAAAACGTTTTCTAAAAATTCAGGGTGGGCCACGGCCCACCGCTCACCCTTCAGCGTACGCTCCTGCCACTTACGTGCCTAGCCTTGCTGGCATCATACTAACCGCAAATCTTGTTGCATTCCGATTGGATATGGGAACACCTCTTTGAAATGAAATTTTCATTGCGACAACCTTTGAAATTGTAGGGGGGCAAAGCATCTCCCCTCATGGGGGTATAGTCATGCATGTACCCTCTTCCAATAGGTGTGCTCCCTTTTTGCTCGACATCACAAATAGAATCTCGTTCTATTTCATCCATGCCTCGTTTATCAAATTAGTCTTATTCTCTATGTATTCTCTTGTTATCTTTGGGTACACGTGTTGATTGTGCTCATGCTTGTTGTGTGAGTTCATCGTCGAACAATGGCTCTTCGTCAACATCAAGCCCATCTCGCCCACTCTCTTGTGCACCTTCCTTCCCACCCTCTTGCCCACCCTTATTGATCTTATTCGCCATACATTGACCTTCATCACAGTAGTCCTACGCACAATCATACTTTCCACACAATATTTAACAAAGAAGCCAATCAAAGTTTGCAAGAATATTCGTCGGCACGCGTTGTGGCCACTGTCAGCAATGCACCAGATAGGTTGGAGGCGTCCGAGGCACTGCTGGATGGGAATGATCGCGGATGTCGTTGCAACAGAGATGAGTCGCTGGGGGCGGTGCCACGAGGAAAAACGACACGGACTCGCCAACCTCCGGCGACAAACAATGCAGGGAAGGGGAGAACCAAAATGTTGGTGGTACATTTTTCCGACTCCCTTACATCGCTGACAAGGAAGATTGTAGAGGCGAATCGCTCCGAGGTAGGCCATTCGCGGAGGATCCAGAGCTCGCTTCGGCTTGATGAGGGCTTTCTATGCTTGGGAGGCAAGGGCGTCGGTGGCGGTGCTGGCCTTGAGGTTCCAAAGATCTATATGACGGCAACGACTTGGGAGGCCGGGGCATTGGTGGCGGTGCTAGCCTTGAGGACCAAGATTTCTATATGATGGCAGCGACTTGGGAGGCCAGGGCTTCGGCCGTTGTGAAGGCCTTCGCCTCCTCCCGTTGCTTCATTTTGCACTCTGCTTCGCCCGCTTTTGGCTCCACAGCGGTGGCTGCTTCAATTTGGGAGAGGGGGGGGGGGGGGGGGGTGATCGATGCAGCTTGCTGACATGTAGAATTATCTCTTCAACCTGAGACAAAGAAACTTCTAAAGTTAGGGTTCCTCCCCCGCTTCTCCGCGCGAGGAAGGCCCGTCGAGGTGCGCCCACTCCACCCATCGCTGATGGCGGTCGGCCGCGGCTGCCACCACCAACATCGGCAATGAATGAAGGAAGGAGATCAAAGAGGTGTTTTTCTAGGGTTTCTAGGAGTCTTCGTAGCTGCTCGTGAGGGCAGCCCGGGAGGAGGGGGGAAACTGCAGGATCTAAATATTGGATCATATGTTAGAAACTTTTCTGTTTAATCTGAGAAATAGATCTAAGGATAAAGAACTTTATTCAATCAATAAATATACAACATCGTGCTTACAGATGTGCGCTAAAAGGATAGAAGATTAAGTCTAATCGAATGAAACATCTAATGACACGGTAGAGGTGGTGGAGGTGGCGGTAAAGGGTGAAGTGGTGGCACGCCTGGCTGAGGATATTGAGGCGGCGGTGGCGAGGTAGATGGCTGCACTCCGCTCCACTCATCCAGTGGTGGAGGTGGAGGCGAGGGATGGAGCGGCTTAGCAGAGCTCCTGCGTGGTGCCGGCTTTGGCGCCGGCGGTGCTTTCCCCAGTGGCCTCCCCAGCACACCAATCTGCGACCGCACATTTGTTGTGGCTGACAGAGTAGCCATGATGACCAAGAAGGCGAAGAGGTTATAGATTAGTTTCATCTCTCCGGCAAAGAACTGCTGCAATGACGATCTGCTGAGCTGAACTTATACTGAAATCTCGAGATTAGCGGGGACACATGGCCTGTCTTAAAAATTCAGAGTTACTATTTTGCTGATAAAACTGGTAGTAAGAAAAACTGCAATAAGGGAAACTGGACTAGAACACTCACATTTCATCTGCTAAGAGCGTTGTGCTGGCGAGGGTGGCGGTGGAGGTGATGGATCTGGCGAGAGTGGTGGTGGAGGCGACAGTTCTGGCGGTGGTGGAGACGACGGTTCTGGCGAGAGTGGTGGTGGTGGAGGCGGTGGTTCCGGTGGCGTCGACCTCCTTGACCGACGGTTGGCCGCTGGTTCTGGCGGTGGCGGAGCTTCCGGTTCTCTCGAACCAAGAAGTCTCAGTGGTGCTGTTGGGGTATGGTCAAGTTGATCAGAAGACGCCGGAGCGTGCTCCAGCTGCGTGAGGTAGTAGTGAGCTTGGCATCGCTCGGCATTCGACAAAACCAACGCCGCTACTACGGCCAGCAGAGGCTGTGCCAATAAGCAGGACACGAATCTTGCCATGTTCGCAAACGGTAATGCTCTCGACCTTGATTTATGTGCCTCCTGTGACCTGAATTTATGCAGCGAACTTAATTCAGTCACGGGCGCTGCGGATGAGCTGTGCTAGTACTATGGTACTCCAATGTTTAATGTTATTGTGTCGTCCATGTCTGCCGACACTTGGTGTCACTATGGATGGGGATAACTTTAATTGTGATCTGTCACCTGGTAAGACAATGTTGATTGGAGAACCCAAACAGTGAACTCTTTCAGGGAATACTTGAACATCTAAAGACAATCATCCTGAGCCAAAATATATAACTGTTCGGGCGATTTTTGTTTTTTGCTTATCCACCAAGATCTTTTTAAAAAAAAAATTGTCTCAAGAAGACTTCCATGAAAAAAATATGACTTGGGCTGTAAAAGAAGCTTAATATGTGACACAGATCACCAATGTCCAATGCATAATCAGTAATGAATCTCATCATAAGGAACTACACTTGAAACATCAACAACATTGTGTATACATATGACGCTAAATGGCTGTGGGAGCAAGTCCATAATGGAACTAAACTTGAGATCTAATGGCATGGTAAATTGTAATGGACTAACGGTGGCGGATCAAGGGGGCAGTGTAGGGCGCCATGTTCCCACATCGCGTTCACGATATGCCATGGGTAATGAAGGCGGTGGTGAGGGCGATGGCCTCCCACGACACCGACGATATGTTGTTGGTGGTGGAGGCGGTGGCGAGGGAACAAGCGGTGGAGGCGGTGGCGAGGGAACAAGCGGCATCACGGAGGCCCTAGACCGTCCCGGCTTTGGCGCTGGAGGTACTCTGTACGGACGCCTCGCGATCACACCAACCAACGGAAGCATATTCGAGGCGGACATGGCAGCCAGGATGGCCAAGATAGCGAAGAGCTTGAACAATTTCATCTTGGCTAGAGAGCGGCTTCTCTCAGTGACTATCCCGTAAGCTCAACTTATAGTGGGGGCGTGGTTGGCATATTGACTTGACTTTGTAATTTGTTTGAAACTGTCAAATTTTGGGTAGTTGACTTAACTTGCACTGCCTAGATCAGAGAGCACACATGGCTTGTCTAGCATCCGAATCTTCACTCTTACAGGCTGAGACGAAGAAACAAAATTTAGAAGAGTACTGTACTTAATTTGCATTTGCACGATGAAGAAGGTAAAACCCCACGGGGTTACATTGGAGCTCTACGTTGCTGACTGGAAATTTCAAACACCACACAGGCACACACCAGTAGAGTAACATAAAAGGAATGGGAAACCCACATGACGTCGATTCAGCCTTTACAGCGATAGAGCTAGTAGTATGTTTTTGCTGGTGGTGGTGGCGGCGGCAATGTGGGCGGTGGCGGAGGGGTCGCTGGTGGCATCGTCGCCAAACGATTCGGTCGTGCTGCTTGTGGCGGCGGCGGAGCTCGGCGTGGCGACCTCAAACCAAGAAACCCCAACAGTGGTCGAGCTTCATCGCGCTGGCCGGAGCATGCCGGCAACTCGTGGCGCACGTGAGCTTGGCCTTGCTCGGCGATCGAGGAGGCCAAGCCAGCTAGTAGGAGGATCAGGAGAGCTTGAGCCACCAAGCACAGGAAGGCGAATCTGGCCATGTCGGCGAAGGAAGGGTGACGATGATGCACGGACGGCAGATTAAGTTCACTGCACGGGTATTAATTGTGGGCGAGGCGATGAGCTTCGCTCGCTGTTCTGGCCAATGACTGCCTTCGTTTATGCACAAGAATTCATTACTCTTCATTGCGCCAATGACTCCCTCTTTCCGAAAATCCAGCTTGGGTCTGGTTTCCAAGCGTGGTAGTAGGCCATTGGTTGTTTCAAGATGCGTGACATATTCTTGGCATTTCCAACCGACCGACGTATTTCCATATGTATGTCTAGACATTCACTATGCCAACGGCCCACAGAACGACGGCATGTGCACCCTTTTTATTGCCACGGACCAACTACTACCGTTTACATGTACTCAAGCTCTCCATTTATTTAGCTAGTCCGAAGGCTATGTGTGGAACAGTGGGAGGAGTCAGCGTAGGGGTGGGAGGAGTCAGCGTAGGGGTGGGAGGAGTCGCCGGAGGATTCAGTGGCCTCCCTTGGCCTGCGCGAACGCATGGCGAGGCCATCTAGCGAGTTGGTCGAGCTCCCTATGGGCGATGGCTATTTTGATGGCTTCCTCCTCCGTGAGGTTTGCTGGTTGGATTTCCTTGTTCACGCCGTTGCCTGGAGCAGCTGCGTTGTTGTCGTGGCCATCGTCCTTCAAGGCATCGTGGTCGTCCTCCTCCAAGACATCGTGGCCTTTGTCTTCGTCCTACTCCTCGTTGTTGAGGCTGACACCGATGCCACACTTCCGGCTGAAGGAGTCCACTTTTTTTTTAAAACAGAAGGCCGTAGCCCTACCTTAAATTAATAAGAGCATCTCTAGCGGAGCCCGTAAAAAGTCGAACCGAAAAAGGTGAGTTCAGTTCACCGAACTCGCGTGTTCGGGTCGTAAAATAGCTGGCGCAGAACAGAGTCCGTAAACCAAAACTGTAAAACATAATAGCGTCATCCGAACCCGTAAAAACAGGGTTTATGAAATTATTTTAGCATATGATCAAAGAAACATCACAATAAAATGCAAACAATTCATGCATAGTTCATATTGCAGACATCAAATGATAGGATCAAATGATACAGTTCATAGTTCCCCCTCTCCTCTCACCGCCGGCATCAAACCGAGGTTGGCCCGCCGTCAGCACCGTCGCCACCACCTCCTGGAGTCACATCGGCTGCACCAGTCGCCTCTTCACGAGCTGCTCTTCGTCTTGCCGTGATCTCCGTCTAGTCTCCTTCCACCACTTCAGTTGAATCTCATTCATGTCCTTAGTGTTCATCATCATGATCTCCCTCTCTTCGGCCAAAAGTTGCTTCGTTGCTTTGTCCTTCTTGACATTGATTCTCATCTCCTCCAACTTGGCTTTGCTCCTTGCCTCCTCTCGGCTGGCTTTAAGCTTTGCAAGGCTCACCTCCTTCCTCGATGATGACACGCTTGGTCTCCAGAGTCTTGGTCGCTATCACCTCCTTGGACTTCATCATTTGGTCAAACTTGTCCCTCAACAATGCAACCTCCCACTCGAGCCTTAGCCTTTCCTTCGCCTTCTTGTTCCCCTCCGGCTTGTCGGCGTTCCTGCCATCCTTCTTGTCCTCGGTGTCATCGAGCGCAACCATTGCAGCCTTCTTTGGAGCGACTTCTTCATCCCTCAATTTCCACTTGGGGAGGTGCTGGAGCACATCAAAGCAATGACGCATGGTGAAGCTCTTGCCCTTGCTGCCGGCCATGTCTCTGTACCTAGCATCGGCAATGCGATCCTACATATGCAAAAGGAACCAACAAATCGTCAATATGTCATCCAAGCTAAACTACAATTAGCTTTACCAAGTATGCACTCACATATTCGTCGACAGTTGCGCCTCTTGGAGGATTGGACACCACTTGGTCCATTGCTGCTACCCACCGGCTACACATTGGTTTGACCGCGTCCCAACGACCTTCGAGAGATCGGTAGGTGCGATCGACAGGATGGCGAACGCGCGGCATGAGCTTATGGAACTTGTCCTCGATGCGCTGCCAGTACCGCTTCCCTGTTTGATCCGTGTCGGAGACGGCATCCATCCCCACGGAGGCCCAAGCTCGGCACAAGGTGGCGTCTTCAATCTCCGTGTACTTGTTGGCCCGCCTCTTCTTTCTATTTCCATCAGCCGTGACCTCCACCACACCGTCGTCCCCTTCTTCCCCTTCTTCCCCCTCGTCCCCGCAGTCGTTCTCAGCTCCGTCCATGCCATTGCCAAATGGAGGGAGTGGGTTAATCTGCACCTCGTCCAACATCTCCATGTAGGAGGCGTTCTCCTTCCTATTCGGACGAGCCCTCAGTATCTACTCGCAAACAAATAAACGGAGGAAGAGTTCATGTGTACCTTGTTGAGCCCTCGTCGAGCATGTCTTGGGCGACGGTCGCGCTTGCTTCCTCCATCGTCGGCTGCACCGTCGGTGTTGCCGTGGGCGTGGAGGGAACCGGCGGCGGGACACCACGGCTCGTCGCCGCCTTCACTTTCGTCCTTTTGGGGCCCGCGCTCTTCGGTCTCGCACGGGGCGCCTTCGGCTTCGTTGCCACCGCCAAGACATCACCGGTGGCCGGCAGCGATTGCGCGACCACATGCGTTCCCGCACGCCACCGCTTCACCGCGCTGGTCGCCGCCACCTGCGTTGCTTCCTCCGCTGTGGTCGCAGGGATGGCAGGGATCACCGGGGTGGTTGGAGGAGCGGCGGAAGCTGCGGCGACCACGGGAGAAGGTGGCGACGCCTGCGAGGTACCAACGGCGGCCGGCGGGGTCGATTTGAGACTCATTGGAGCAAAATCGGAGGGTGGCGGCGCAGAGGAAGGTGAGGGCGCACAGATTGGCGGCGGCGGCGGTTGAGAGGAGCTGAAAGTTCCCTCGCATGCAAACTAGGGATTGTGTTCGGGCTGCGTTCGGTTCGCTCCATTGGCCCCTACAAATACAGGCCGACGGAGCGAACCGAACGCAGCCCGTATTTTTTCAGTTTTCACTCGTTTTCGGTCACTGATCTGCGCCCTTTTTCGGCCTGAACCCGTAAAGTGGCGGTTATTTTTCGGTTTTGGGCCTTTTACGAGCTCTATTAGAGATGCTCTAAGGCCGTTGCCGGCAAGTTGTTACATGGTGCTGAAGAACAGCTAACAGGAGACAAAAAAACAACAAGCATACAAGAATGAAAAGAAACACAGCTTGAGCTTCGTGTCCGTTGTCCGGCCTTGCGATCCGTCTGAAGAGGCGCCGAAGCTGGTGAAGAGGACCGCCATTGAGAGCTCGCACCCTAGTCAACCTCCAGAGGCCAAGCACACACCCAAGCACCATCCGCTTCTACCTCCGCAGAAAGCTCCCTGCTTTCTCGCCCCGCATCGAAAGGCGCCAGACCTGACAGAGGTAGACCGCTCTCCCTGAGCACGCATGAATATCGGAGGTCACTGCCGGGGAGGAGGACTCCAAGCACTCGCCTCGCCGCGCCGCCACCCACGCATATCACCGCCACCCACAGCCCACACCACAACACACTAGACCAAGCTGCCAGGAGCAGGCACAGACAAATCCTACCAACCGCCGCCGAGCTCGTCCACCCATATCCGCTATCTCCGACCAGCGCCTCCACCGAGGGAACGACGCCAGAGTGCCACCGCCGTCCAAACCGAAGTTTTGGGCTTTCACTCGAGATAAGCAGAGCAGGGGAGGGAGGCGATACAACCTCGATGTTGCCTTCAAGAAAGAGCATGGCGCCGTTGCCAGCATCGTCGACCTCGTGGACGCTACCGTCAGCCAAGGGTTTCCCCCGGTTCAGATCCCACCGCCGACCAACCTCACCAAACCGCCGAAGGATCTGGGGCCAGGGAGATGGGAGGAGCACCATAGGGAGGAAGAACTCATGTCCAGATCTGATGCCGGAGGCCCGATAGGGAGACCTCCGTACCAGGCCTGCGCCTGCCGCCCCTTCGCCGTCCACACGGCCGAAGAACGCAGATCGCAGCACCGGCGCCGCCACCCGCCGCTAGGTCGGCGATGCCCCACCCCGCGCCCAAGGCCGCCACCCTGCATCCATGGATTCCGCCCTGTTCGTGGCGCACAGCCCGGCCACCAGCCACCACTCCTAGGCGCCGGCGAGTCCGGGCCGGAGAGGGGAGAGACGGGAGGAGGACCAGCACTGAGTCCCCGGGCGAAGGCCACCCCCCACCACCCGGCCGCCTTCGTCCCTTCAGCCGTGCATGGGGGCCTGAGAACAGCTCCCCGCTGCCTCCATCCCCGGCGCCACACGGCCTTGCCAGCGGCCGCCTCCAGGGCGACGAGAAGGGGAGGGAGGTTGAGGGGAGGTGGCGGCGGCGCTCGATTTAGGGTCCCCCCCGGTCGCCTGGAGGGGCGACGCGAGGGAGAGAGAGGGGGGCGCCCGCGCTCTTTCAGATCGAAGAAGTCCACTTCGCCGAGGTAACCCGCATGGAAGGAACTCCCATGTCCCGAAGGTTTTTTTTAGATAAATGAGCAATAGCAGCAGCCTCTGCATCAATTGATGCACACGGCTCTTTATTATAAATCAAAGAGTATCAAGTATCAAATCTGAGCAACATAGGAAAGTAAATTACAATTATGGGTCCGACATGGTTGCCACATAAATCAACCAACAGAACAAGAAACATCTAAATAGGCTAGCCATACTCTATCCTATTATTGTGTCACCACCCACTAGCCCGGTAGTAGAAATCCTGAGTAACCACCAGCAGTTTGTTGCAGCCAGTATCCATATACTTGCGCTGATCCTCTGTAGCAGGAAAGCCCATAACTGTATCCATGTCGTGAAGGTGGACCAACTGTAGGAATTGTAGAATAATGCAAATCAATATGTATTGATGTGAGACAAATACATGTACCTATATAGGCCAAAACCTCAACTATACATGAAAGGAGGCGGGCTCGTCATAAATACAGCAGATACACGTACAGATATACACATATCTCAACACCCCCCGCAGTCGAAGCGTCGATAGAACGGACGCAAAGACTGGATCGAAACTCCTCGAAAGATGTCGTAGGTAGGCCCTTGGTCATGATGTCCGCAAACTGCTGGGAGGTGGACACATGAAGGACGCGAATGTGGCCAAGAGCCACCTGCTCCCGAACAAAGTTGATGTCAACCTCGATGTGCTTGGTGCGGCAATGATGAACCGGGTTGGCGGAGAGGTAGACCGCGGAGACATTATCGCAGTAGACCACGGTGGCCTTGGCAACATGACACGAGAGCTCGCCAAGAAGCTGTCGGAGCCAGGAGACCTTGGCGATGGCGTTGGCAACGGCGATGTACTCCGCTTCGGCGCTGGAGCGGGAGACCTTGGGCTGTTGCTTAGATGACCATGATATGAGCGAGGGTCCAAGGTAGACACAATAGCCCGACCAGGAGCGTCGCGTATCGGGGCAGCCGGCCCAGTCTGCATCGGAGTAGGCGATGTAGTCCATGGCGGTAGAGGCGTGGAGCGAGAGACCAAGATCCATGGTCCCACAGATGTAGCGAAGTATGCGCTTGACCGCAGTCCAATGAGCATCGCGCGGAGCGTGCATATGGAGACAGACCTGCTGAACGTCATACTGGAGCTCTGGGCGTGTCAGAGTGAGGTACTGCAGGGCACCGACGATGGACCGATAGGAGGACGCATCGGGTGCGGGCGCTCCATCCGTAGCGGAGAGCTTGGACCTCGTTTCGACAGGTGTGGCCGCGGCGTTGCAATTAAGCATGCCGACGCGATCAAGGAGCTCACGGGCGTACTTGCGCTGGTGCAGGAAGAAACCATCGGCGCGACGGACAACCTCGATGCCAAGGAAGTATTGCAGGGGCCCCAAGTCCTTGAGCGCGAACTCGGCGCGAAGGCGGTCGGTGAGGCGTCGAAGGAGGTCCGTGGTGCAGACCATCAAGATGATGTCGTCGATATAGAGGAGAAGGAACGCAGTGTCGGCGCCCTGGCTGTAGACAAACATCGAGGCATCAGAGCGTGTCGAGCGAAAGCCGAGGTGATGGAGAAACGCTGCGATGCGCTGGTACCACGAGCGTAGCCTTCTTGAGTCCGTATAACGAACGCGAGAGCAAGCACACGTGGTCGGGATGAGCAGTGTCGATGAATCCCGTAGGCTGCTAGCAGAAGACCTGCTCCTCAAGGTGACCGTGGAGTAAGGCGTTGGACACATCCATCTGATGGACTGGCCAGGCGAAGGAGACCACAAGCTGTAGAACATTGTGAATCGTCCCGGGCTTGACAACCGGGGCGAAGGTGTCGGTGAAGTCGATGCCGGTGCGCTGACGAAAACCGCGTACCACCCAGCGCGCCTTATGGCAGTCTAGGGTCCCATCGAGATGGAACTTATGCTTGTAGACCCACTTTCCGGTGATGATATTGGCATGGTGCGGTCGAGGGACGAGCTGCCACGTCTGATTACGTTGCAAGGCACCGAACTCCTCCTGCATGGCCGCAGACCACATGGGGTCGCGGAGGGCCACCCGAGCGGAGGCGGGCAGCGGTGACGGTGCAGAGGTTGATGCAGTGCAGACGTACTCATCCGAAGGATACCGCGTACTCGGGCGAGAGATGCCCGCACGTGCGCAAGTCAGGGGTCCCGCTGCTGGTGGCAGGGCGGCGGTGAGGGGGCACTGGCGGGCGGCGCCCGAGCTGGGCTCGAGGGCGATGCAGGCGGCGTCGGCGCGGGGTCACCCGAGACATAGCTCGAGGGTGACCCAGAGGGCGTCATGGCAGCGCCCGAGCCGGAGCTCAAGGGGGCTGCTGGGGACAACGAGGCAGTGCCCGAGTCCGAGCTCGAGGGCACTGCAGCCGGCTGGCCTGCGTGGGGCAGGGGGTCGACGCTGCGGACCATCAGTAGTTGATACGTCTCCAACGTATCTATAATTTCTTATGTTCCATGCTAGTTTTATGACAATACCTACATGTTTTATTCATACTTTATATCATTCTAATGCATTTTCCGGTACTAACCTATTAACAAGATGCCGAAGCGCCAGTTCATGTTTTCTGCTGTTTTTGGTTTCAGAAATCCTACACAGGAAATATTCTCGGAATTGGACGAAACAAAAGCCCATGGCCCTATTTTCCACGGAGGGTTCCAGAACATCGAAGAAGAGTCGGAGGCGGCCAGCAGGGGGCCACCCCATAGGGCGGCGCGGCCCACCCTCCTGGCGCGCCCAGGTGTGGGGAGCCCACCCCTGGCTCCCCCGACGCTGCCTCTTCGCCTATATATTCCTTCGTATCGGAAAACCCTAGTACCGAGAGCCAAAATACGAGAAAAATTCCAGAGATGTCGCCGCCGTCAACCCCATCTCGGGGTGTTCTGAAGATCTCCTCCGGCACCCTGCCGGAGAGGGGAATCATCACCGGAGGGCTCTACATCACCATGCCCGCCTCCGGACTGATGCGTGAGTAGTTCATCCTTGGACTATGGGTCCATAGCAGTAGCTAGATGGTTGTCTTCTCCTATTATGCCATCATGTTTAGATCTTGTGAGCTGCCTATCATGATCAAGATCATCTATTTGTAATGCTACATGTTGTGTTTGTTGGGATCCGATGAATATGGAATACTATGTCAAGTTGATTATCGATCTATCATATATGTGTTGTTTATGATCTTGCATGCTCTCCGTTGCTAGTAGAGGCTGCGGCCAAGTTGATACTTGTAACTCCAAGAGGGAGTATTTATGCTAGATAGTGGGTTCATGCCACCATTGAATGCAGGGACGATGACGAGAAAGTTCTAAGGTTGTGGATGTGATGTTGCCACTAGGGATAAAACATCAATGCTTTGTCTAAGGATATTTGTATTGTTTACATTACGCACGGTACTTAATGCAATTGTACTGTTGTTTGCAACTTAATACTTGGAAGGGGTGCGGATGCTAACCCGAAGGTGGACTTTTTAGGCGTAGATGCATGCTGGATAGCTGTCTATGTTCTTTGTCGTAATGCCCTAAGTAAATCTCATAGTAGTCATCATGATATGTATGTGCATTGTTATGCCCTCTCTATTTGTCAATTGCCCAACCGTAATTTGTTCACCCAACATGTTATTTATCTTATTGGAGAGACACCACTAGTGAACTATGGACCCCGGTCCATTCTTTTACATCTGAAATACAACCTACTGCAATCATTGTTCTCCGTTGTTCTTTGCAAGCAAACATCATTCTCCACACCATACGTTTAATCCTTTGTTTTCAGCAAGCCGGTGAGATTGACAACCTCACTCGTTAAGTTGGGGCAAAGTATTTTGATTGTGTTGTGCGGGTTCCACGTTGGCGCCGGAATCCCTGGTGTTGCGCCGCACTACACTCCTTCACCAACAACCTTCACGTGGCCTTCATCTCCTACTGGTTCGATAACCTTGGTTTCTTACTGAGGGAAAACTCGCTGCTGTACGCATCACAGCTTCCTCTTGGGGTTCCCAACAGACGTGTGCTTTACCGTCACAAGCAGCTACTTTGTTGGTGCCGTCGCCGGGGAGGAATCAACACTCCACCAAGCCCCTTCACGCGCCATCAAACACTTTTCTGGCACCGTTGCCGGGGAGATCAAGACACGCTGCAAGGGGAGTCTCCCACTCCCAATCTCTTTACTTTTTTTATTGTCTTGCTTCATTTTATTTTCTGTCTTGTTTGCTTTCTTTATATCAAAAACACAAAAAATTAGTTACTTGTTTTACTTTATTTAATTCGGTTTGCTTTACTTATTTTTATCATTGCTAAAATGAATACTCCTGAGAACATTAAGTTGTGTGACTTCACTAGCACAAATAATAATGATTTCATATGCACTCCTATTGCTCGACCTGCCTCTACAGCAGAATTTTATGAAATTAAATCTGCTTTACTAAATCTTGTTATGCGAGAGCAATTTTCTGGTGTTAGTACTGATGATGCTGCTGGCCACCTTAATAATTTTGTTGAACTTTGTGAAATGCAAAAGTATAAGGATGTATATGGGGATATTATAAAACTGAAATTGTTTCCTTTCTCCTTGAGAGGAAGAGCTAAAGATTGGTTGCTATCTTTGCCTAAAAATAATATTGATTCATGGACTAAATGTAAAGATGCTTTCATTGGAAGATATTATATCTTTGAGAAGTAGCATTATGAATTTTAAGCAATTGGATAATGAACATGTTGCCCAAGCATGGGAGAGAATGAAATCTTTGGTAAAGAATTGCCCTACCCATGGACTAACTACTTGGATGATCATCCAAACCTTTTATGCAGGATTAAATTTTTCTTCAAGGATCTTATTGGATTCAGCTGCTGGAGGTACTTTTATGTTCATCACTTTGGGTGCTGCAACAAAGCTTCTTGATGATATGATGATCAACTACTCTGAATGGCACACTGAAAGGACTCCTCAAGGTAAGAATGTAAATTCTGTTGAAGAAACCTCCTCCTTGAGTGATAAGATTGATGTTATTATGTCTATGCTTGTTAATGGTGGATCTCATGTTGATCCTAATAATGTTCCTTTAGCTTCATTGGTTGCTCAAGAAGAGCATGTTGATGTGAACTCTATGATATGCTTGACTTGCCACCTTTGAAATATTGTTATTTGGATGTTAATCTTGCTGATAATTCTATAAAGAAATCTTTGGGGAGAATTGACAATGTTCACATTATGGTTAACAATAACCTTGTCCCCGTTGATTTTGTTGTTTTGGATATTGAATGCAATGCATCTTGTCCTATTATTTTTGGAAGACCCTTTCTTCGAACCGTTGGTGCTATTATTGATACGAAAGAAGGACATATTAAATATCAATTCCCTCTTAAGAAAGGTATAGAACACTTCCCTAGAAACAGAATGAAGTTGCCTTTCAATTCTATTATTAGAACAAATTATGATGTTGATGCTTCTTCTCTTGATGTTATTTGATTTCCACTTTCTGCGCCTAGCTGAAAGGCGTTAAAGAAAATCGCTTATGGGAGACAACCCATTATTTTATTTCTGCAATTTTTGTTTTATATTTGAGTCAAGGTGCTTGTTACTACTGTAGCAATACCTTTGTATCTTTACTTTATTGCATTGTTGTGCCAAGTAAAGTCTTTGATAGAAAGTTGACACTAGATTTGGATTTCTGCGCAGAAACAGATTTTTATCTGTCACGAATTTGAGCTGTTATCTCTGTAGGAAAATCGTAAAATCTTAAAAAAAATCGTGAGTAATCCTCAGATATGTACGCAACTTTCATTCGATTTGAGATTTTTCATCTGAGCATGTTAAGTTCCTCGAAAAAATTCGTCTTTACGGACTGTTCTGTTTTGACATATTCTGCCTTTTATTTCGCATTGCCTCTTTTACTGTGTTTGAGCGGGTTTCTTTGCTCCATTAAATTTCATTAACCTTGGGTAATATCCAGAAGTGTTGCGAATGATTGTGTCCTTGCTGAACATGTGAATTTTTGATTATGCACTAACCCTCTAATGAGATTGTTTTGAGTTTGGTGTGAAGGAAGTTTTCAAGGATCAAGAGAGGAGGATGATATAATATGATCAAGAAGAGTGAAAAGTATAAGCTTGGGGATGCCCCGTGGTTCATCCCTGCATATTTCAAGAAGACTCAAGCATCTAAGCTTGGGGATGCCCGATGTCTACGGGTGCTTCTATTCTTGTAGACAGGTGTTGGGCCTCCAAGAGCGGATGTTTGTAGAACGAGCAGCAAGTTTCCCTTAAGTGGATCACCCAAGGTTTATCGATCTCGGGGAGGAAGAGGTCAAAGATATCCCTCTCATGCAACCCTGCAACCACAAAGCAAGAAGTCTCTTGTGTCCCCAACACACCTAATAGGTGCACTAGTTCGGCGAAGAGATAGTGAAATACGGGTGGTATGAATAAATGCGAGCGATAGCAACGGCACCGGAAAAGTGCTTTGCTGTCCAGGACTGGTGTGTGGTTGATGGTGGTAATATTGCAGGAAGTATAGATGCAGTAAAACAGTAAACAAACAACGATAGCCGTATTTAGGAACAAGGCCTAGGGATCATACTTTCACTAGTGGACACTCTCAACATTGATCACATAACAGAATAAATAGATAGATGCTAGACTCTACACCTTCTTGTTGGATGATGAACACCACTAACTGTGTAGGATTACACGAACCCTCAATGACGGAGTTAACAAGCTCCACAATATTCAATGTTCATATTTAAATAACCTTAGAGTGCATGACAGATCAACATAACCAAACCAAGTACTAACATAGCATGCACACTCGTCACCTTCACACTACGAAAGGAGGAATAGATCACATCAACACTATCATAGCAATAGTTAACTTCATAATCTACAAGAGATCACAATCATATCCCACGCCAAGTACTACACGATGCACACACTCGTCACCATTACACCGTGCGGAGAGGAATAAACTACTCTAATAACATCACTAGAGTAGCACACGGATATATTGTGATACAAAACACATTGCAATCATAAAGAGATATAAATAAGCACTTCACTATGCCATTCATAACAATGAATAAGTATTCTGTGAAATATAGCCTAAGAGACCCACACGGTGCACACACTCGTCACCTTTACACACGTGGGACAAGGAGTCTCCGGAGATCACATAAGTAAAACCCACTTGACTAGCACAATGACATCTAGATTACAAGCATCATCATATGAATCTCAATCATGTAAGGCAGCTCATGAGATTATTGTATTGAAGCACATAGGAGAGAGATTAACCACATAGCTACCGGTACAGCCCCGAGCCTCGATGGAGAACTACTCCCTCCTCATGGGAGACGAGCAGCGTTGATGAAGATGGCGGTGGTGTCGATGGAGGAGCCTTCCGGGGGCACTTCCCCGTCCCGACGGCGTGCCGGAACAGAGACTCCTGTCCCCCAGATCTTGGCTTCGCGATGGCGGCGGCTCTGGAAGGTTTTCTCTGGTTTCGTCGAACGTGTGAGGGTTTTCGCGACGGAGGCTTTAAATAGGCGGAAGGGCAAGGTCAGAGGGGGTCTGGGGCCACCAGACACTAGGGCGGCGCGCCCCCCTCCTAGGCCGCGCCGCCACCATGTGTGGGCCCCCTGTGGCCCCTCTCTGACGGTTCTCGGGTGTTCCGGAAGCTCCCGGGGATTCTAAGATCTTCGGTGTTGATTTCGTCCGATTCCGAGAATATTTCCTTACTAGGATTTCCGAAACCAAAAACAGCGGAAAACGAGAACCGGCCCTTCGGCATCTCGTCAATAGGTTAGTTCCGGAAAACGCATAATAATGACATATAATGTGCATAAAACATGTAGATATAATCAATAATGTGGCATGTAACATAAGAAATTATCGATACGTCGGAGACGTATCAGCATCCCCAAGCTTAGTTCCTGCTCGTCCCGAGCAGGTAAACGATAACAAAGATAATTTCCGGAGTGACATGCCATCATAACCTTGATCATACTATTGTAAGCATATGTAATGAATGCAGCGATCAAAACAATGGTAATGACATGAGTAAACAAATGAATCATAAAGCAAAGACTTTTCATGAATAGCACTTCAAGACAAGCATCAATAAGTCTTGCATAAGAGTTAACTCATAAAGCAATAAATCAAAGTAAAGGTATTGAAGCAACACAAAGGAAGATTAAGTTTCGAGTGGTTGCTTTCAACTTGTAACATGTATATCTCATGGATATTGTCAACATAGAGTAATATAACAAGTGCAATATGCAAGTATGTAGGAATCAATGCACAGTTCACACAAGTGTTTGCTTCTTGAGGTGGAGAGAAATAGGTGAACTGACTCAACATAAAAGTAAAAGAAAGGCCATTCGCAGAGGGAAGCATTGATTGCTATATTTGTGCTAGAGCTTTTATTTTGAAAACATGAAACAATTTTGTCAACGGTAGTAATAAAGCATATGTATCATGTAAATTATATCTTACAAGTTGCAAGCCTCATGCATAGTATACTAATAGTGCCCGCACCTTGGCCTAATTAGCTTGGACTACCGGGATCATCGCAATACACATGTTTTAACCAAGTGTCACAAAGGGGTACCTCTATGCCGCCTGTACAAAGGTCTAAGGAGAAAGCTCGCATTTTGGATTTCTCGCTTTTGATTATTCTCAACTTAGACATCCATACCGGGACAACATAGACAACAGATAATGGACTCCTCTTTAATGCATAAGCATGTAGCAACAATTAGTGTTCTCATATGAGATTGAGGATATATGTCCAAAACTGAAACTTCCACCATGATTCATGGCTTTAGTTAGCGACCCAATGTTCTTCTCTAACAATATGCATGCTCTAACCATTAAAGTGGTAGATCTCCCTTACTTCAGACAAGATGGACATGCATAGCAACTCACATGATATTCAACAAAGAGTAGTTGATGGCGTCCCCAGAAAACATGGTTATCGCACAACAAGCAACTTAATAAGAGATAAAGTGCATAAGTACATATTCAATACCACAATAGTTTTTAAGCTATTTGTCCCATGAGCTATATATTGCAAAGGTAAAGAATGGAAATTTTAAAGGTAGCACTCAAGCAATTTACTTTGGAATGGCGGAGAAATACCATGTAGTAGGTAGGTATGGTGGACACAAATGGCATAGTGGTTGGCTCAAGGATTTTGGATGCATGAGAAGTATTCCCTCTCGATACAAGGCTTAGGCTAGCAAGGTTATTTGAAACAAACACAAGGGTGAACCGGTGCAGCAAAACTCACATAAAAGACATATTGTAAACATTATAAGACTCTACACCGTCTTCCTTGTGGTTCAAACTCTTTACTAGAAATTATTTAGACCTTAGGGAGACCAATTATGCAAACCAAATTTTAGCAAGCTCTATGTATTTCTTCATTAATGGGTGCAAAGTATATGATGCAAGAGCTTAAACATGAGCACAACAATTGCCAAGTATCAAATTATCCAAGACATTTTATCAATTACCACATGTAGCATTTCCCGATTCCAACCATATAACAATTAACGAAGCAGTTTAACCTTCGCCATGAACACTAAAAGATAAAGCGAAGAACACATGTGTTCATATGAACCAGCGCAGCGTGTCTCTCTCCCGCACAAGCATGTATTTATTCAGAGAATGAAAATAACAAAACAAAAATAAAAGCACACAGACGCTCCAAGTAAAGCACATAAGATGTGACCGAATAAAAATATAGTTTCAAGAGAAGTGACCTGATAATTTGTCGATGAAGAAGGGGATGCCTTGGGCATACCCAAGCTTAGATGCTTGAGTCTTCTTAAAATATCCAGGGATGAACCACGGGGGCATCCCCAAGCTTAGACTCTTCACTCTTCTTGATCATAGTATATCATCCTCCTCTCTTGACCCTTGAAAACTTCCTCCACACCAAACTCAAAACAAACTCATTAGAGGGTTAGTGCATAATCAAAAATTCACATGTTCAGAGGTGACACAATCATTCTTAACACTTCCGGACATTGCTCAAAGCTACTTGGAAGGTAATGGAACAAAGAAATCCACCCAACACGACGAAAGAAGCAATGCGAAATAAAAGGTAGAATCTGTCAAAACAGAACGAGTCCGTAAAGACGAATTTTATTGAGGCACCAGACTTGCTCGAGATGAAAATGCCCAAATTGAATGAAAGTTGCGTACATATCTGAGGATCACTCCCGTAAATTGGCATAATTTTCTGAGTTACCTACGAGAGAATTATGCCCATATTCGTGACGAGCAAGAAATCTGTTTTCTGCGCAGTAATCCAAATCTAGTATGAACCTTACTATCAAAGACTTTACTTGGCACAACAAATGCAATAAAATAAGATAAGGAGAGGTTGCTACAGTAGTAACAACTTCCAAGACACAAATATAAAATAGAGATACTGTAGCAAAATAAACACATGGGTTATCTCCCAAGAAGTTCTTTCTTTATAGCCATTAAGATGGGCTCAGCAGTTTTAATGATGCACTCGCAAGAAATAGTATTTGAAGCAAAAGAGAGCATCAAGAAGCAAATCCAAAACATATTTAAGTCTAACATGCTTCCTATGCATAGGAATCTTGTAAATAAACAAGTTCATGAGGAGCAAAGTAACAAGTATAGGAAGATAGAACAAGTGTAGCTTCAGAAATTTCAGCACATAGAGAGGCATTTTAGTAACATGAAAATTTCTACAACCATATTTTCCTCTCTCATAATAACTTTCAGTAGCATCATGAGCAAACTCAACAATATAACTATCAAATGAAACATTCTTATCATGAGTCTCATGCATAAAATAATTACTACTCCCAACATAAGCATAGTCATTCTTATTAATTGTAGTGGGAGCAAACTCAACAAAGTAGCTATCATTATTATTATCATCATCAAATATAGGAGGCATAGTATCATCATAATTAAATTTATCCTCCATAGTAGGTGGCACCAAAAGACCACTATCATTATAATCATTATAAATAGGAGGCAAAGTATCATCAAAGAAAATTTTCTCCTCAATGCTTGGGGGACTAAAAAGATCATGAAAACCAGCTTCCCCAAGCTTAGAACTTTCTATATCATTATCAACAATGGTGTTCAAAGCGTTCATACTAATATGTTCCATGGGTTTTTTAATTTTCGCATCAAACCATCCATGTCTTAAATCAGGAAATAGAATAAGAAGCTCATTGTTGTCCATTATGCCAAACTAGTGTAAACAAGAAACAAAAAGATGCAATTGCAGGATCTAAAGGAAATAGCTTCGAACACTCACACAATGGCGCCAGAAAAGTACTTTACCTGGGACCGGAGTATGAGTGCCTTTTACCTTTCCTCCCCGGCAACGGCGCCAGAAAAGTGCTTGATGTCTACGGGTGCTTCTATTCTTGTAGACAGTGTTGGGCCTCCAAGAGCAGAGGTTTGTAGAACAGCGGCAAGTTTCCCTTAAGTGGATCACCCAAGGTTTATCGATCTCAGGGAGGAAGAGGTCAAAGATATCCCTCTCATGCAACCACTGCAACCACAAAGCAAGAAGTCTCTTGTGTCCCCAACACACCTAATAGGTGCACTAGTTCGGCGAAGAGATAGTGAAATACAGGTGGTATGAATAAATGCGAGAAGTAGCAACGGCACCAGAAAAGTGCTTTGTCTGTCCAGGACTGGTGTGTGGTTGATGGTGGTAATATTGCAGGAAGTATAGATGCAGTAAAACAGTAAACAAACAGCGATAGCAGTATTTAGGAACAAGGCCTAGGGATCATACTTTCAGTAGTGGACACTCTCAACACTACAAGAAAAGTTGCCATGGCCGACGAAGTTGAAGTCGCGCCGTGGTTGCTGGTGTACCATGGCCGACGATTTTGGTCCCTCCGTGGTGCATGTCAAAACTTTTTTTTCTCGTTTTTGAGGCCACCTAGCCCGACGAAAGCGGCCAAAACGTCGCGTATGGTGGCCGGGACGTGGTGCATCGCGAATTCTCGGGTTCGCCGGCCGAGTCAACGCAAATCCGCACCGCCGAGGGATGTAGGGCCCGGATGGCAGCCTCTGCGGCATTGTTTTTTTCTCGATCGCGCCATCTCGTTCAACGTTCTCCGATCGAGCCGTTTACGATGCGGGATCATGGGTCCCGCATGTCATCCTCTATGAACCAAAATTCTTTCTATTCTTGGATTTTTTTGACCCCACGATTTACGGCTACTTCCTTTTTCTTTTGATCCCTTGCCGCCTTGGAAACGTTGAGACCGCTGCTTGCTAAATGGGACCCGCATGTCATCCTCTATGTGCAATCAACTTTCTTTTCTTGGAGTTTTTTTGGCACCTCAAATTTGGTCACTTGCCTTTTTCTTTCGATCCCTGCCGCCTCTCAAACGGTGATACCGCTGCTGCTAGCCGGGACCCGCATGTCATCCTCTATGCACTATAAAACTTTCTTTTCTTGAATTATTTTTGGCACCTCATATTTGGTCACTTGCCTTTTTCTTTCGATCCCTGCCGCCTCTCAAACGGTGATACCGCTGCTTGCTAAATGGGACCCGCATGTCATCCTCTATGTACTATAAAACTTTCTTTTCTTGGAGTTTTTTTTGGCACCTCAAATTTGGTCACTTGCCTTTTTCTTTCGATCCCTGCCGCCTCTCAAACGGTGATACCGCTGCTTGCTAAATGGGACCCGCATGTCATCCTCTATGTACTATAAAACTTTCTTTTCTTGAATTATTTTTGGCACCTCATATTTGGTCACTTACCTTTTTCTTTCGATCCCTGCCGCCTCTCAAACGGTGATACCGCTGCTTGCTAAATGGGACCCGCATGTCATCCTCTATGTACTATAAAACTTTCTTTTCTTGAAGTTTTTTTGGCACCTCAAATTTGGTCACTTGCCTTTTTCTTTCGATCCCTGCCGCCTCTCAAACGGTGATACCGCTGCTGCTAAGCTGGGACCCGCATGTCATCCTCTATGTACTATAAAACTTTCTTTTCTTGAATTATTTTTGGCACCTCATATTTGGTCACTTACCTTTTTCTTTCGATCTCATGCCACGTTTGAAACGTTGAGGAACCTGCAGGCTCATGGGACCCGCATGTCATCCTCTATGTACTATAAAAGTTTATTTTCTTGGTTTTTTTTCACCCTCGATTTTTGGCAATTTCTTTTTCTTTTGATCCCCTGCCGCCTCTCAAACGGTGATACCGCTGCTGCTAAATGGGACCCGCATGTCATCCTCTATGTACTATAAAACTTTCTTTTCTTGAATTATTTTTGGCTCCTCATATTTTTTCACTTGCCTTTTTCTTTCGATCCCCTGCCGCCTCTCAAACGGTGATACCGCTGCTGCTAAATGGGACCCGCATGTCATCCTCTATGTACTACAAAACTTTCTTTTCTTGGAGTTTTTTTGGCACCTCAAATTTGGTCACTTGCCTTTTTCTTTCGATCCCTGCCGCCTCTCAAACGGTGATACCGCTGCTTGCTAAATGGGACCCGCATGTCATCCTCTATGTACTATAAAACTTTCTTTTCTTGAATTATTTTTGGCTCCTCATATTTGGTCACTTGCCTTTTTCTTTCGATCTCATGCCACGTTTGAAACGTTGAGGAACCTGCTTGGCTCATGGGACCCGCATGTCATCCTCTATGTGCTATAAATGTTTATTTTCTTTATTTTTTTCACCCTGCGATTTTTGGCTATTTCCTTTTTCTTTTGATCCCTGCCGCCTTGGAAACGTTGGGTAAGCTGCTGACTCATGGGACCCGCATGTCATCCTCTATGTACAATCAACTTTCTTTTTATTTTGATCTCAAGCCGCATTTGAAACGTTGAGACCGTCTGTTGCTAAATGGGACCCGCATGTCATCCTCTACGTACAATAAAGTTTCTTTTCTTGGATTATCTTTGGCTCTGATATTTTGTCACTTGCCTTTTTCTTTCGATCTCATGCCGCCTTTGAAACGTTGAGTAAGGCTGCTGGCTCATTGGTCCCGCATGTCATCCTCTACGAACAATAAAAGTTTCCTTTCTTGGAGTTATTTTTTACCCCTAATTTACGGCTATTTGCCTTTTTCTTTTGATCTCCTGCCCCCTGCGAAACGATGAGGACGTCTGTTGGCGGGTCGGTCCCACATGTCATCCTCTATGAACAATAAAAGTTTCCTTTGATGGATTTATTTTGAACCCCTAATTAATTTACGGATATTTCCCCTGCCGCCTTGGAATCGTTGAGGATCTTGCTGCCTCATGGGTCCCGCATGTCATCCTCTCGGAACGGTAAATGTTTATTTTCTTGGATTTTGTTGACCAAACGATTTTTGGCTTATTTTTCTTTCGATCACTGCGGCCTTTAAAACGTTGAGGACGCCGGCGGCTCACGGGTCCCACATGTCAACCTCTATGAACAATAAACGGCGAGGATCTTGCTTGCCTCATGGGTCCCGCATGTCATCCTCTCAGAACGAAAATGTTTCTTTTCTTGGATTTTTTACCAACAGATTTTTGGTTTATTTTTTCTTTCCATCCCCTGCTGCCTTTAAAACATTGACGATGTTGTTGGCTCATGGGTCCCCGATGTCAGCCTCCCCGTACAAGAAACATATGATACCTTGATTATTTTGCAGACAATAAACAATGTATTGCGCTACGAGCTATTTCAAACGGATAATTAAATCTTTATTTTTACATAAACAAACTTATATGTTGAATCTCCTTGTTTTTTGTCTTTGCGAAGCATAGGACTTTCTGTTTTTTAGAAAATTCGGAACTTTCTGTTTTGGAGTGGGCTGAAATTGTACGAGTCAAAAGGCCAAGCGGGATAGTTCGAAAGCCCGGATGTCCGGATGCGGCCCAATTGAAATCTTTCTTCTTGGATTTTTTTCACCCCACGATTTACGGCTACTTCATTTTTCTTTTGGTTACGTACCGCCTTGGAAACGTTGAGACCGTCTGCTGCAAAATGGGACCCGCATGTCATCCTCTACGTACAATAAAATTTCTTTTCTTGGATTATTTTTGGCTCATGATATTTGGTCACTTGCCTTTTTCTTTCGATCCCGTGCCGCCTCTCAAACGGTGATACCGCTGCTGCTAATTGGGACCCGCATGTCATCCTCTATGTACAATCAAGTTTCTTTTCTTGAATTATTTTTGGCTCCTGATATTTGGTCACTTGCCTTTTTCTTTCGATCTCATGCCACGTTTGAAACGTTGAGGAACCTGCTTCTAAATGGGACCCGCATGTCATCCTCTATGTACTATAAAACTTTCTTTTCTTGGATTATTTTTGGCACCTCATATTTGTTACTTTACTTTTTCTTTCGATCCCCTGCTGCCTCTCAAACGGTGATACCGCTGCTTGCTAAATGGGACCCGCATGTCATCCTCTATGTACTATCAAACTTTCTTTTCTTGGGTTATTTTTGGCTCTGATATTTGGTCACTTGCGTTTTTTTCTTTCGATCTCATGCCACGTTTGAAACTTTTAGGAACTCTGCTGGCTCATGGGACCCGCATGTCATCCTCTATGTGCTATAAAAGTTTATTTTCTATGGTTTTTTTCACTCTACGATTTTTGTCTATTTCCTTTTTTCTTTTGATGCCTACCGCCTTGGAAACGTTGAGTAAGCTGCTTACACATGGGACCCGCATGTCATCCTCTATGTACAATCAAGTTTCTTTTCTTGAATTATTTTTGGCTCCTGATATTTCGTCACTTGCCTTTTTCTTTCGATCTCATGCCACGTTTGAAACGTTGAGGAACCTGCTGGCTCATGGGACCCGCATGTCATCCTCTATGTGCTATAAAAGTTTTTTTCTTGGATTTTTTTTCACCCTCTGATTTTTGGCTATTTGCCTTTTACTTTTGATCCCTGGCCCCTTTGAAACGTTGAGTAAGCTGCTGGCACATGGGACCCGCATGTCAACCTCTATGTCCATCAACTTTCTTTTCTTGGATTTTTTTGACCCCCTAATTTCTAGCTACTTTCTTTTTCTTTTGATCTCAAGCCGCATTTCAAACATTGAGACCGCTGCTTGCAAAATGGGACCCGCATGTCATCCTCTATGTACAATAAATCTTGGATTATTTTTGGCACCTCATATTTGGTCACTTGCGTTTTTTTCTTTCGATCTCATGCCGCCTTTGAAACGTTGAGTAAGGCTGCTGGCTCATGGGTCCCCCATGTCATCCTCTACGAACAATAAAAGTTTCCTTTCTTGGAGTTATTTTTGACCCCTAATTTACGGCTATTTGCCTTTTTCTTTTGATCCCTGCCCCCTTTGAAACGATGAGGACGGTTGTTGGCGGGTCGGTCCCACATGTCATCCTCTATGAACAATAAAAGTTTCCTTTGGTGGATTTATTTTTTACCCCTAATTAATTTCTGGCTATTTCCTTTTTTTCTTTTGATCCCCTGCCGCCTTGGAAACGTTAGGATGCTGTTGCCTCATGGGTCCCGCATGTCATCCTCTCAGAACGATAAATGTTTTCTTTTCTTGGATTTTTTTACCAACTGATTTTTAGTTTTTTATTTTATTTTCGATCCCCTGCCGCCTTTGAAACGTTGGCGACGCTGCTGGCTCATGGGTCCCAGATGTCAGCCTCCACGTACAAGAAACATGTGATATCTTGATTATTTTCCAGACAATAAACAGTGTATTTCGCTGTGAGCTATTGCAAACGGATAAATTAAATCTTCATTTTTACATAAACAAACTTATATGTTGAGTGTCCTCGTTTTTTGTTTTTGCGAAGCATAGGACTTTCTGTTTTTTTTGAGAAAAAACCGAACTTTCTGTTTTGGAGTGGGCTGAAATTGTACGAGTCAAAAGGCCCGGCGGGATAGTTCGAAGGCCCGGATGTCCGGATGCGGCCCAATTGAAATCTTTCTTTTCTTGGATTTTTTTCACCCCACGATTTACGGCTACTTCATTTTTCTTTTGGTCCTGTGCAAAATGGGTCCCACATGTCACCCTCTATGTACGGTAAATTTCTTTTCTTGGATTATTTTCGGGTGCTTGATATTTGGTCACACTGCCTTTTTCTTTCGATCTCATGCCGCCTTTGAAACGTTGAGGAAGGCTGCTGGCGCTTGGGTCCCGCATGTCATCCTCTATGAACAATAAAAGTTTCCTTTCTTGGAGTTATTTTTGACCCCTAATTTATGGCTACTTCCTTTTTCTTTTGATCCCCTGCCGCCTTTGAAACGTTGAAAACTTTCTTTTCTTTGATTATTTTTGGCACCTCATATTTGGTCACTTGCCTTTTTCTTTCGATCCCTGCCGCCTCTCAAACGGTGATACGGTTGCTTGCAAAATGGGACCCGCATGTCATCCTCTATGTACTATAAAACTTTCTTTTCTTGGATTTTTTTGGCCCACGATATTTGGTCACTTGCCTTTTTTCTTTCGACCTCCTGCCGCATCTCAAACGGTGATACCGCTGCTTGCTAAATGGGACCCGCATGTCATCCTCTATGTACAATAAAGTTTCTTTTCTTGGATTATTTTTGGCTCCGATATTTGGTCACTTGCCTTTTTCTTTCGATCCCATGCCGCCTTTGAAACGTTGAGAAAGCTGCTGTCTCATGGGACCCGCATGTCATCCTCTATGTACAATAAAGTTTCTTTTCTTGGATTATTTTTGGCTCCTGATATTTGGTCACTTGCCTTTTTCTTTCGATCCCATGCCGCCTTTGAAACGTTGAGGAAGGCTGCTGGCTCATGGGTCCCGCATGTCATCCTCTATGAACAATAAAAGTTTCCATTGTTGGAGTTATTTTTTACCCCTAATTTACGGCTACTTCCTTTTTCTTTTGATCCCTGCCGCCTTTGAACGTTGAAGAATCTGCTCGCTAATGGGTCCCACATGTCGGCCTCTATGGACGATAAACCTTTCTTTTCTTGGAGTTATTTTGACCCCTAATTTACGGCTATTTTGCCTTTTTTTTGGATCCGTCTTTGCCTTGGAAACGTTGAGGATCTTGCTGCCACATGGGTCCCGCATGTCATCCTCTCAGAACGATAAATGTTTCTTTTCTTTGATTTTTTTACCAACTGATTTTTGATTTATTTTTCTTTCGATCCCCTGCAGCCTTTAAAACTTTGACGACGTCTGCTGGCTCATGGGTCCCGATGTCAGCCTCCCCGTACAAGAAACATGTGATATCTTGATTATTTTGCAGACAATAAAAAGTGTATTTCGCTGTGAGCTATTGCAAACGGATAAATTAAATCTTTATTTTTACATAAACGAACTAATATGAATCTCCTTGTTTTTGTTTTGTTTTTGCGAAGCATAGGACTTTCTTGTTTTGGAGTGGGCTGTAATTGTACGAGTCAAAAGACGTCCAGCGGGTTACAAGGCCCAGATGGCCGGGCAGCCCCAATTTATATCTTCCTTATCTTGGATTATTTTTTGATCAAAAGGCCCGGAGGGGTACATCCTTTTTCTTTTGGTCCTGTGTGCCTTGGAAACGTTGAGGACGCTGCTGCTTCATGGGACCCGCATGTCATCCTCTATGAACTATGAACTCTAAAAGTTTCTTTTTTCTTGGATTTTTTTTTCACCCTCTGATTTTTGGCTATTTCCTTTTTCTTTTGTTCCCCTGCCGCCTTGGGACCCGTATGTCATCCTCTATGTACAAAAAACTTTCTTTTCTTGGAGTTTTATTCCCCCTAATTTCGGGCTACTTTCGTTTTCTTTTGATCTCAAGCCGCATTTGAAACGTTGAGACCAGCTGCTTGCAAAATGGGACCCACATGTCATCCTCTATGTAAAATAAAAGTTTCTTTTCTTGGATTATTTTTCACGCTCGGATTTTTGGCTATTTCCTTTTTCTTTCGATCCCCTGCTGCTTGGAAACGTTGAGGATGCTTGCTTGCCTCATGGCTCCCACATGTCATCCACTATGAACAATAAAAGTTTCTTTTCTTCGATTTTTTCACCCTACTGCTTTTTGGCTATTTCCTTTTCATTTGATCCCCTGCCGCCTTGGAAACGTTGAGGATGCTGCTGCGTCATGGGACCCGCATGTCATACTCTATGTACAATAAAAGTTTCTTTTCTAGGTTTTTGGCTCCTGATATTTGGTCACTTGCCTTTTTCTTTCAATCTCATGCCGAGCTCTCAAAGGTACAATAAAAGTTTCTTTTCTTGGATTATTTTTGGCTCCTGATATTTGGTCACTTGCCTTTTTCTTTCGATCTCATGTCGTCTTTGAAACGTTCGGACCATCTGCTACAACATGGGACCCTATGTCATCCTCTATGTACAATGAAGTTTCTTTTCATGGATTATTTTTTGCTCCGATATTTGGTCACTTTCCTTTTTCTTTCGATCTCATGCCGCCTCGGCCCTGCGAAACGACGAGTAAGTTGTTGGCTCATGGGACCCGCATGTCATCCTCTATGTACAATAAAGTTTTTTTCTTGGATTTTTTACCCCCGATTTTTGGTCACTTGCCTTTTTCTTTCGATCATGTGCCGCCTTTGAAATTGTGGACGCTGCTTGGCTCATGGGTCCCACATGCCGGCCTCTATGAACAATAATATTTCTTTTCTTGGATTTTTTTACCCACGATTTACGGCTATTTGCCTTTTTCTTTGGATCCCGACCGCCTTTGAAACGATGAGGACGGCTGCTGGCGCATAGCTCCCACATGTCGGCCTCTAAGAACAATAAACATTTCTTTTCTTGGATTTATTGTTGACCTCTAATTAATGGCTACTTCGCTTTTTTCGATCCCCGGCCGCCTTAGAAACGTTGAGGACGGCTGCTTGGCTCATGGGTCCCATATGATAGCCTCTATGAAAAGTAAAACATTTACTTTCTTGGATTTATTTTTGACACCTAATTAATGACTACTTGGTTCTTTTCTTTTGATCCAGTGACGCCTTTGAAACGTTGAGGGCCCTGCTGGCTCATGGGTCCAACATGTCAGCCTCTATGAACAATAAGAGTTTCTATTGTTGCATTTATTTTTGACCCCTAATTTCTGGCTATTTGCCTTTTTTCCATTACTGCCACCTTAGAAACGTTGAGGACGACTGCTGGCTGGGTCCCACATGTCGACCTCTTTGTACGATAAAAGTTTCCTTTCTTGGATTTATTTTTGACCCCTAATTTACGGCTATTTGCCTTTTTCTTTCGAACTCCACCGCCTTTGAAACGTTGATGACGCTGCTGCAAGCTGGGTACAATATGTCGGCCTCTTTGTGCGATAAACCTTTCCTTTCTTGGATTTTTGGACACCTGATTTCGAGCTACTTGCCTTTTTCTTTCGATCTCCTGCCCCCTTTGAGAAACGTCGAGAACGATGCTTGGTTCGTGGGTCCCACATGTCATCCTCTCTGAATGATAAATGTTGAGGCCGCGGCTGCAAGATACGTCCCACATGTCGGCTCGATTGTTGAATAAACGTTTCCTTTCTCGAATTTATATTTGACCCACGATTTACGGCTACTTTGCCGTTTCTTTCGATCCACTGCATGTACTGCTACTCCACCGAAAAACAGACCAGGCATGTATTCATCACAATACTTGGTAGCTAATTTAGGAAAAATGTGTTCATCACGGGATTCAAACAAAGATCTTCATCTCTGCTAAATTTTGATTTCACCAAAAACCGAACAGCGTGTGTTCATCACTTTAAGTTCACAAACACTATGGTTTCTCTATAAAATAAGGTCACCATCCGTTCCTTTATTGAAGGCATTTGCGAAAAGTGTCTTTGGCTAATGGGCACCAGTGCTCCTGCTGTTTAAAAAAAAAATCAAATATCATACATATTTGTTTCAAAAAAATCTGAAAATGAATGTAGACATAATAAATAAAGTAACCTACAAGCGTGTAAAATTTTAATATGACATTCTTTATATTGTAGACTACACAAAAAAGACAAAATCTGTTGAAATTTGGAGATTTGAAATATGCATACCCAGATCCACACGTTTGTTACTTTTGTGTAGCCCAGAATTTTTGTATTTGAAACTGAAATGTTGCACGTTTATGGGACAATTCATTAGCTACTCCATGATTTTTTTCTAATTTTTGAACAAATAAATATATTTTTATTTTTTCTAAAATAGCAGAACACTGGTGCCCAAGAGCACCAAATCTCTTAATAGGCATTTGCGCCTAATAGCGTGAGCTTAGCTAATTTTTGAAGAAAAAAAGATGTCCATTGTGGTATTCGGGACAAAGATCTTCATGTCACGCTACGCACCAAACAACAAACCAGCATGTATTCATCACAATACGGGTAGCTAATTTGTGAAAAATATGTTCAGCACGGGATTCAAACAAAGATCTTCATCTCTTCAAAATTTTGATTTCAGCAAAAACCGAACAGCGAATGTTCATGAGGTTAAGTTCACGAACACTATGTTTTCTCTATAAAATAAGGTCACCATCTGTCTCTTATTTCTCAAGGAAAAACAGGTGGAAGTGTTGGGACGAACCACATGGGTGCTTCGGCTCTATGTTCAATCTTCTCTTTTTTGTACTGCAATCTTGAGCCTATGGCAGGACCTCCATTGACGTGCATTATGCACCAATTTGGCCTTGGACGTATCCATGTATCACGGGCGCGATTGTGGGTAGCAAAGACACGGTCGAGGTTTGAACAATTGGAAATCTGGTTCTGCAGCCTTGCGTCGATTGGCGGGGGTAGCATGAAAATTGGGTGATTGAGTCCAAGAAATAAAGAACGCCCCTTCAAATTGTTCAATCTTTCCCACCTTGCCTCTTCTACAGGGTCCAAGGTATGGGCAGATCTCAAGAAAATGTAGCACCGTACCCAAAGGATAAGACCTCAGCTTGTTACCCATATGTAATATTGGAGGACCGAGGATGGGCCGATAACCTTTAACCTGAATCCACGCGAGATCAGATTCACCAGCAATGGACTCTGCTCTCATTGGTGCCAGGAACCAAGTGCGCTGGTTTGAAAATCCAAGAAATACATCTTCATCTTCATAATTATGATTATCACCATCATCATCTAATTCTTCATCATCGAATTCGTCTTCTTCTAATTCTTCTTCTTCTAATTCTTCTTCATCAGCATCATTATCTTCATCGGCACCTCCATCGCCTTGAGCCACATTTGCTTCATCATCTTCCATGACAGCATCTCCCTCGATTTGAGCGAAAATTGCAGCCACTTCTGCTTCTTCATCTTCAATGACAGGGGCGTCAATGAGACGCGGGGCTGCATGTGTCTACTAATGCTAAAGTCATACAATCGTAATGTGAAATTTCCCACAAGTCTTATCT